>NC_084577.2:20975086-21045086 GCF_033978685.3 Nerophis lumbriciformis | reverse complement strand
ACCCAAATTTGTGGTATCATCCAGAACTAATGCTAAGCATCCAAATAACAGAAAAATATGTGTTTATTACATTTTAGTGTAAATAGAACATGTTAAACCAGAAAATGAGCAGATATTAACAGTAAATGAACAAGTAGATTAATAATTCATTTTTTTACAGTTTGTCCCTCATAATGTTGACAAAATAATGGAATGATAAATGACACAATATGTTACTGCATACGTCAGCAGACTAAATTAGGAGCCTTTGTTTGCTTACTTATTACTAAAAGACAAGTTGTCTGGTATGTTCACTATTTTATTTAAGGACAAAATTGCAATAAGAAACGTATGTTTAATGTACCGTTAGATTTTTTGTTAAAATACAGCCATTTTTTGTGGTGCCCTTTATTTAGAAAAATATCAAAAAGGATCGAAGTACATTTTGGTACTGGTGACAAAATATTGGTATCTGGATAACCCTAATATGTATGCTTTGTACAGTATTTTATTCATTTTGACATGTTTTTTATATTTCCCCGTATAAACAATCACATCACCTGCAGGCGCAACAGTTGAGACAAGAGTTAACCTATTTTCATGTATTAAAAATCCGATGATGTGTCACCACTATCACATGGCTCGACTGGATGCTCCGAAACAATGCGCACGTCAATCACCCACCAGGCTACATGGAGAATGACAGCCACATATTGCGCTGACGCCTGCTTGAGGGCCCTCAAAGCCAGTCATGGGTGGACACAAACACATCAATTCACACGTTGGTAGCCCCGCACATCCTCCCTTCTCAGCGGGGCTGCAAATAGCCCTCGGTATCTGCAGACACTGGGGGGGGTCAGACTGGGGGGGGGGGGGTCTCCACAGACCGGAGCAATGAGAGCTCAAGGAGATCCAAGTCATCACACTGTTTGTCCGTTTGTGCAGAGGACGAGTGGCGGACTGGGCCTCGGCCAGATGATGTAAACAACCTGGAAACTGTACTCAGCAGGACTGTGTCAAGTTCCACCAACACAGTGTGTGTTTTAAAAAGTCAACATCGTCAACTAAAAAACTTACAGACAACTCATTTTCAGTGTGGGTATGCATATTTGCAACGTTTTCACTTCCTATACAGATATCATGGACCTTGGGTAGTGGACGATACCTATATTACGCTGATAGCTGTTATGTGTGCAGGAGGGAGTTGACGGCACAGACACAAGGGGGCGGTAAAGTATATGATGTATTATATAAATATATATATATATATATATACATATATATATATATATATATATATATATATATATATATATATATATATATATATACCTATACTGGCTCACCTGCACTGGCTTCCTGTGCACCTAAGATGTGACTTTAAGGTTTTACTACTTACGTATAAAATACTACACGGTCTAGCTCCGTCCTATCTTGCCGATTGTATTGTATCATATGTCCCGGCAAGAAATCTACGTTCAAAGAACTTATTAGTGATTCCCAGAGCCCAAAAAAAGTCTGGGGGATATAGAGCGTTTTCTATTGGGGCTCCAGTACTATGGAATGCCCTCCCGGTAACAGTTAGAGATGCTACCTCAGTAGAAGCATTTAAGTCCCATTTTAGAACTCATTTGTATACTCTAGCCTTCAAATAGACCCCCTTTTTAGACCAGTTGATCTGCCGTTTCTTTTCTTTTCTCCTCTGACCCCATCTCCCTTGTAGAGGGGGCACAGGTTCGGTGGCCATGGATGAAGTGCTGGCTGTCCAGAGTCGGGACCCGGGGTGGACCGCTCGCCTGTGCATCGGTTGGGGACATCTCTGCGCTGCTGACCCGTCTCTGCTCAGGATGGTTTCCTGCTGGCCCCACTATGAACTGGACTCTCACTATTATGTCAGATCCACTATGGACTGGACTTTCACAATATTATGCTAGACCCACTCGACATCCATTGCATCCTGTCTCCCCTAGAGGGGGGGTCACCCACATCTGCGGTCCTCTCCAAGGTTTCTCATAGTCATTCACATTGACATCCCACTGGGTTGTGATTTTTCCTTGCCCTTATGTGGGCTCTGAACCGAGGATGTCATTGTGGCTTGTGCAGCCCTTTGAGACACTTGTGATTTAGGGCTATATAAATAAACATTGATTGATTGATTGATGATCGCGACACCCCAACCCATTTTAATAAGAACATGTGACACAAAATGTAGGTTTAGGAATCTGTATTTTTGACCTGACTGCACCTGGGAGTGAGCCTCTGCCCTTGTCCAAACTTAACTGCATCATTGGATCCAGTAAACTACTTCTGTTAAGACCTTGCTTTGGCTTTAAGACGCCCGCGTGAATTATAAACCATTCGAAGAGGACAAGGTAAGGTTTTCCATCAAGGGGCAAAGTGATTTGAGCCATCATCCGACAATAAAAGTCAAGTGGTTATGTCGTCTTCAGAGACAAACGTGGCAACAGCACTAACGTTCCAGATATTCAAACTCATGGCCTTTTTCCATATGCGTACATTTTAAGGAGGAACGGCCGTCAGATTGGCTAAAGACGCGAGTTGTCAAAATCAGATGCAGGGGAATTTCTTCCAGAATATTATTTGTCAATGCATTCACCTGCATAATTATTTTTACAGCATATTACATTATTTCTATTTTCATCAACTCTCACTAGGATTCCGATAATTTATGAGTGAAATCGTCCCATACAAATACATGAATTAACCGTACATTTTTCTATTTATTTGTGGTGAGTGCTATTGACAGAGTAGCAATATCATCTGGTTCAGTGTTTTTCAACCACTGTTCCACGTGAGATACAGTCTGGTGTGCCGTGGGAGATTATCTAATTTCACCTATTTGGGTTAAAAAATTTTTTTTGCAAACCAGTAATTATAGTCTGCAAATGATGTGTTGTTGTTGAGTGTCGTTGCTGTCTCGAGCTGGGCAGAGTAACCATGTAATACTCGTCCATATCAGTAGGTGGCAGCAGGTAGCTAATTGCTTTGTAGATGTTGGAAACAGCGGGAGGCATTGTGCAGGTAAAAAGGCGTCTAATGCTTAAACCAAAAATAAACAAAAGGTGAGTGCCCCCAAGAAAAGGCATTGAAGCTTAGGGAAGGCTATGTAGAACGAAACTAAAACTGAACTGGCTACAAAGTAAACAAAAACAAAATGCTGGACGACAGCAAAGACTTACTGTGGAGCAAAGACGGCGTCCACAATGTACATCCGAACATGACATGACAGTCAACAATGTCCCCACAAAGAAGGATAAAAACAACTGAAATATTCTTGATTGCTAAAACAAAAGTAGATGCGGGAAATATCGCTCAAAGGAAGACATGAAACTGCTATAGGAAAATACCAAAAAAAGAGAAAAAGCCACCAAAATAGGAGCGCAAGACAAGAACTAAAGCACTACACAAAGGAAAACAGAAAAAAAACGTAAAATAATTTACGGCGTGACCTACTTTGAGAAAAGAGCTATATTGATGCATGGTTGGTTGTGGTTTAAAATAATAATCAACAATTGCGACAACGACTTTTTATTGTCAACTGAGTTTCGTTTTTTAATGACTTCTGCTGGTGGTGTGCCTACAAATTGTTTTCAATGCAAATAATGTGCCTTGGCTCAAAAATAGGTTGAAAAACACTGATCTAGTTAAATATCAGTGTTCATAATAACTCTGTTACTTTTGCCAGTAATCTATTTAATTACATTTCGGTCCGTTACAACGCTGTTTGCAATAGCTTGATGCAACGTGGCCCGCTACTTTTGATTAAAATGAACTTGATATCAAAAAGGGAGAAGCGACATCAACAATCAACATACGCCATACTTGCCAACCCTCCCGATTGGTTTATATATATATATATATATATATAATATAATTATTTATTTATAATTAACCCGATTGGTTTATATATATATATATATATATATATATATATATATATATATATATATATATATATATATATATATATATATATATATATATATATATATATTTATTTATATATATATATATATATATATATATATATATATATATATATATATATATATATATATATATATATATATATATAATATAATTATTTATTTATAATTAACCCGATTGGTTTATATATATATATATATATATATATATATATATCGGGAGGGTTGGCAAGTATGGCGTATGTTGATGTCGATGTTTTGAATTTAAATGCATATATAAATACAAATATGTATGTGTGTATAGATGGTGCTAGTTATTATTACTCATTTTAGTTTTCCATTGTTTTTTATTACATTTTACTTTTTTATTTTATGTAAAATTCGTACTACAAACATATCATTTTCCAACTTTGGTATGTATAAAGGTGAGGCAAGTCTATCTATAAAGCATCATTCGTACACAACACAATTCAAAATTCTGTACAGAAAATTACAAGAAGGCAAAAATTAAATTAAAATCATCATAAAAATAATAATATTTCAAATTCAAGTGGAAGAATAAAATCTTCATAAAAATAAACATTGCTCGAATTAAAACAAAGAATAAAGTAAATCTGTTCCTAAAATATAGTGAAGTCTGGAATGTGCCAAGCATTTTTGTTTGTTTGCTGTAAATGGAAACGAGCAATATTTTGCAGTTGAATGCATTGTGCATTGCTCAATGGGAAAATTGGCAGGAGCAAATCTTGTAGCCAAGTTCTTACAAAACAGGGTTCTGCTGTCCAACTCCGTACCCATTTGTTTTTAATTTTATACGCCGCGCAGGCAAAACTCAGCTTTGCGTCCAATCGCAAAGAGCTTCATTCTCGAATAAATGCACGTCAATGAAAAACAGTACAATAGCAGAAAAACAGGAATCAACAGACTTCTCTTTAGTTATTTGTACTGGCAATTTGTTTATTTGTTGTCATTTGCGCCCCTTACTTACACACAAACGTTGCATCTTCACTCTACTATGGAAGTAGAATTGTCTCACATCAACGTATATATAAATATATTAATATGATATTAATACATATGCATATATTAATAAATATACAAATACAAATGTGATGCATAAATCATTTGTATGAATAAACGTGTATTTGTAAATATATTTTTGAGATTTGAAAATATATACAAATAAAATGTATAAATAAAAAAATGTGACATACAAATAAATCAATAATTTGTATAAATAAGCATGTATTTGTAAATATGTTTTGAGATTTGACTATAAATATATTTTATATTTGTATTTGTATTGAATTTGCATATGTGGATCGCTTTTTTGCTTATGTGTCGATGAGACATTTCTACCACAAACCAGTTGCACAAATACATGTGACCTACACACTCCCCTGAACAACCAGCAGAGGGCACTGCAGCCAGAGCCACACATTGCACTGATAAGACATCAGTATCGGGACATGGTCATTAAACGGCATTGATACAATAAAATAAGCAGTTAACACGGTCTTTCAGATGAACTGGATGAATTAGCATTAGCTAATACAACGCTAACGTTAGATAGCTCAGGCCCGTTGTGCGTTCTCTCTGTAAAGACGTGGATTTTTTTTGTGCAGAGAACTCCGGGAATTTTGCATATAATGCTCTGTGACCCAGACCGCTCTGGCTGCAGTGCCCTCTGCTGGTTGTTCGGGGGAGTGTGTAGGTCACATTTATTTGTGCATCTGGTTTGTGGTAGAAATGTCTCATCGACACAAAAGCAAAAAAGCGATCCACATATGCAAATTCAATACAAATACAAATACAAAATCAAGCATATTTATATTCAAATCTCAAAAATTTATTTACAAATACACGTTTATTTATACAAATTCTTAAATTATTTGTATGTCACTGTAGAGGTTGCCCTCCTGTGGGTTCTCCTGACACAAAGATTCTTCTTGTGAGCCCGGCAGTCTGAGGTAACAGTCTTTTATTTTCATGCAGGGATTGCTTTCCAGCAATATATTTTCTGGCTTTTCAGTCCAGCGTGTCTCAGTCCGTGTGTCTTTCTCGGGCTCCAACTCCCACTCTGTGTCTCGTCCCGGCTGCTGCTAATAAAGACACCTGGGCCATCTACTTACCTGTCGCTGTCTTCGAGGCCGGTCCTTGCACACCCCGTTCCTTGGCAGGCCCGCAGGCCACGCCCCCCTCCACAGTCACATTTTTATATTTATAAATTGTATTCATATATATTTTCAAATCTCAAAAATATATTTACAAATATGCGTTTATTTATACAAATGGATTATTTATTTGTATATCACATTTGTATTTGTGTATGTATTAATATATGCATATGTATTAATATCATATCGATATATATAAGTTAATGTGATGCAATTCTACTTCCATACTCCACAACTGACAGACATAGCAGCGAATGGAAAACATGTTTGGTCGAGATAAGAGACGTATTATTGTGTCCTGTCACACAGAACTCATGGATTATTTCTATGAAGTGTACAGTTTAAAGGCAGGGCAGAAGTGAAGAGGTGAGAACCACACCGATCCTATGGATGTCTGCCAGCGTCCCTGATGTTGATGTCAACATCATGTTTGCACATGACAGGTTCATTATAGATTATTGTATGTTGTATATAATGTATCTATGTATATATATATATGATACATCCACTCAGGTCAAGGTTCATGGACGTGTCTCTCCAGACATCCATGTGCTACCTAAGGGTCTTGACCTCTGTATTTCTCCCCCTTTGCAGTGGTTTGTGTTGTGTGAATGGCAGATGCACAGCATGACAGGCATTAAATAAAAAAAGAGCCACGTTACAAAAGCCGTGGTCTGCTGTGACACACGCTCACTCAGCCTTATGGCGTTCACTTCAGCTTTGCTGAGCACGGAAATAAAGTATGGTAGTCTTGAGAAGGTAGCGTCTGGTCCTTTTTACTAAAAATTAAACATGTGGCGATTAAATAGTGGGTGAATCGCTCTGAAATGTTAAAACCCTGATGTCAGTCCCTCCAGTAACTCTGCCTGCAAATCCACCCATACCCGCGAATTGTGGCCAAACAGCTCAATTTTTGTTTCATCTGACCACAGAACTTTTCCTGCAGAAGGTCTTATCTTGTGGTGTCAGATGAAACAAAAATTGAGCTGTTTGGCCACAATACCCAGCAATATGTTTGGAAGAGAAAAGGTGAGGCCTTTAATCCCAGGAACACAATTCCTACTGTCAAGCATGGTGGTGGTAGTATTATGCCCTGGGCCTGTTTTGCTGCAAATGAAACTGGTGCTTTAAATGGGACAATGAAAAAGGAGGATTACCTCCAAATTCTTCAGGACAACCTAAAATCATCAGCCCGGAGGTTGGGTCTTGGGCACAGTTGGGAACTGAGGAGACACATTTTTTAAGCTTCTCAGGTGGAATTATTTCCCATTCTTGCTTGATGTACAGCTTAAGTTGTTCAACAGTCCGGGGGTCTCCGTTGTGGTATTTTAAGCTTCATAATGCGCTACACATTTTCAATGGGAGACAAATCTGGACTATAAACAAGCCAGTCTAGTACCCGCATTCTTTTACTATGAAGCCACGTTGATGTAACACGTGGCTTGGCATTGTCTTGCTGAAATAAGCAGGGGCGTCCATGGTAACGTTGCTTGGATGGCAACATATGATGCTCCAAAACCTGTATGTACCTTTCAGCATTATTGGTGCCTTCACAGATGTGTAAGTTACCCATGTCTTGGGCACTAATACACCCCCATACCATCACAGATGCTGGCTTTTCAACTTTGCGCCTATAACAATCCGGATGGTTATTTTCCTCTTTGGTCCAGAGGACACGACGTCCACAGTTTCCAAAAACAATTTGAAATGTGGACTCGTCAGATCACAGAACACTTTTCCACTTTGTATCAGTCCATCTTAGATGAGCTCAGGCCCAGTAAAGCCGACGGCGTTTCTGGGTGTTGTTGATAAACCGTTTTTGCCTTGCACTGGAGAGTTTTAACTTGCACTTACAGATGTAGCGACCAACTGTAGTTACTGACAGTGGGTTTCTGAAGTGTTCCTGAGCCCATGTGGTGATATCCTTTACACACTGATGTCGCTTTTTGATTCAGTATAGCCTGAGGGATCGAAGGTCACGGGCTTAGCTGCTTACGTGCAGTGATTTCTCCAGATTCTCTGAACCCTTTGATGATATTACGGAGCGTAGATAGTGAAATCCCTAAATTCCTTGCAATAGCTGGTTGAGAAAGGTTTTTCTTAAACTGTTCAACAATTTGCTCACGCATTTGTTGACAAAGTGGTGACCCTCGCCCCATCCTTGTTTGTGAATGACCATTTGAGCATTTCATGGAATCTACTTTTATACCCAATCATGGCACCCACCTGTTCCCAATTTGCCTGTTCACCTGTGGGATGTTGCAAATAAGTGTTTGATGAGCATTCCTCAACTTTATCAGTATTTATTGCCACCTTTCCCAACTTCTTTTTCACGTGTTGCTAGCATCAAATTCTAAAGTTAATGATTATTTGCAAAAAAAAAAGTTTATCAGTTTGAACATCAAATATGTTGTCTTTGTAGCATATTCAACTGAATATGGGTTGAAAATGATTCGCAAATCATTGTATTCTGTTTATATTTACATCTAGCACAATTTCCCAACTCATATGGAAACAGGGTTTGTATGTTCCTCTTTAAAAAAAATAAAAATAAAAAAATAAAACACTTTTAAAGCTGGTAACCAAATGCACTGAGGAAGGACTAAATTATTGAATTAGTCCAAATAAATAAATGAGTAAAGGGGTTATAAATGAACTGATACATTTTTAATAATTGTGGTTTTCTCATCTGCTGTGCACATTTTGACATTGCATGATGCAAAATGGATTGCATACAAATGTTTACATGTATACAAATATACATATATAAATTATACATTTTACAACTGGTATATTATTGAATGTGTAAAATATACTTGCACCTCATACTGTATTACATTGCCTAATGCTCAATGATGTGATTGGCTTCCTCTCTACTTTTGAGTTGCATGACGAGCTTATACTGGAGTTTTTGACCGTGACCCATGAGAGGGTTAAGCACTGTGCATTAGGCTGTCTCATTACATTATAAGATGACTAATGTGTGGCATTGGCTGTATTAATAGTTTACCATTAATGTGACTGTCATGTGCCTTGGTACCGACATGCCACTACGCCGTCATCTGTAGCTTTTTAATCTGTAGTCACCGTTACGGGGATACCTAACAACAAACTCATTTCCAAAAAAAAATTGCTCATGCAATAATAACATGAAACGTGAAAAAAACACATTACGGGATGTTTGGTTGTGTTGAAGCAATAAATCTTGACCATGAATATTAGTCTTTTTATTTGCATTTGTCACACGAATATGAGGATAACCTAGCAAAGAGGCAGCATTTACAGTATATGTTAGACATGTTGAAGTGTGATGATCTGTCATTCACCAACAAAAGTTCACTTAACGTTTGGCAGTAAATGTGTTGAGACATAAATTAATTTTTTAGGATGTACAAATAGGTTGTGTGGTGTTCGTGTCCGTTTTCATTCATTTTCATCTTAAGTTTGTTATGTAAGTCTAGAAAAAAAAAAAATCATATTCTAATCAACATTTGTAATTTTTTTGGTTTTAAATGTTTACATTTTTTTTAAGTATTTTAAATGAATACCTTGTTATGCGAGTTTAGCAAAAATTATTCATATTTAAATTAACATTTGTCCCATTTTTTTTTTAAATGTATAAATTGTTTAAGTGTTTTGAATGAATGCTGTAAGTTTGTTATAAAAGTTAAGCAACAATTGTTGAAAAATTCTACTAAATTCAATTTTCACACACTCTAAAACAGTGTTTTTCAACCACTGTGCCGCGGCACACTAGTGTGCCGTGAGATACAGTCTGGTGTGCCGTGGGAGATTATGGAATTTCACCTATTTGGGTTCAAATATTTTTTTGCCAACCAGTAATTATAGTCTGCAAATGATGTGTTGTTGTTGAGTGTCTGTGCTGTCTAGAGCTCGGTAGAGTAACCGTGTAATACTCTTCCATATCAGTAGGTGGCAGCCGGTAGTTAATTGCTTTGTAGATGTTGGGAACACGTTGTGTGAGACGACAAGGGTTTGTCGTCGTATTTAATCCTTAAACCAAAAATAAACAAAAGGTGAGTGCCCCTAAGAAAAGGCTTTGAAGATTAGGGAAGGCTATACTAAACAAAACTAAAACCTAACTGGCTACAAAGTAAACAAAAACAGAATGCTGGATGACAGCAAAAACTTACAGCATGTGGAGCAAAGACGGCGTCCACAAAGTACATCCGGACATGACATGACAATCAACATTGTCCCCACAAATAAGGATAGCAACTAGGGATGTCCGATAATATCGAACTGCAGATGTTATCGGCCGATAAATGCTTTAAAATGTAATATCGGAAATGATCGGTATTGGTTTCAAAAAGTAAAATTCATGACTTTTTAAAACGCAGCTGTGTACACGGACGTAGGAAGAAATACAGAGCGCCAATAACCCTTGAAGGCACTGCCTTTGCGTGCCGGCCCAGTCACATAATATCTACAGCTTTTCACACACACAAGTGAATGCAATTCATACTTGGTCAACAGCCATACAGGTCACACTGAGGGTGGCCGTATAAACAACTTTAACACTGTTACAAATATGCGCCACACTGTGAACCCACACCAAACAAGAATGACAAACACATTTCGGGAGAACATCCGCACCGTAACACAACATAAACACAACAGAACAAATACCCAGAATCCCTTGCAGCACTACCTCATCCAGGACGCTACAATATACACCCCCCGCTACCCCCTACCCTAAACCCCGCCCACCTCAACCTCCTAATGCTCAGGGAGAGCATGTCCCAAATTCCAAGCTGCTGTTTTGAGGCATGTTAAAAAAAATAATGCACTTTGTGACTTTAATAATAAATATGGCAGTGCCATGTTGGCATTTTTTTCCATAACTTGAGTTGATTTATTTTGGAAAACCTTGTTACATTGTTTAATGCATCCAGCGGGGCATCACAACAAAATTAGGCATAATAATGTGTTAATTCCACAACTGTATATATCGGTATCGGTTGATATCGGTATCGGTAATTAAGAGTTGGGCAATATCGGAATATCGGATATCGGCAAAAAAGCCATTATCGGACATCTCTAATAGCAACAACTTAAATAGTCTTGATTGCTAAAACAAAGTAGATGCGGGGAATAGCGTTTAAGGAAGACATGAAACTGCTACAGGAAAACACCAACAAAACAGGAAAAGCCACCAAAATAGGAGTGCAAGACAAGAACTAAAACACTTCACACAGGAAAACAGCAAAAAAAGTCTAAAAAAGTCAGGGTGTGATGTGACAGGTGGTGACAGTACACCTACTTTGAGACAAGAGCTATAGTGATGCATGGTTATGGTTTAAAGTCATATCCAACAATTACGACAATGACTTTTTACTGTCAACTGAGTTTCATTTTTTAATGATTTCTGCTGGTGGTGTGCCTCCGCATTTTTTCATGGAAAAAAATGTGCCTCGGCTCAAAAAAGGTTGAAAAACACTGCTCTAAAACATAGCAATTTGGCCCACGAGACTGGCCGGAGTTTAATAAGCAAGCTGGGTCAGCCATTCCCATCTTTCATTTAATTAAACAGTCTGACAAGTGGCATTATGCCTTCATCCGGTGGATTTTTTTGGGAAAAACTATGATGCTATGATGACAATGATGAAACAACATGCTTTTTACTGACATTTAATCAATGTTGGATTCTGACGTTGATTTGACCATTGAAGTTTGGTCATTTCCCAACCAATATTCTACAACACAAATACAACGTTGAAACAACATGCTTTTTGTCAATTTTTATTCAATGTCAGGTTGTCAGGTTGATTTGACCATTGAAATGTGGTCATTACCCAACCAATATTCTACAACACAAAAACAACGTTGAAACAACATGCTTTTTGTCGACGTTTATTCAATGTCAGGTTGTGACGTTGATTGATCATTGAATTTTGGTCATTTCCCAACCAATATTCTACAACACAAATACGACGTTGAAACAACATGATTTTACTGACATTTAATCAATGTTAGATTCTGACGTTGATTTGACCTTTGAAGTTTGATAATTTCACAACCAATATTCCACAACACAAAAACAACGTTGAAACAACATGCTTTTTGACGACATTTAATTAATGTTGGTTTCTGATGTTGATTTGACCATTGAAATTTGGTCATTTCTCAACTAATATTCTACAACACAAAAACAACGTTGAAACAACATGCTTTTTGTCGACGTTTATTCAATGTCAGGCTGTGACGTTGTAGAATGTTGGTTGGGAAATGACCAAAATTCAATGATCAAATATTGGTCATTTCCCAACCAATATTCTACAACACAAATACGACGTTGAAACAACATGATTTTACTGACATTTAATCAATGTTGGATTCTGACGTTGATTTGACCCTTGAAGTTTGATCATTTCACAACCAATATTCAACAACACAAATACAACCTTGGAACAACATGGTTTTTGACGACATTTAATTAATGTTGGTTTCTGATGTTGATTTGACCATTGAAATTTGGTCATTACCCAACCAATATTCTACAACACAAAAACAACGTTGAAACAACATGCTTTTTTTGACGTTTATTCAATGTCAGGTTGTGACGTTGTAGAATGTTGTTTGGGAAATGACCAAAATTCAATGATCAAATTTTGGTTATTTCCCAACCAATATTCTACAACACAAATACGACATTGAAACAACATGATTTTACTGACATTTAATCAATGTTGGATTCTGACGTTGATTTGACCCTTGAAGTTTGATCATTTCACAACCAATATTCCACAACACAAATACAACTTTGAAACAACACGTTTTTTGACGACATTTAATTAATGTTGGTTTCTGATGTTGATTTGACCATTGAAATTTGGTCATTTCCCAACTAATATTCTACAACACAAATACGACGTTGAAACAACATACTTTTTTCTGAAATTTAATCAATGTCGGATTCCGACGTTGATTTGACCGTTGAAATTTGGTCAATTCCCAACCAATATTCTACAGCACAAATACAACGTTGAAACAACATGCTTGTTGACGACGTTTATTCGATGTCAGGTTGTCACGTTCATTTGACCATTGCATTTTGGTCATTCTCCAACCAATACTCTACAACACAAATACAACGTTGAATCAACATGCTTTTTACTGACATTTAATCAATGTCGGATTCTGATGTTTATTTGACCATTGAAGTTTGTTTTTTTTCCAACCAATAGTCTACAACACAAAAACAACGTTGAAACAACATGCTTTTTGTCGACGTTTATTAAATGTCAGGTTGTGACGTTGATTTGACCATTGAATTGTGGTCATTTCCCAACCAATATTCTACAACACAAAAACAACGTTGAAACAGCATGCTTTTTGTCGACGTTTATTCAATGTCAGGTTGTGCCGTTGTAGAATATTGGTTGGGAAATGACCAAAATTCAATGATCAAATTTTGGTCATTTCCCAACCAATATTCTACAACACAAATATGACGTTGAAACAACATGATTTTACTGACATTTAATCAATGTTGGATTCTGACGTTGATCTGACCATTGAAGTTTGATAATTTCACAACCAATATTCAACAAAACAAATACAACTTTGAAACAACATGCTTTTTGACGACATTTAATTAGTGTTCGTTTCTTATCTTGATTTGACCATTGAAATTTAGTAATTTTCCAACTAATATTCTACAACACAAATACGACGTTGAAACAACATACTTTTTTCTGAAATGTAATCATTGTTGGATTCTGACGTTGATTTGGTCAATTCCCAACCAATATTCTACAGCATAAATACAACGTTGAAACAACATGCTTTTTGACGACGTTTATTCGATGTCAGGTTGTCACGTTCATTTGGCCATTGCATTTTGGTCATTTCCCAACCAATACTCTACAACACAAATACAATGTTGAATCAACATGCTTTTTACTGACATTTAATCAATGTCGGATTCTGATGTTTATTTGACCATTGAAGTTTTTTTTTCCCCCCCAACCAATAGCCTACAACACAAAAACAACGTTGAAACAACATGCTTTTTGTCGACGTTTATTCAATGTCAGGTTGTGACGTTGATTTGACCATTGAATTGTGGTTATTTCCCAACCAATATTCTACAACAAAAATACAACGTTGAAACAATATGCTTTTTACTGACATTTAATCAATGTCGGATTCTGACGTTTATTTGACCATTGAAGTTTGGTCATTTCCCAACCAATATTCTACAACACAAAAACAACGTTGAAACAACATGCTTTTTGACGACGTTTATACCATATCAGGTTGTCATTGCCATTGATATATTGTCATTTCTTAACCAAAAATATGGATCCAACGTTGCACATCAGTGTTGTCTCAATTTACAAATACAACTATTTTGCAACGTTGTTTCAAAGTCATTTTAAAAGGTTGTATTAATGCCTCGTGCCCGCCGGGTTAAGTCCATAAATCAGAAACAACCAAGATAAAAGACAAAAAGGCAATTTTACAATTCATTATTTCAGGAAAACCGGGGACTCCTCAACCTAGTCACACACTACTGTGGGGCGGCAGTCACTCCCCAACCAGGCGTTGTCGGGAGTAAATCGGCGTGGTTGTTTTTGGTCATTCCAGCACGAACGGTCCGAGTCTTCCCGTAAGTGTTTAGCGGGGTTGAGGTCGGGACCGCTGCCGGGCCAATCCATTCATTGCACACCCAAAAAAGGGTGTCAGTGCCTGATAAACACTGATCTCTGGGGGGCGAGAATGGCTCAGTCAGGCACTTTGGCCCAAATTAATAAATAATCCTGATGTACAGAGAAGATTGGGTCTTTTCTGGCTCAGCAGTGGCACAGAAGGGCCTCTCTGTCTCACGCCGATACCGATAACGCTGTGCTTGTTTTAAAGGCAGATACCACTTATATTATTTCTTTAAATCGTCTGTGCATAAAAAAAAAAAGTGGATTTGACAAAGTATGACATCACTACAATGGTGCATAAATCAGTAGTGAAGTTGAGGTCCTCATTTGATCATGGCGTATTTTGAGAGCAAACAGAGGTCTTCTTTGCAGCGAACTTTGGAGGTTCTGGGCTTTCTGGAAACGATCGTGCTGATACTGGCATTCCAGGTGGCTGGTGAGGTTGGATGTGTTGAAGTCTGATGTTTTTCTTCATTCCTCGCAGAATGTTCGGAGGGCATTTGGTGCGGAAATAAGTCCGGCACGACCGACCCCATGTTTGTTTGAATTGTTTTCTGTTAGTCTATAAATGGTATAATTTGTCAATAAATTGTTATAAGTACACCTCTGCATAACATTAGTGTTCTTAAAAACATTAAGGAAAATGTAAAATGTAAACAAATATACATTGATCAACAAGGATTACTGTAACCTTAATAACATCATAATTTGACTGAAAAGAAAAATTAAATTAAATGAACTCAATACATAATTAATTGAAAAAAAAAATGTTTTAACTGATTAGCAATTAACTCAGGAGCACATTATGCAAAACACTTTAGTTTACTAAAACAAATAAAACAATTTGAGGAGGCCTGGATTAATGGCCACAATGAGCATGTCTTGTAGTGCACAACTTTTCCAAGCATGATACTGATAAAGCACATGACCACCAAGCATCGCATCACCGCGCCCATACCACTATTTGAAAATAACTGTGTGGAGGGGGGGCGTGGCCTGCAGGCCTGCCGCGGAACAGGGTGTGCCAAGACCGGCCTCAAAGACAGCGACAGGTGAGTCGATGGCCCAGGTGGGCTTTGTTATCTAATCACATTTCGCCTTTATTAGCAGCAGCCGGAGCGAGACACGTGGTTGGAGTTGGAGTGGGGGCCAGAGAGAGAGAGACACACGGACTGAGAAAAAGACATTTTGCTGGAAAGCAAAAGGCTGGCCCGATTTATGAAAATAAAACAGTGTTGTACCCTGCAATCCGGGCTCTCGTGGCAGTGTGTGGTGGTCTGAGGAACCCACTAGAGGGCAACGTCTACAAACTGGTTTACACTTTTGCACACAGGGGAATTTTACTACCTCCCCCAAGGTAAGGAGTGCTTGATTTGTTCACCTTAAGCCAACTTTTAATAGTTGTTTTTTCTCCCATCGGATTTATCGGTGTGACATCATAATTTGTTTATAATGGCCCAACAATAGTCCATACTGTACAAAAAAATAAATATGTAATAAGTAATTTTATATCATGATGATGATATACAAACTGATACAATGTATTGTTTTAATTATCTTTAAACATATATTAAATTAATGGCAATTGTGCTTAAAAATTATGCCTGTAATCATAAAACAACTTTATGTACCAAATTGACAACATAATAAAAAAAATAAATAAATAAAAAAAAATATATATATATATATATATATATATATATATATATATATATATATATATATATATATATATATATATATATATATAATATTTTTTTTTTTTTTTTTGTCAATGACACCGAACAATAATACATTCCATCTCTAAATTCATGTGTAGACATTACCCATGTATACAATGTCAAAATAGTGTAAAAAAAAAAAAAAAAAAAAAAAATATATATATATATATATATATATATATATATATATATATATATATATATATATATATATATATATATATATATATATATATTCATTTTTATTTTTTGTTTTTTATTTGTATTGTTTTATTTTTTACTTTTTTTTTATAAAAACACAAAAAAATACACAATTTTTTTTTTTTAAATAAATGAATATATATATATATATATATATATATATAATTTTTGTATTTATTTATTTTATTTTTATTTTTATTATCATTATTTTTTTTTACTTTATGTTGACAATGTATACATGGGTAATGTCTACACATGAATTTAGAGATGGAATTTGTAATTTTTCGGTGTCATCGACGGTAGGGCTGTGAATCTTTGGGAAGCATACGATTCGATTTGATTCTTGGGGGTAACGATTCGATTCAGAATCAATTCTCGATTCAAAATATGTACTTTTTTTTATCAACATTGGGTGCCAGTCCTATGATTGACTACAATCCTCCATAAAATAGATAAGCAGCTCTGATCAATGTCTGTTTTACTGAAAAGAAAACTGGTTTTGTTTAATAAAATTCACCCCAAACATTTACTAAAGTGAAAAAAAAGAATTTAATTCGATTTGCAAAATTGATTTTCGGCCATATCGCCCATCACTATTTGGTAGACTCAAAACAAAAGTCAATTGTCACTTTTCATTCAGTTGCCTGAGAAATGTATCCACATAGTTTACTGGTACTCACATAATTATAGAAAAAAATGTTTTATTGAAGATAATTTGTCGAAATTAATCTTTAATTGAAAGAAAACCACCTCCCCAAAGCGTATCCTTTGACCATGTCAACGATTGACGCATGTTGTATTTTAAAATATATATGGACATGAACTTTGCGACATGATGTGACGGTTTTACCAAAAACATGAAAAGCCACTAAACGTCAGTGAGAGTGTGTTCCAGCCATTAAAGATGTACTATTTCAAGGAAGCTTTTGCATAGCTCATAGCTAAAAGTAAACGGCGTCTGATGAATATTTTAACTTTTGCTGGCAATTACATGACTCTAAATGAGACGAAATGTACTTCGGCTGGACTTAAATATGCAGGAGCCGTGAAAGACATGGGGCCCGATCTACTGAAATCCAAATATTACGTGCCAAAGAGCGTGTGCAAACTATGATCGTGTGATCTACTAGAACCACGTGTATAAATGATAACTGCTGCAAACCGCGTGCAGTGCCTGCTGTCACCATGGAGACGCTCATTTACTGTGCATCCATGTTGTCATGCTTCTACTTGTGGCGTGTGTGTGTGTGTGTGTGTGTGTGTGTGTGTGTGTGTGTGTGTGTGTGTGTAAGTATACGTATATATGTGTGTGTATGTATATGTATATACAGTATATGTATATATGTATGTATATATGTGAATATGTGTATACATATGGATATATATATAGATATATATGGGGACAAGCGGTATAAAATGGATGGATGGATATATACATATATACAGTAGAGGCCACAAGTTTGGACACACCTTCTCATTCAATGTGTTTTCTTTATTTCCATGTGTGTGTGTATGTATATGTATATACAGTATATGTATATATATATGTATGTATATATGTGAATATGTATATATATATCAGTAACGTGCAGTCACTAGAGGCAGGTGAGGCGGGGCCTCACCTGCCATCATGGAAAGAAAAAAATGTAAAAAGAAAAACATTTTATTAAATTGTTATATGTATCCAGTGATTAGAATATAAAGTTATTTTCCATTTAACTTCACCAGTTTTAGATTATTTTTATTTAAAATCGCTGAATTTTCACGTTTGCCGTTCAAATACTGAGAAGAGACGGTGCGGTGATCAGCAGCCAGTTGAGGCACGTCACTCAGTTGTGCCTCAACATGGATTGCGGACTCGGCTAACTGCTGGCCTGCTGTGCAGTGAGACCGTATTGCTATATGAACTATATTATACATTTCCATAGTTTAGTTAGCTGAGATATATAATGTACAGTGTATTTTGTCAACAACTGTATGTGTGTAACGTATTTCTTGTGCTGAGCGATCATAAAACGGCTGCAAAAGACGCACTGGCTGAGGCTCGCAGTAATCCCGCCTCCTGCACCCCCGCCGTAGAATGCAACCCCTGACGGGAGTGTTATATCAACTAAAGCCCACACTTAAACTTTCCACGTGCAAGATTGAATCTATTTAAAAAAGTTATTTCATAAGAAGCCAAAAAGTGCAAAAACAATAATGTTTGTGTTGGAGGAGTTGTGAATGACTGCAGGGCCACAACATTAGGTACACCTGCAGCCTTCAGGTGTATCTAATTCACAACTCCTCCAATACGAACATTATTGTTTTTGCACTTTTTGGCTTCTTATTAAATAACTTTTGTAACCTATTTTTATGGGCTTTCCTCTTTGTGATGTTAAGTTCCTGTTATGCGCTGTTATACAGTATACGCCTTATGCTCTTATTTTGAAGGCGCTAAGAGCGGAAGTGATGACAGTTGGAGTGGAGCGGAGGTTTTTGAAAGAAGGTAAATAAAGTTGTCCTCGTGTAAACTGGAGCCTCCGTGTTTGTTATTTTGTAGTTTCATACAGTATAGGCGACATTTATAAACCCTCGGTTACACTTTTTTAAATAGATTCAATCTTGCAAAAGTTTCCTGGAAAGTTTAAGTGAGGGTTTGAGTTGATATAACACTCCCGTCAGGGGTGCATTAATCCAGCACAACAGCGGCGCATGGACTTCATTTATAAGTAAAGGTAAGACCATAATAACGTTTTTTTAATTAAATGTGCTTTTTTGTGTGCTACAGTTTGTATGTGTAAAGTTAAGTTAAAGTACCAATGATTGTCACACACACACTAGGTGTAATGAAATGTGTCCTCTGCATTTGACTCATCCCTTGATCACCCCCTGGGAGGTGAGGGGAGCAGTGGGCAGCAGCGGCGCCGCGCCCGGGAATAATTTTTGGTGATTTAACCCCCAATTCCAACCCTTGATGCTGAGTGCCAAGCAGGGAAGAATGCTGGTATGAGCTTTTAAACATAACCCGTTAACTGCTGCCAATCAAATGGTGAATAAGATACTCTTTAGGGTTCATATGTTTGTAAATCTGACTGTGATGAAGTCAGTGCCTCACCAGCCATGAATATATATATATCTATTCATATATATATATATATATATATATGTATGTATGTGTGGGAAAAAAATCACAAGACTATTTCATCTCTACAGGCCTGTTTCATGAGGGGGGGTGTTCCCTCAATCATCAGGAGATTTTAAAATCTCCTGATGATTGAGGGAACACCCCCCTCATGAAACAGGCCTGTAGAGATGAAATAGTCTTGTGATTTTTTTCCCACACATACATATATTGCGCTCTACTACGGTATCGAGCACTATTTTTTGGATAACCTTATTAAGACATATATATATATATATATATATATATATATATATATATATATATATGTATATATATATATATATATATATATATATATATATATATATATATATATATATATATATATATATATATATATATATATATATATATATATATATATCAGTGACGTGCGGTGAGGTTCATCAAAACTATGACTGAATGTGGAGTTATATACTTAACAAAAAAAGGTGAAATAACTGAAAACATGTTTTATATTGTAGTTTCTTCAAAATAGCCACCCATTGCTCTGTTTACCGCTTTGCACACTCTTGGCATTCTCTCGATGTGCTTCAAGAGAAATGGTTTTCACTTCACAGGTGTGTTTGCAAGAAAATTATTTTCCATAAACACTAGATGAAAAAAAATGTTGTTAAAAGAAAATACCAGCATACACCAAAACAATCGATTAAATGTGTTTTCATCAGCCCCTTAAATCATCCAGCAGCTATAGAATTATAAAATGATATTGCTGAATAGACAATATGTTTATTTTTGACAGTCCATATATGTTGACAAGCATATTTAGGACGACGCTGCTATTTCTCTGCAGACTGACAGTTTGCACGTGCAAATGCAGACCCAAAACGGCGGCCGCAGAACAGTTCCCGCCTTGATAAATCACACTGTGTGTGCTACATAACCACAATTGCATTTTCTCTTCCCACTCGTGTGGGCGTTCTAATAACAACTCTGCATATTCATAAAGACTGACTGCGCATGTTTTATAGAACGCAAACTATAATAGTTCATTTTGAAGTAAATCTGACACAATCACAGTCAGTAGAAAATATGCAAATGAATCATTGTTTGCAGGAGATTACAGGATCTCATTCAGCACCTCTGACAATGACACATTCTATTTGGATCTGTAGTGTTTCTGGTGTCAAAAGACTTGACTGTGTTACTTCGGGGAGTTCTTTGATCGCATTTCAGACATTGAAACTTAGCCCAGGAGTATTTTGCACAATGTGCTGTTATCTGTATTAGTTTTTCTCTGCTTTATTTGCACGACACGCACATCTCTACACAGCATCATCTCATTTTTATTTTCAATGCATTAACTATGAGCAGGGCTGGGCAATATGGCTGAAAACTGTATCATAATATAAATGTTTTTTAATCAGTCCATATCAATAATAATTGATATTTTTATGACCTATCTAAAATAAGGAGCAGGCATTTTTTTTTGCAAATGTAAACATTTTTTATTTTAAATGTACAGTAACCTTCCTCTGATTATAAACCCCTCAGCTGTCAAGGCAGACAAAAAAGGAAATGTCAACACAAGCATGAAAAAAACACTTAACAATAAGCTCTTAAAATTAAGATGCAAAAATAAGGAATACGTAAGAAATGCTTAATGACGTTGTGGAGGGGGGGCGTGGTCCGTGGGCCTGCCGCAGAGCGGGGTGTGTAAGGACCAGCCTCGAAGCCAGCGGCAGGTGAGTGGATTGCCCAGCTGGGGATGGTTATCTAATCACCTGTCGCCTTTATTAGCAGCAGCCGGACCGAGACACGAGTGTGGGAGTTGGAGAGCAGAGCGAGAGACGTTGGAGAGCAAAGCAGCAAGAGAGGTGTCACAATAAAAGAGTTGTTGAACCCTGAACACCGGGCTCTTGTGGCAGTGTGTGGTAGTCAGAAAAACCCACTGGAGGGCAACTTCCACAGACGTATACAACAAAATAGTTTTTCTCAGGTTTCTCTATGTTTACATTTTCACACTTTGCACTATTTTCTGCAGGTTTAGTGGCAGGACAGGGGTGTCAAACGTATGGCCCGCGGCCCGCAATGTCAGTTTGCTAAGTATAAAAAATAGCTGCATTTTTTTAATGAAAGAAACTGCTGTTCTAAATGTGTCCACTGGATGTCGCAATAGCTTATTCAAGTGTAACCCGCGTCACACATGACAGTGTTTAAAGATGACGTGTCAGCTGATTTCAAGCGCCATCTGGATTGGCTGCCGCTACTCCAATCAGGGCGGGTGCAAGCAACCAGCTGCTCCAGTTGTGGCTGGCAGCAGATGGCGGCAGTATTGACGCACAATACCTCCTTCCGTTGTAAATTGTCCATTCGACGGATAAAATAACAAAACAGTAAGATGCAAAGACTTAAGTCAACATGACGATCATCTTTTTAGTCAGAGTTCAATGCAGCACTTGCAATTGGCCGAATCCACGATGCGCACCCTGAACTCCATTGTAAAAATGTGTGTTTCTACATTTGTTGTGTTTGTTCAACTTTACTTTATGTTTTTGATTGTGATTTTGTAGTTATGTTTCTTTTAATTCGGCTACTGTGTCAATTTGATGATTGTTTTGTTTATATTATAATTGTAATATTTGAATGATTATCAATGAATGTGTTGTGAAAGTTGCAGATTTCACCAACACTCGGTTGCTTTTCAGTTGACTAAACTGCAAAGACAAGATATTTAATGTTCGAACTGAGAAACTATTTTTTTTTTGCAAATAACATTTAACTTAAAATTTAATGGCAGCAACTTAGACTTAAGACTTAGACTTAGTTCCTCCCGTTCCTATTGGAACATTGGGCTACGATTTCCCTCCATTTTCTCCAGTCACTGGCGGCTCTTCTTGCTCTTGTCTGTCTCCATGTCTTCTTCGGCCTCCCTCTCTTCCTTATTCCACCTTATGGCATCCAGTCCATTGCCACACTTATCGGCTACTTTCTTGGCAGTCAGAGTATGTGCCCGATCATTCTCCTTCTCCTTTTGGAGTCAATGTCAGACAGTGCTGCTACACCTGCCCTTCTCATCACCTCCTCGTTGGAGATGCGGTCTCTCCAGGAGATCTCTAGGATGGATCTGAGGCATCGTCGGTGGAAGACATCCAGCGTGTTGGTGATACTGGCTCTCTTCATCCACGTCTCAATGGCAGCAACACATTGCAAAAGAGTTGGCATTTTTACCACTGTGTTACATGGCCTTTCCTTTTAACAACACTCAGTAAACGTCTGGGAACTGAGGAGACCAAGTTTTGAAGCTTTTAAGTTAGAATGATTTCCCATTCTTGCTTGATGTACAGCTTAAGTTGTTCAACAGTCCAGGGTCTCCATTGTGGCAGGCCAGTCTAGTACCCGCACTTTTTTACTATGAAGCGTGGTTTGGCATTGTCTTGCTGAAATAAGCAGGTGCGTCCATGATAACGTTGCTTGGATGGCAACATATATTCATACTTGCCAACCTTGAGACATCCGATTTCGGGAGGTAGGGGGGCGTGGTCGGGGTGGGGTGGGGGCTTGGTTGGGGGCGTGGCTAAGAGGGGAGGAGTATATTTACAGCTAGAATTCACCAAGTCAAGTATTTCATATATATATATATATATATATATATAAGAAATACTTGACTTTCAGTGAATTCTAGCTATATATATATATTTATTTTATTATATATATATATATATATATATATATATATATATATTTATTTTATTATATATATATATATATATATATATATATATATATATATATATTTATTTATTTTATTATATATATATATATATATATATATATATATATATATATATATATATATATATATTTATTTATTTTATTATATATATATATATATATATATATATATATATATATATATATATATAATTAAAAGAAATACTTGAATTTCAGTGTTCATTTATTTACACATATACACACACATAACACTCATCTACTCATTGTTGCGTTAAGGGTTGAATTGTCCATCCTTGTTCTATTCTCTGTCACTATTTTTCTAACCATGCTGAACACCCTTTCGCAGGTACCCAGAAAGGTTTCGAGTACCACCAAAAAAACGGAATCTCTGAAGACAGTATAAAAATCTGTGTTAAAGGTGTAGAAATACTGTTTGTATAATAAGCATGTTATTGTTTACAAATGAGGGTTAAGAGTTCAGTACTGAAAATAAAAAAAAGAATGTGGCTTAAGTACAGTTTTTTAATTGAGCTGCTGCATTTTTTGGTTGGGTTGTTTATTTATTTTGAGTAACTTCTACATTTCAAAAAGGGGAGGAATGTAATAGAGTGATCTATGTTTGTCTGTTGCCATCTCCTGGTGAATGTTGGCTATAGCATACTGGGGTTACTTTTTGGTTGGCCAACGATTTACGTGGTGTTGCGCACCTGACGTCAAGTGTGTGAGTCTGTTCTGAAGTCTACAGTAAAGAGACGTACTTCATCACCTCGCCTGGTTATTGCCTCCAACTCAATATATTACAACAACATTGCTGTTTACGGCAGACAAACTGCTTTACGGTAGAATAAAACATGACTGCTGTTGTTGTGTGTTGTTACCACGCTGGGAGGACGTTAATGAAACTGCCTAACAATAAACCCACATAATATTGCTCCAAAACCTGTATGTACCTTTCAGCATTAATGGTGTCTTCACAGATGTGTAAGTTACCCATGCCTTGGGCACTAATACAGCCCCATACCATCATGCTGGCTTTTGAACGTTGCACCTATAACAATCCGAATGGATATTTTCCTCTTTGGTCCGGAAGACACAACGTCCACAGTTTCCAAAAACAATTTTAATTTTAAACTCGTCAGACCACAGAACACTTTTACACTTGACATCAGTCCATCTTAGATGAGCTTGAGCGGCATTTCTGGGTGTTGTTGATAAACGGCTTTCGCTTTGCATAGTAAAGTTTCAACTTGCACTTATAGATGTAGCGACAAACTGTAGTTACTGACAGTGGTTTTCTGAACTGTTCCTGAGTCCATGCGGTGATGTCCTTTACACACTGATGTCGGTTTTTGATGGAGTACCGCCTGAGGGGTCGAAGGTCACGGGCATTCAATGTTGGTTTTCAGCCTTGCTGCTTACATGCAGTGATTTCTCCAGATTCTCTGAACCTTTTGATGATATTACGAACCGCAGATGGTGAAATCCCTAAATTCCTTGCAATAGTTCGTTGAGAAATGTTGTTCTGAAACTGTTGGACAATTTGCATTTCATGGAAGCTGCTTTTATACCCAAGCATGGCACCCACCTGTTCCCAATTAGCCGGTTCACCTGTGGGATGTTCCAAATAAGTGTTTGATGGCCATTCCTCAACTGTCTCAGTCTTTTTTCCCACTTGTGCCAGCTTTTTTTAAACATGTTGAAGGCATCAAATTCCAATTGAGCTAATTTTTGCAAAAAATAACAACGTTTTCCAGTTTGAATGTTAAGTATCTTGTCTTTGCAGTCTATTCAATTGAATATAAGTTGAAAATTATTTGCAAATCATTTTATTCTGTTTTTATTTATGATTTACACAACGTGCCAACTTCACTGGTTTTGGGGTTTTGTATGTTGATACTGTTTTATCACCCAGCTTTATATCTCTGAGGTTCTTTACAAGCCCTCCTGCCACGGCGGCGTAGGAAAAAAAATAACTATAAAGTGCTGAGTCAGTAATATCTATTTTGCTGACGATGATTACCCCCTCACGGACCCCCCTTCACTCCGACCAGTCCACTAAGGAAAGCATCTTTGAGTCGTCGGTCCAGAAACACACAAATGTACGTTGCGCTCGCGTCAAGATGCTCACGAGGATGTGAGGGATGCATGTGTGAACATTTCCTCCCCCCCGAAGACTTGAGCACAGGCCAGTCCATGCATAATTCATGGCACCTGTCTCCCGGAAGAAATGCGGATGGATCAACACGCAGACATGGAGGAAAAGATCAAAAGACACCCGAGCTAAAATAACATTTGAGGAAATAGAGGATACTTCTGCAGTGGAACCTGTAAAGTTGAAATGCCCCTGAGGTTGCACAATTTGTTTGAACCGAGTCCAACTTGTCACAAAGCATTGTTTTTGTGGAACGCCTTTCATCAGATTTGACCGCACCGCTGTACTGTACTTACAGTGTTCACTCATACAATATAACACATGCTTCCCTTATATACTTATATATAATCTTGGTAACACTTTAGTATGTGGAACATATGAACCATTAATTAGTTGCTTATTAACATGCAAATGTGTAACATATTGGCTCTTAATTAGTCATTATTAAGTACTTATTCTGCATGGCCTCATTATGCAATCAGTAAGCCATTAACTAAGAGTCTTCCCTAACCCTAACCCTAACCGTAACCCCAAACCCAACCCCAACCCCAACCCTAACCCTAACCCTAACCCTAACCCTAACCGTGACCCTGACCCTAACCCTTACCCTAACCCTATGTTAATAAGCAACTAATTATGTTCATATGTTCCCCATACTAAAGTGTCATCATTGTTTATTGTGCTATAAAATATAAATATAAATGTGTATAATGCTACATTTTATGTTTGAGTGTCAACATCAGACTTTGAGACTTTGAACTGTTTAAACTATTTTTAACTGCTTTTTATCCAACAAATTGTTCTTAAGATAAATTGCATTTGTTTTTTTAGTGTGTATTTTGTTTTAAATGTCATTTTTTTTAGTCTGTCCTTCTCCTGGATTTCTTTGTGGTGTGCAGCCCTTTGTTTTGGTTGTTTTTTAAAGGGCTTTATAAATAAAGTTTGTATGGTATGGTAACGTTGAATCAAAATCTACTTTATTTATATAGCACTTTAACAAGCAAACTGTTCCCAGATTGTTGCAAATAAAAACAATAAAGTAATTCAATTAAAATGATTTAAACAAATAAATACAATTATACAATAAAACAAATAATAATTCTTAAATAATATTACAATTAAAAAATAATACAAATTAAATAAATCAAAACATATCATAAAAAATATATTAAAAACGGCAAAATAACTGAAAAAATATATCAAATAAAAAAATCTAATACAATAAAGCATTACAAGACACAGAAAAGAAGCCAGAAAAAAAAGAGATTTAAAACGAGACTTCAAACAGTCCAAATCGACTTTATGTATTATTACTACTAACAATACTATTAACAAACTGTTTCCAAAGTGCTGAACATTAAAACAATACAAAGTAATTCAATTAAAACTATTTAAAATAATAGATATAATACAACAAATAATTAAAAAAATAATTACAAAATTATAAAACTAAAATAAAATAATACAAAATATTTGTAAATACACCAAAATAGTTAAAAACAAATAAATAAAACAATAAAAGACACAGAGGACCACACGACTCAAGCCGGGTTTATAAGCCAAAAAATAAAATTGGGTTGTAAAAAGAGGCTTCAAACAATCCATCCATCCATCCATCCATCCATTTTCTACCGCTTATCCCTTTTGGGGTCGCGGGGGGCGCTGGAGCCTATCTCAGCTACAATCGGGCGGAAGGCGGGGTACACCCTGGACAAGTCGCCACCTCATCGCAGGGCCAACACAGATAGACAGACAACATTCACACTCACATTCACACACTAGGGACCATTTAGTGTTGCCAGTCAACCTATCCCCAGGTGCATGTCTTTGGAGCCAAAAAATGCCAAAAAATAAAATTGGGTTTTAAAATGAGACTTCAAACAATCCAAATCCACTTTATTTATTATTATTACTAACAATACCTTTAACAAACTGTTTCCAGAGTCCTGCACATAAAAACTAAGTAATATAATTAAAAGCATTTAAAATAATACATAAAATAATGATCAAAATGTAAAAAAAAATAATTGAAATAAAATAAAATAATACACAAGATAATTAAAAACACCAAAATAAAACAGTAAAAGACACAGAGGACCACACGACCCAAGCCGATTTATAAGCCAGAAATTAAAAGTGGTTTTAAGTCGATACTTCAAACAGTCTAAATCCACTTTATTTATTTTTACTACTAACAATACAACTAACAAACTGTTTCCAATGTGCGGCACATAAAAACAATACACAGTCATTCAATTAAAACTATTTAAAATAATAGACATAATACAACAAATAATTAAAAAAAAACACAATTATAAAAATAAAACAAAACAATACAAAATATTTGTAAAAACACCAAAATAGTTAAAAACAAATAAACAAAATATAATAAAATAATAAAAGACACAGAAGACCACATGACTCAAGCCCGGTTTATAAGCCAAAAAATAAAATTGGTTTTAAGATGAGACTTTAAACAATCCAAATCCACTTTATTCATTATTATTACTAACAATACCGTTAACAAACTGTTTCCAGAGTCCTGCACATAAATACAAAGTAAATCAATTAAAAGCATTTAAAATAATAGATAAAATAATTAAAAAATATTAAAAAACAATAATTAAAATAAAATAAAATAATACACAAGCTAATTAAAAACACCAAAATAAAACAATAAAAGACACAGACGACCACACGACTCAAGCCGATTTATAAGCCAGAAACTAAAAGTGGGTTTTAAGTCGATACTTCAAACAGTCTAAATCCACTTCATTTAGTTTTATTACTTACAATACTACTAACAAACTGTTTTCAATGTGCGGCACATAAAAACAATACAAAGTCATTCAATTAAAACTATTTAAAATAATAGACATAATACAATAAATAATTAAAAAAAAAACACAATTATAAAAATAAAACAAAATAATACAAAATATTTGTAAAAACACCAAAATAGGTAAAAATTAATAAATACAATAGAATAAAATAAAAAAAGACACAGAGGACCACATGACTCGAGCCCGGTTTATAAGCCAAAAAATAAAATTGGGTTTTAAGATGAGACTTCAAACAATCCCAACCCACTTTATTTATTATTATTACTAACAATACCGTTAACAAACTGTTTCCAGAGTCCTGCACATAAAAAACTAAGTAATTCAATTAAACACATTTAAAATAATACATATAATAATACAATACAAAAAATTATACAAAAATAATAATGTAAAAAAATAATTAAAATAAAAAATAATAATACACAAGCTAATTAAAAACACCAAAATAAAACAATAAAAGACACAGACGACCACACGACTCAAGCCGATTTATAAGCCAGAAACTAAAATTGGGTTTTCAGACGAGACTTCAAACAGTCTAAATCCATTTTTATTTATTTTTACTACTAAAAATACTACTAACAAACTGTTTCCAATGTGCGGCACATAAAAACAATACAAAGCCATTAAATTAAAATTATTTAAAATAATATATACTGTATAATAAAACAAACAATAAAATACAATTAAAATATATAAAAATAAAAATAATACAAAATATTTTTTTTAAACACCAACATAGGTAAAAACAAATAAATAAAATAGAATAAAACAATAAAAGGACCACACGACTCAAGTTGATTCATAAGCCAGAAAATAAAATAAAATTGCCCGACCAAATGGTTTGTTGAACTCGTGCTGTCTTGCAGACCACATTATAGATGCCCGCGGACCATAGTTTGGACACCCATGTCCTAGTGAGTAAGGTACCGAATGTTTTGGTCATATTTTACAGGGTTCGCTACACCAACATATCCAGTAAAAAACTCGTACCCTGAGGTTTAGTTTGGATGCATTTAAATAGTCTCTCTTTAGACGCTGAAAATACTAATTGACATTAGAATTAACCTCACAAAGTCAAAACGTTAATGTCAAGGAACACATTAGAGTCACTAAAGCAAGAGATGCTGCTCCAATAAATTGCAGGATTATGCACCAGCAACTCATGTTTACGTTAATGGTTTAACACATCCAAATGCCTTGAAATGAGTCTTTAAGTCTTTTTGCATTAACAACAGAGGGATGAGGGAACTCAGTGTGTAATTACTTCAGTGTTTTGCCACTGTAATGATTTTGGGAAGCTCGCCTTGCATTCTTAAGTTGAATGGCTCGAAGGGTGCATTCACGGCACGCTCGTTTGATGCAGTTGTTTGGAAACCAGCCCGTGTCACTTAAGGTTACTTCACTTGTGCACGTCAAGCAATTTATGTTCACCCCTTATTGTCGCCATCCTTTTGCTTGGGGTCCACGTTGTGTGACAATCGGTGCATCCAGCAACACTGCAGCTTTGCTCAGCTTCAGGCTTGGACAAGAGAACACGATGGTGGATCTTCGCGCTTTCAAGTCTGGGTGGAGAAACTCCATGAGAGGGTTAAGTACCGTAAATGTTGGACTATAAGCCGCAGCCTTTTCCCACGCTTTGAACCCTGCGGCTTATAAAATTCACAGATTTTTCGCCGCAGACGGCCATATTGCAAATAGGAAAAAAAACACAAAAAAAACAAGCAAATACACAGAAAAGGTACGTTATTGTTTGTGCTATGACGCCATCTTTTGGATGAGTTTGCTCAGTTTGCCCTTCTGTTTAGAGTTTTAAACCGGAAGTAGAAATACCTTTCCGTCTTCCAGTTGTTCATAGTGTTTCTACTTGTATGGATTTTTCAATAATCACTCCAAGCAAGGTGTGGAGGTCTCGCCCCTCCGGGTTCCTTGGACCACCAATGACGGACATGACAGCCTCGTTCATCTTTCTTAACAATGATTTATTTTGCAATATATGTTATTTTCAGTCCTTTCTGTCCGTCTCGCTCTCACTCTTGTTCATGCTCTTTTTTTCTTTTCCCCCATCAACAACAACTCTCCCCTCTCCTTCCCGACTGCTGCCTTTAACAGAGTGACAGGTGATCAGACAAACACTCTCAGCTGGGTCATCTACGCACCTGTCGCTGATCTCGAAGACGGTCCTGGCACACCCCGCTTCGCTGCAGGTCCGCAGGCCACACCCCCCCCACACAAGGTTTGTGAGTTTTACAATACAACTAAAACAACTCTTACTTACTTCACACAGAGATGTTTTGTACATGCTTATTTGCATACCTTAATTATTTCTAAACTGTGCCTGTAACAAGGCAGTAAAACGGCTGATCAAACAAAACAGAAGCCATCGTCGTGGACCCACTAGCTGCGGAAGCTAGCACTCCAATCAGCTAAACCAGGTGTGTCCAAACTTTGTCCACTGAAGGCCACATTCAGAAAAATTAAAAGATGCGGGGGACCACTTTGATAGCATATATTGCTTTTAGCATTTTTTTATGTAAGCTAGCTTTGTGTTATAGGTAACAAATGGAATTGGTGTGATATATAATTAATAATGAATTCACTTTTTGTAATCTGCAGAGGTACATTAGCAAACTAGCTGCGGGCTGAAAATGGCCCTTAAGCCGCACTTTGGACACCCTTGAGCTAAACAGACTCAATAACTCCACGGTGACGTCTTGGTGAACTTAGTGAGGAATTTGTGAAACTGAAACTGAAATTACCATTGGAAGTTATCAATACTAACACAGACACTCGTAAACATATTAGCTAATGCTAACAACGCTTGCTTGATTACATCACAATAGCACGTACAAATACGCATGAAAACATGGCACGGTTTAGTAAGTACAAACAGTTTTATTTACATTTTAAAATGTACAAACGTTGCTCGGGGTGACGAATGAAGAATACATGCAGGTAGTGACGCTACGGAACAGCACTTGTACTTCCGGTGGAAAGCTCTAAAGTCTAAACAGAAGGGCCATGCAGCAACTGCAGTGAGCAAACTCGTCCAAATGATGGCGCCATAGCACAAACAATAACATACCTTGTCAGTGTCTATTTGCATCATGGCCGTCAGCAAAGAGAAATCCATAAATTAGCTGCACCGTTTCATAGGCCACAGGGTTCATAGCGTAGGAAAAAAGTAGCGGCTTATCGGCGGAAATTTACGGTAACAAGTGCTCATCATCTACATTTAAATTGTACTTTTAACATATGTGCATCAGTAAAAAAAAAATTAATGAATGAAAAATATCTTAGCTCATGACACCACCGCTCTCATGTACACTCCCTTGTAAAGGCCATGCGGAAACTATTTAAAGTTCCAGGGGCTCCATGAGGTCCGGATAATTTAAATTTCACTTAATAAATGATTAATCGAAGCAAAAGGATATAAATTGAACCTTTTTTCTTAACGATTAATCGTTGCAGTCCGAGCCCTAGTCCTAAGGCTACATTCACACTGAAGGGTGAGGAGTCCAATTCAGATTTTTTCATCAAATCCGATCATTTTATGTAATTTCTCACATTGCAGAAAAAAATGCGATGTCTAATGTGAACGCAGTCTGACCCTCATGCAGGCATGACGTCATGACAGTACGCGTGCTGCAGAGTTTACATACAGTAAGTAAACATGGCTTGAAGTCCAGTCGGATTCGGCACTGGTGGCAATTTCAAAGATTTTGTGCAATCAACGTCAACATTTTCCCCACAGACTAATTGCGCAAAACTGTGGTACGCCAAAGAATCACTGATTCAAACACGGTGTTACTGTTCAAAACAGTGTGTAATGTTACAGTGGCCACAAACATTAAATATACTTGTTAAATAAAACCTCTGCCTTGCTTTTTTAATGAAGGGCCTTCCACACCACCGCGTTTTAATGTCGGTCATTATGGCGGTGCTTGGAGAGTCAAGTGTTTTCTGAGGTACTTGGTGGTGTGGAAGATTAAGAAGGAAGAGGGCAAAGATTTTGCTTTAACATCTGCTGTGAAGAGCGTGCGGGTGAGCAGTCGGAGACATGAGCGGTAGAACATTGACGTTAGTTCCTAAATCATGTCATTTCGCCTGTCGCCAAATATTTGTTTTGTAGCCCTCTATCTTTATGATGACGTTCTGGTCGGATAAATGCTGTTGCATCACATCTAATTTACAAAACCCAAAATCTGTGAAGTTGGCCCGTTGTGTAAATGGTAAATAAAACCAGAATACAATGATTTGCAAATCCTTTTCAACCTATATTCAATTGAATAGACTGCAAAGACAAGATATTCAGCATTCGAACTGAGAAACGTTGTTATTTTTTGCAAATATTAGCTCATTTGGAATTTGATGCCTGCAACATGTTTAAAAAAAGCTGGTACAAGGGGCGAAAAAGACTAGAGAACGTTGAGGAATGCTCATCCAACACTTATTTGGAACATCCCACGGGTGAACTGGTTAATTGGGAACAGGTGGGTGCCATGATCGGGTATAAAAGCAGCTTCCATGAAATGCTCAGTCATTCACAAACAAGAATGGGGCGAGGGTCACCACTTTGTCAACAAATGTGTGAGCAAATTGTTTAAGAACAACACTTCTCAACCAGCTATTGCAAGGAAGAAAAGGATTTCACCATCTATGGTCCGTAATATCATCAAAATCTCTGGAGAAATCTATGCACGTAAGCAGCAAGGCTGAAAACCAACATTGAATGCCCATGACCTTCGATCCCTCAGGCGGTACTGCATCAAAAAAGCGACATCAGCGTGTAAAGGATATCACCACATGGACTCAGGAAAACTTCAGAAAACCACTGTCAGTAACTACAGTTCCTCGCTACATCTCTAAGTGCAAATTAAAACTCTACTATGCAAAGCCAAAGCCATTTATCAACAACACCCAGAAACGCCGCTGGCATCGCTTGGCCCGAAGCTCATCTAAGATGGACTGATGCAAACTGGAAAAGTGTTGTGTGGTCTGAGGAGTCCACATTTCAAATTGTTTTTGGAAACTGTGGACGTTGTGTCCTCCATACCAAAGAGGAAAATAACCATCCGGATTGTTATAGGCGCAAAGTTCAAAAGCCAGCATCTGTGATGGTATGGGGGTGTATTAGTGCACAAGACATGGGTAACTTACACATCTGCGAAAGCGCCATTATTGCAGAAAGGTACGTACAGGTTTTGGAGGAACATATGTTGCCATCAATGCAACGTTATCATGGACGCCCCTGCTTATTTCAACAAGACAATGCCAAGCCACGTGTTACAACAGCGTGGCTTCATAGTAAAAGAGTGTGGGTACTAGACTGGCCTGCCTGTAGTCCAGACCTGTCTCCCATTGAGAATGGGAAAGAATTCCACCTGAGAAGCTTAATAAATGTGTCTCCTCAGTTCCCAAACGTTTACTGAGTGTTGTTAAAAGGAAAGGTCATGTAACACAGTGGTGAACATGCCCTTCCCCAACTACTTTGGCACGTGTTGCAGCTATGAAATTCTAAGTTAATTATTATTTGCAAAAAAAAAAATAAAGTTTATGAGTTTGAACATCAAATATTTTGTCTTTGTAGTGCATTCAATTGAATATGGGTTGAAAAGGATTTGCAAATCATTTTATTCCGTTTATATTTACATCTAACACAATTTCCCATTCATATGGAAACAGGGTTTATAGACTGGCCTGTCTGTAGTCCAGACCTGTCTCCCATTGAAAATGTGTGGCGCATTATGAAGCCTAAAATACCACAACGGAGACCCCCGGACTGTTGAACAACTTAAGCTGTACATCAAGCAAGAATGGGAAATAATTCCAGCTGAAAAGCTTCAAAAGTTGGTCTCCTCAGTTCCTAAACTTTTACTGAGTGTTGTTAAAGGAAAGGCCATGTAACACAGTGGTGAACATGCCCTTTCCCAACTACTTTGGCACGTGTTACAGCCATGAAATACTAAGTTAATTATTATTTGCAAAAAAAACAAAAAACAATTTTGTCTTTGTAGTGCATTCAACTGAATATGGGTTGAAAATGATTTGCAAATCATTGTATTCCATTTATATTTACATCTAACACAATTTCCCATTCATATGGAAACAGGGTTTGTAGACTGGCCTGCCTGTACTCCAGACCTGTCTCCCATTGAAAATGTGTGGCACACTATGAAGCCTAAAATACCACAACGGAGACCCCCGGACTGTTGAACAACTTAAACTGTACATCAAGCAAGAATGGGAAATATTTCCAGCTGGAAAGCTTCAAAAGTTGGTTTCCTCAGTTCCCAAACGTTTACTGAGTATTTTTAAAAGGAAAGGCCATGTGACACAGTGGTAAAAATGCCCCTGTGCCAACTTTTTTGCAATGTGTTGCTGCCATTAAATTCTACGTTAAAGGGGAACATTATCACAATTTCAGAATGGTTAAAACCATTAAAAATCAGTTCCCAGTGGCTTATTATATTTTTCGAAGTTTTTTTAAAAATTTTACTCATCACGCAATATCCCTAAAAAAAGCTTCAAAGTGCCTGATTTTAACCATCGTTATATACACCCGTCCATTTTCCTGTGACGTCACACAGTGAAGCCAACACAAACAAACATGGCGGAAAGAACAGCAAGCTATAGCGACATTAGCTCGGATTCAGACTCGGATTTCAGCGGCTTAAGCGATTCAACAGATTACGAATGTATTGAAACGGATGGTTGTAGTGTGGAGGCAGGTAGCGAAAACGAAATTGAAGAAGAAACTGAAGCTATTGAGCCATATCGGTTTGAACCGTATGCAAGCGAAACCGACGAAAACGACACGACAGCCAGCGACACGGGAGAAAGCGAGGACGAATTCGGCGATCGTCTTCTAACCAACGATTGGTATGTGTTTGTTTGGCATTAAAGGAAACTAACAACTATGAACTAGGTTTACAGCATATGAAATTCATTTGGCAACAACATGCACTTTGAGAGTGCAGACAGCCCAATTTTCATCAATTAATATATTCTGTAGACATACCCTCATGTCAGCAGGCCAGGGAAGCTAGGGTCGATATTCTTCTCTTGATCATCTTCGGGACGGTGTGAGCCAAGACATCCAGGGGTGTTAAGCTTGCTCGTCTGCGGGAACAAACTGCCGCCATTGTTTGCCGTGCTACCGAGGTCCTTTGTCCCTGAATTGCTCACACACTCCGGCAGATTCAATGGGGGTCTGGCGGCAGATTTCTTTGACTTTATCGTTGAAAATGCATCTGCTTTGAGTGTCGCAGGATATCCACACATTCTTGCCATCTCTGTCGTAGCATAGCTTTCGTCAGTAAAGTGTGCGGAACAAACGTCCAATTTCTTGCCTCTTTCGCATCTTTGGGCCACTGGTGCAGCTTGAATCCGTCCCTGTTCGTGTTGTTACACCCTCCGACAACACACCAACGAGGCATGATGTCTCCAAGGTACGGAAAACGGTCGAAAAAACTGAAAATAACAGCTGATTTGACTCGGTGTTTGAGAAAATGGCGGATTGCTTCCCGAGAGCGAATATTAGAAAGGCGTTTAATTCGCCAAAATTCACCCATTTAGAGTTCGGAAATCGGTTAAAAAAAATATATGGTCTTTTTTTCTGCAACATCAAGGTATATATTGACGCTTACATAGGTCTGGTGATAAAGTTCCCCTTTAATGAGTACTTAAAAAACCCAAAAAAACATTAAATATCTTGTCTTTGCAGTCTATTCAATTGAATATAAGTTGAAAAGGATTTGCAAATCATTGTATTCTGTTTTTATTCACGAGTTACACAACGTGCCAACTTCACCCGGTTTTGGGTTTTGTATCTTTTACTGGCCTGAAATCTAACAAAAACGTCCGTGTCCAGCGTGTTTGCAGAACGTCACATTTGAACCTTTTTCTATGCGGTTTTGTGCGAACAAAAGGAGGTATTGTCGGCCCCGCGGTCCCTCTTCGCCACTGATGCATGCACAAGTGCTGTGTACGTGTTTCCCCTGTGCCGGGCCCCGATAGGTACTTTAATCCTCTTTTCCGCAGCCCGACCTCATCTCCTTGCCTTTCAGATGTGATCAAAGGTGAGCCTCCGAGTCGGACAGTGAGCGCTATTGTGTGAAATCAAAGAAGGTGAGTGAGTGCAGCCGGCGAGGTGTCAGTATCTGGCTTTCGACACCGATAGCTTTGCTGGAGGGCAAAGCATGTGTGAAATTGAAGCGAGGCTACATTGTCACCCATTGCCAAACTCGGAAATGTTGTCGCTCTTTCACTCGTAAATTGCTGATGCCAAATGCTTTTTTTAAAGCTGCTACTAGGAGGGACGGTGATGATGCTTGGCAGAAGTGAACCGGCAGGATTATATTTATTTATTTTTATTTTTTTGAGGAGGACACCTGCACTTTTTTTTAAAATGAGAATTACAACAAATGCACGCTGGGAAAAAAAATATAATAAATGTGCCATTATGCACGATCTCTAAGGAAGAGAAAAAAAAAAGAACTGTGTTGCGGTGTCTCTGCACTGGGACCAATCAGTGTGTTTTTGCTGAGGTGCGAAGTGTTCAAGCAAGTGTGCGTGCATGCATAAATATGTGAGTGTATGTACTCAGCATTTCCGTACTCTGGAGAGTTCTTTAAGGTACCAGAAACAGGAGTATTTTCAGCTAAACCCTTTGAAGATCCTCATTTGAATGTCAGAGGACGGCATTAGGTTGTGTGTGTGCTGTTTATGTGTCTCGAATTTTCCGTTTGTTTCGTACTTTTTAATGCATGCTTCTTGCATTATTTGCATTTGCGCACAATTGAATGAAATGATGGAATGGATTAAGCAAAGACATCAAACAATGTACTAATATGATTGTGGAGGGAGAGCGTGATCAGCGCGCCTGCAGGAGCAAAGGTCACCGCCTCTGTCGATGGTGTTGAGGGCGGAGCACCATCGGATAGAGGGCGGGGAATGTGCTGACGGCGAGACACAGCTGGCAGGTGATTAGATTTCACAGGTGGCACGGGGTAATCTAATCATCTGTTGTCTTTAACAGTGAGCGGCCAGTGGAGGAGAGGATGTTACTGGAGAGAAAACATCTGAAAAGATTGTTGATTGAATATATTAAAACTTTATTGAAACGGCACGCCTGGCTCCTGTGACGTGTGTAAACGTGGAACGAGTAGGAAGAGATTTCCACAATGATCCTGTCACACCGCGGTGAGGGATGTCTTGTCTTGTTTTTTTTCTGTCTTGTGAATTTCATGTTTTAGTTTGAAAAGTAACTCTCCTCTCGTTTTAAGGTCACTTGCCCTTCTTTTTGTGTCATGAGTCTGACGTCATCCCGGATCTCTGATTGTTTCCACCTGTTCCTCGTTACCCCCATGTGTCTTATAAGCCCACGCCTCCCTTTGTTCTGTGCCAGAATGTCTCGTTGTTTCGTGCCTCTCTAGCTTCATGCCCATTTTGAGTTTCCTTTTCTCCTCCTAAGTAGAGTTATTTTTGGTTATATAGTTTTGGTAAGTCTTAGTTTTTTTTCTTACAGTTCTCCTTTCTACGCAGTTTTTTGAGTGACATTTTTTGTTAACTATTTTGCTAGATAAGAAACAGTGCAGAAGTTGTATAGCCAGTGTTTCTACCTCCTTTTGGAGCATCTTTTGTTATTGATAAATTTCATAGATTATATCCTGCGCTAAGTATAATTCGCTATTGTGTTCCCTTTGTCTTATAAGCCCATGTTTCTCTTTGTTCTGTGCCAGAATGTCTCGTTGTTTCGTGGCTCTCTATTTTCATGCACCTTTTGAGTTGCCTTTTCTCCTCCTAAGCATAGTGAATTTAGGTTATATAGTTTTGGTAAGTTTCAGTTTTTTCTTACAGTTCTCCTTTCTATCAGTTTTTTGAGTGACATTTTTAGTTAACTATTTTGCGAGATAAGAAACAGTGCAGAAGTTGTATAGCCATTGTTTCTACCTCCTTTTGGAGCGTCTTTTGTTATTGATACATTTCATAGATTATATCCTGCGCTAAGTATAATTCGCTATTGTGTTCCCTTTGTCTTATAAACCCAAGTTTCTCTTTGTTTTGTGCCAGAATGTCTCGTTGTTTCGTGCCTCTCTAACCTCATGCCCATTTTGAGTTTCCTTTTCTCCTCCTAAGCAGAGTGATTTTTGGTTATATAGTTTTGGTAAGTCTTAGTTTTTACCTACAGTTCTCCTTTCCACTCAGTTTTTTGAGTGACATTTTTTGTTAACTATTTTGCTAGATAAGAAACAGTGCAGAAGTTTTATAGCCAATGTTTCTACCTCCTTTTGGAGCATCTTTTGTTATTGATACATTTCATAGATTATATCCTGCGCTAAGTATAATTCGCTATTGTGTTCCCTTTATTTTATAAGCCCATGTTTCTCTTTGTTCTGTGCCAGAATGTCTCGTTGTTTCGTGGCTCTCTATCTTCATGCCCATTTTAAGTTTCCTTTTCTCCTCCTAAGTAGAGTTATTTTTGGTTGTATAGTTTTGGTAAGTCTTAGTTTTTTCTTACAGTTCTCCTTTCTACTCAGTTTTTTGAGTGACATTTTTTGTTAAGTATTTTGCTAGATAAGGAACAGTGCAGAAGTTTTATAGCCAATGTTTCTACCTCTTTTTGGAGCATATTTTGTTATTGATAAATGTCATAGATTATATCCTGCGCTAAGTATAGTTCGCTATTGTGTTCCCTTTGTCTTATAAGCCCATGCTTCCCTTTGTTCTCTGCCAGAATGTCTCGTTGTTTCGTGGCTCTCTATCTTCATGCCCATTTTGAGTTTCCTTTTCTCCTCCTAAGCATAGTGATTTTTGGTTTTATAGTTTTGGTAAGTTTCAGTTTTTCTTACAGTTCTCCTTTCTATATGTTTTTTGAGTGACATTCATTGTTAACTATTTTTCTGGATAAGAAACAGTGCAGAAGTTTTATAGCCATTGTTTCTACCTACTTTTAGAGCGTCTTTTGTTATTGATACATTTCATAGATTATATCCTGCGCTAAATATAATTCGCTATTGTGTTCCCTTTGTCTTATAAGACCATGTTTCTCTTTGTTCTGTGCCAGAATGCCTCGTTGTTTGGTGCCTCTCTAGCATCATGTCCATTTTGAGTTTCCTTTTCTCCTCTTAAGCAGAGTGATTTTTTTGGTTATATAGTTTTGGTAAGTCTTAGTTTTTTCCTACAGTTCTCCTTTCCACTCAGTTTTTTGAGTGACATTTTTTGTTAATTATTTTGCTAGATAAGAAACAGTGCAGAAGTTTTATAGCCATTGTTTCTACCTACTTTTGGAGCATCTTTTGATATTGATACATTTCATAGATTATATCCTGCGCTAAGTATAGTTCGCTATTGTGTTCCCTTTGTCTTATAAGCCCAAGTTTCTCTTTGTTCTGTGCCAGAATGTCTCGTTGTTTCGTGGCTCTCTATCCTCATGCCCGTTTTGAGTTTCCTTTTCTCCTCCTAAGCACGGTGATTTTTTGTTGTATAGTTTTGGTGAGTTTCAGGTTTTTTTTACAGTTCTCCTTTCCACTCAGTTTTTTGAGTGACTTTTTTTGTTAACTATTTTTCTAGCTAAGAAACAGTGCAGACGTTTTATAGCCATTGTTTCTACCTCCTTTTGGAGCGTCTTTTGTTATTGATACATTTCACAGATTATATCCTACGCTAAGTATAGCTAAGTATTGATATTTTGTGTTTTTGTGGAACTTTTTTCGCCGAGTTGTCAGATTAAAGCCTATGTTGTATTGCCCTGACTCAGGAGGTGAAAAGTAGCTTTCAAAATAAAAGCCTGCCGGATTGTTCCCTACTCTGCATCTGAGTCCTATTTTTGACCAAGCCTGACAGATCCACTTCAAGAAACGCTTCAAACTTAAAGTGTTCACAAAGTACAAAGAAGAACCATGATAAACATTCTGAATTTATTTCATCCATCCATTCATTGGTACAAGTGCTGTTCCGTCTTGTAGTTGTCCACAGCGTCTTTTTATTTTTATTTTTATTTTTGTATTAATGTACACATGTTAAAAGTGCAATTTCAATGTTGATAATGTGCATTTATTAGTGTAAATTCTGGTCTATAAGCCGCTACTTTTTTCCGACGCTTTGATTCCTGCGACCTATGAAACGGTGCTGCTAATTTATGGATTTTTATTTGCTAACAGCCATAATGCAAATTGTTAAAAAAAACTCTGAAAAGGTGTGTCATTGTTTGTGCTATGGCACCATATTTTGGACAAGTTTTCTCACTGCAGGTGCTGCAGGACTCTTATTTTTAGAGCTTTCAACCGGAAGTACAAGTGCCGTTCCATCTTCCAGCTGACCATAGCATTTCTACTCGTATAGATTCTTCATTCATCCCTTCAAGCAACGTTTTCAAGTTTTACAATATAACAAAAACAATTCATACTAGCTAAACTGTCCTATGTGTGATGTATGTAGGAGTTTTTTAATGCATATTTGTACGTGCTATTGTAGTGTAATCAAGCCAGAGTCGTTAGCATTAACTAATGCGCAAAAACATTTACGAGTGTCTTTATTAGTATTATTAACTTACAATGGCATTACTTTTATATTATTACATCGTCACAATTTATTCAGTAAATCCACCAAAACCTCACCGTGGAGTTATTGAGTCGGTTTAGCTGATTGAAGAGCTATCTTTCGCAGCTACTGGGTCCATGACAATGACTTCTGTTTTGTTTGATCATCCGTTTTACTGCCGTGTTACAGATACAGTTTGGAAACAATTAAGGTATGCAAATAAACATTCACACAATCTTTCTGTGTAAATAAGTCATTTCACAACATATATATCTGTGGCTTATAGTCAGGTGTGGCTAATGGAAAATGTCGTTCCTTCTAAAATTCAGTGGGTGTGGCTTATATACCGGTGTGCTCTATAGTCCGGGAAATACGGTACTCAGTTTTTACATAAAAGTTGTGAATAAAATAGAGTTAAGCATGTTTGCTAGAAATTGTAAACAAAGTGTAAATATAATTCACTGGAAACAACTGAAACATGAAAAAATGGCATGCATGGATTTGAGTTATTTTGACGAGGGGTGTCCCGGTCCGATATCAGCAAAAAAAACAAAAAACAAGTATTGGATTATATCAGTTTGCAGCCAAATAATACAAACGCTCCGGTACAAGCAGTCCTGCAACGTGTTTACTTGTGCAAAGCTGGACAGCTAAATTTCCTCCAATAAGCACACAAGCAAAGTTGTTTTTGGCAGCCACTTTAGTCGAAGGCTTGATCCCAATTCTCCCCCCTTACCCTTTGTCTTAGCACTTAAGGCCCTCGGTTTTGCTCGTTCACGTCAAGCAAGGGGTGAGCCAATTCTCCTGTAAGGCGAAGGGAAGGGCTAAGTGCCAAGGAGTGGTTATAGACCTTTAACCAAGTGTTTTGCGAATAAGACTGAGCAGAAAGTACATATATCAATATAAGTATTAATTATTGATTATTATGGATAGTAAATAATTACTGAAACGCCACGTAAATATTGTATTTTTAAATCACTTTTCATACGAGTGGCTGTAGCTAGTAAACTATGATGTTAGACCAGCAACAAATTTTCTACATTTCAAAGAGACAGCTCATCTACTTTGAAAATGTACATTACCTATGTTTAGAATGTTTTTATTTTAAAAGGTATCCTCATATGAGCTAGCTAAAGTAGCTGTATAGCTAGTAAACTACCATGTCAAACTAGCAGCAAAACGAACTTTGCTACGTTTTACTACAATCTAATGAATGATTAGACATCTATTCTGCTTTCTATTTTATATTAGCCACGCTTAGAATGTTGTTTATTATTTTAAAATTGATCGTCATACGAGCTAGCTAAACCAGCTGTAGCTAGTTAACTACGATGTCAGACTAGCAGCAAACGGACTTCGCCACAATTTTTCTATATTTCATGAAGGATTTGACAGCTAATCTACTTAAAAAATATACATAAGTCATATTTTAAATGTTGTTTAAATTTTAAAATCAATTGTCAAACAAGCTAGCTTAGGCGGGTGACGCTAGTAAACTACGATGTCGGACTAGCAGCAAACAAACTTTACTACAATCTCATGAATGATTAGACAGATATTCTGCTTTCTATTTTATATTAGCCACGTTTGGAGTGTTTATTATTTTAAAATGGATCGTCATACGAGCTAGCTAAACCAACTGTAGCTAGTTAACTACGACGTCAGACTAGCAGCAAACGGACTTTGCCACAATTTTTTCTATATTTCATGAAGGATTAGACAGCTAATCTACTTACAAAATTTCCATTAGTCATGTTTTAAATGTTTTATTTCAAAATCAATTGTCAAACAAGCTAGCTTAGGCTGGTGAAGCTAGTAAACTACGATGTCGGACTAGCAGCAAACAAACTAAAATGTAAAAAGAAAAAAAAAAAATTAAATTGTTATATGTATTCAGTGGTTATACTATAAACTTATTTTCCATTTAACTTCACCAGTTTTAGATTATTTTTATTCAAAATCGCTGAATTTTCACATTTGCCGTTCAAATACTGAGAAGAGACGGTGCGGTGATCAGCAGCCAGTTGAGGCACGTCACTCAGTGCCTCAACATGGATTGCGCAATGACTCGGCTAACTGCTGGCCTGCTGTGCAGTGAGACCGTATTGCTATATGAATTATATTATACATTTCCATAGTTTAGTTAGCTGAGGTATATAATGTACAGTGTATTTTGTCAACAACTGTATGTGTGTGAAGTGTTTCTTGTGCTGAGCGATCATAAAACTGCTGCAAAGACGCACTGTGTGAGGCTCACAGTAATCCCGCCTCCTGGTGCCGGTTAATGCACCCCCGCCGCAGAATGCACCCCCCCCCCCCCGACGGGAGCGCCACACCAACCAAAGCCCACACCCAAACCCTCCACGTGCAAGACCGAATCCACCCAAAAAAAAGTCACTTAACAAGAAGCCAAAAAGTGCAAAAACAACAATACTCGCGCCGGAGGAGCCGTGAACGACTGCAGGGACACAACATTAGGTACACCTGCAGACTGCAGCACGGATTTCATATGTCATTCATTCACAACTCCTCCAACACGAACACCACTGTTCCCGCACTTATAAGTAAAGGTAAGACCATAATAAGGTTTTTTTAATTAAATGTGCTTTTTTGTGTGCTTCAGTTTGTATTTTTAAAGTTAAAGTTAAGTTAAAGTACCAATGATTGTCACACACACACACTAGGTGTGGTGAAATGTGTCCTCTGCATTTGACCCATCCCCTTGATCAGCCCCTGGGAGGTGAGGGGAGCAGTGGGCAGTAGCGGCGCCGCGTCCGCAAATAATTTTTGGTGATTTAACCCCTAATTCCAACCCTTGATGCTGAGTGCCAAGCAGGGAAGAATGCTGGTATGAGCTTTTAAACATAACCCGTTAACTGCTGCCAATCAAATGGTGAATAAGATACTCTTTAGGGTTCATATGTTTGCAAATCTGACTGTGATGAAGTCAGTGCCTCACCAGCCATCAACCTCACCGCACGTGGAATCAGACATGGAACGAGCAGCATGAACTAAGCAATGACGCCAGCACGACTGACTGGCAAAGATAGGCTTAAATAATGGTCTTCTTGGTTAGAGCAGATGCGTGTCCCAAACACCAGAGGCAGGTGAAACTAATAAGTCGTCATGGTAACTGAACAAACAAGGGAGCGCAAACAGGAACTAAAAGAGTCCAAAACTAACAAAAACATAATCCAGACCACAGATCATGACATATTGCAGTCTACACATATCTCTTATGTGTGACTGCCATCTACTGGTCACACTTATCCTTGCTCCTGATGGCTGCTGGTTAGCGCCTTGCATGGCAGCTCCCGCCATCAGTGTGTGAATGTGTGTGTGAATGGGTGAATGTGGTAATACTGTCAAAGCGCTTTGAGTACCTTGAAGGTAGAAAAGCGCTATACAAGTATAACCCATTTTATCATTTTATCATTTCACCATGTACCAAAAAAATAGCTTCGAGGTCGGTAAGCACAACCAAAATTATTCCGTACATTAGGCGCACCGGGCTATATGGCACACCGTCGAGTTTTGAGAAAATGAAAGGATTTTAAGTGCGCCTTATAGTCCGTAAAATACGGTATGTATGATTCTTGCTGATAGCAGATCAGTATCGGCCAATACTCAATGCTCCAATATCGTGTTGGAGGGAAAAAGTTGTACCAGGACACCCGTACTTTTTTACACAGTAAGCTATTTTTTTTAGTCTTGGACACATGCAGTGGTGTACAATCTAATACTGACCACTGTGTGAGGGTATCCTTGGCCAGAGGGATGTGACAGTGTGTCCCATATCCACCGTAATTACCAACCAAATCCCACAGGAGCAGAGTGGGCTGGAAAGGATATAGGCAGAAAATGACGTGCGGGCGGAAGTTGGGAGATTGCTCGTCATAATAGGATATTGGCTTTATAGCGAGGACGTAATGGCGGGGATTAAAGGTGTGGGGGCACAAATTAAAAACTGTGCAAGATAATAATGGCTGCAAATCACTTGATTGTGGAAAATGAGGAGGGATGTGGGGGGGTGCAACACACTTTCCAATTTGACATGCTTGGAAAACTTCAATAGATGTATTACTTAAATGATAATCTAACCAGTTAATTAGCTGGCTGATTAATGTTGATGAACATATCATACATTTAGATCGTGCGTTATGACACCTCCCTCGATGCCTCTAATCCTGTCAAACTCTTACATTCCAACGACCTGCAGTGCAATGAAGCACATCCACGAGCACCACACACACCAGCCTGAGTCTTACGTGAGATATCAGACCGACCATTGAATCGAGTACACCCTGGTACTTTGGATTTGCAGGTTTTCAATAAATGTTCGGTTATCATGCGGCCGTACATGTTCCTCAGTTTGCCCGCATATCACATACTTGCCAACCTTGAGACCTCCCATTTCGGGGGGTGGGTGCGGGGGGCGTGGTTGGGGCGGGGGCGTGGTTGGGGGCGTGGTTAAGAGGGGAGGAGTATATTTACAGCTAGAATTCACCAAGTCAAGTATTTCATATATATATATATATAATAATAATAATAATAATAACTGGGATTTATATAGCGCTTTTCTAAGTACCCAAAGTCGCTTTACATGTAGAACCCATCAATCATTCACACCTGGTGGTGGTAAGCTACTTTCATAGCCACAGCTGCCCTGGGGTAGACTGACGGAAGCGTGGCTGCAATTTGCGCCAACGGCCCCTCCGACCACCACCTATCATTCATCATTCAATTCACCGGTGTGAGTGGCACCGGGGGCAAAGGGTGAAGTGTCCCGCCCAAGGACACAACGGCAGCGATTTTTTTTTTTTTTTTTTTTTTTGGATGGTAAGAGGCGGGGAGCGAACCTGCAACCCTCAGGTTTCTGGCACGGTTGCTCTACCCACTACGCCATGCCGCCCCAACCACGCCCCCCGCACCCACCCCCCGAAATTGGAGGTCTCAAGGTTGGCAAGTATGTGATATGCGGGCAAACTGAGGAACATGTACGGCCGCATGATAACCGAACATTTATTGAAAACCTGCAAATCCAAAGTACCAGGGTGTACGCGTCTCGATTCAATGGTCGGTCTGATATCTCACGTAAGACTCAGGCTGGTGTGTGTGGTGCTCGTGGATGTGCTTCATTGCACTGCAGGTCGTTGGAATGTAAGAGTTTGACAGGATTAGAGGCATCGAGGGAGGTGTCATAACGCACGATCTAAATGTATGATATGTTCATCAACATTAATCAGCCAGCTAATTATATATATATATATATATATATATATATATATATATATATATATATATATATATATATATATATATATATATATATATATATATCCCTGCGACCCCGAAGGGAATAAGCGGTAGAAAATGGATGGATGGATATGTAAATATATATATATATATATATATGTATATATATATGTAAATATATATATATATATATATATATATATATATATATATATATATATATATATATATATATATATATATAAGAAATAATTTACTTTCAGTGAATTCTAGCTATATATATATATATATATATATATATATATATATATATATATATATATATATATATATATATATATATATATATATATATATATATGGTCCTCACCTATGGTCATGAGCTTTGGGTTATGACCGAAAGGACAAGATCACGGGTACAAGCGGCCGAAATGAGTTTCCTCCGCCGGGTGGCGGGGCTCTCCCTTAGAGATAGGGTGAGAAGCTCTGTCATCCGGGGGGAGCTTAAAGTAAAGCCGCTGCTCCTCCACATCGAGAGGAGCCAGATGAGGTGCTTCGGGCATCTGGTCAGGATGCCACCCGAGCGCCTCCCTAAGGAGGTGTTTAGGGCATGTCCGACCGGTAGGAGGCCGCGAGGAAGACCCAGGACACGTTGGGAAGACTATGTCTGCCGGCTGGCCTGGGAACGCCTCGGGATCCCCCGGGAGGAGCTGGACGAAGTGGCTGGGGAGAGGGATGTCTGGGCTTCCCTGCTTAGGCTGCTGCCCCCGCGACCCGACCTCGGATAAGCGGAAGAAGATGGATGGATGGATGGATATATATATAAGAAATAATTGACTTTCAGTGAATTCTAGCTATATATATATATATATATATATATATATATATATATATATATATATATATATATATATATATATATATACATATATATATATATATATATATATATATATATATATATATATATATATATATATATATATATATATATATATATATATATATAAATAAAAGAAATACTTAAATTTCAATGTTCATTTATTTACACATATACACACACATAACACTCATCTACTCATTGTTGAGTTAAGGGTTGAATTGTCCATCCTTGTTCTATTCTCTGTCACTATCTTTCTAACCATGCTGAACACCCTCTCTGATTATGCATTGCTGTGTGGCACGCACAAAAGTGCTTTCATCAAATGCACTAGATGGCAGTATTGTCCTGCTTAAGAGTGTCACAACATTGCTGTTTACGGCAGACTGACTGCTTTACTGTAGACGTTCTTTATATTGTGGGAAAGCGGACTCAGGTCCGCATGGAGCTGGAGGGGGCGTGGCCTCCAGCTCCGCCTGAATTTCGGGAGATTTTCGGGAGAAAATTTGTCCCGGGAGGTTTTCGGGAGAGGCGCTGAATTTCGGGAGTCTCCCGGAAAATCCGGGAGGGTTGGCAAGTATGGCATATCATTCCCTGGAGTCAAGTGCCAAAACAAAGAATCTCATGTGTTGGGTTGCAAAATAACTAGGAATGTAACGATGTATATCAATCTGTACTCAGTAGGGTTGTACGGTATATCGGTATTAGTATAGTACCGCGATACTAATGAATCATATTCGGTACTATACCCCCTCTAAAAAGTACCGGTCCGCCCCCAATCCACCAATGGCGTTTGTTTACATTTTGACGCCGGTGAGCTACGGTGTGTAGTGAAGCATGTTTAAGTTAAAGTTAAGTTAACCTTCCTCTTGTGTTAGCTTTCTGTTACCATCTCTTATATGTCATGACTTGGTCCTGGGGTTTAGTTTTTCTCGAAGGCAACGGAAAGTTGGCTCGGGCGAGACGGGAATGCAGGTACATTTTTTATTTAAACACTATAAATACAAAACAAGGAAGTAAACAAAAGGTGCGCACAATGGCGGAGAACTAACTATGAAACCAAACACTTGCACAAAGGCAAAAACTATGAACAACAAAAAACACTAACTGTGGCAATAATAAACAAAACTTACTTGGCATGGACAAAAAGGAGCAGCGTGAACGATGGACATGAAAAAATAGCAGCAAGGGTCTTAAGGGTGTGTGGAGAGTGTGCAGAAGCATAAATGTGAAGATGTCACCAGAAAGACAAACTGAAAAACAATGAACTTAAATACTACAGACATGATTAACGAAAACAGGTGCGTGACTCAAAACGTGAAACAGGTGCGTGACGTGACAGGTGAAAACTAATGGGTTGCTATGGTGACAAACAAGAGTGCACAATGAGTCCAAACGTGGCACAGGTGAAACTAATGGGTAATCATGGAAACAAGACAAGGGAGTGAAAAGCCAGAAACTAAAGAGTCCAATAACTAAACAAAACATGACTTAAAACAAAACATGATTACACAGACATGACATTATGTTAACGGGTCGGTTTTGACCCATGTCTTAAATCAGCTGTAAATTACACTAAAAACAATTATCTATCATCCAAATTGTTTCTCATCTCTTGGTTACCTTGTTAGGCTTCCTTATCCATGAAAATATTGGTTTTAGTATTTTTGGTGTGGGCCATTGGGCCTTTTGTTTTGTCAGTATACCCCTCGATTTCAAATTAAAAAATGGTAAAATGAACCTCAAGAGAATCGTATAAATAAATAAAAGGTTGTTGTGTTACCTGACTATTATTGAGGGGCATTACAACACATCTCTTGAATACATTTGTTTAATTTATTTTTTCATTTTAGTAATTTTAACTATAGTAACATCTATGGTGTTACGGGTCAATTTCGACCCATATATATTTACTTCAAGAAAAAGGCTGAAAAGTATTTTTTTCAGCAACAGAACTTTAATACAAACACAAAATGAAAAGCAGAACAAGTCATAACACAAAATATAGATTTGCAAGGTCAAACAAACAACAACCAATCAAGCAAAGCAAGTTAAGTTCAAGTTCAAGTTAAAGTACCAATGATTGTCACACACACACACACAAGGTGCGGCAAAATTATTCTCTGCATTTGACCCATCACCCTTGATCACCCCCTGGGAGGTGAGGGGAGCAGTGAGCAGCAGCCGTGGTCGCGCCCGGGAATCATTTTTGGTGATTTAACCCCCAATTCCAACCCTTGATGCTGAGTGCCAAGCAGGGAGGTAATGGGTCCCATTTTTATAGTCTTTGGTATGATTCGGCCGGGGTTTGAACTCACAACCTACCAATCTAAAGTACCAATGATTGTCATACACACATTAGGTGTGGTGAAATGTGTCCTCTGCATTTGACCCATCACCCTTGTTCACCCCCTGGGAGGTGAGGGGAGCAGTGAGCAGCAGCGGTGGCCGCGCCCGGGAATCATTTTTGGTGATTTAACCCCCAAGTCCAACCCTTGATACTGAGTGCCAAGCAGGGAGGTAATGGCTCCCATTGTTATAGTTTTTGGTATGACCTCCTCATCAGAATCATCAGATGTGTCTGTGTCTACTGGATGATACTCCACATTGTCTTCCTCCTCAGAAACCTGTTCATCCGTATCACTATGCTGCTCTGTGTCCTCTCCCTCATTTTCACCAAAAAATATTATCCCGAACTCCTCACTGTAAATCTTTTTTTCATTTTTGCATGCTGCAAATTGGAGATGTGCACTCTGCAAGTCACCAACTCTATACTGAATTGACCTCTGGACATGCCTGTCTTTGTTTGTTTTAGTACTGGATAACAAGGTAAAATGAGAATCCCCTAAAGCTCACATGATTGGTAGAGGAGCTGGCTGTCAGTGTGTTCAGTTTTGGCTCTATTTATTGCTTTATTATCTTATTTTTATAATTGGGTCGAAACCGACCCTAAAGACACCAAGGTCATAATTTCAACCAGAGCATTTTATAATTTAGTGAAAAAAGAAAAAGAAAAAGAAAAAAAAAGTTGTATTTTGTTGAAATAGAGGTTCCTGACAAAGTCAAAAAGCCTTGATGCAAAAAAATAAATTTATGTAGTTCTTTTATGCATTCAAAAACTAAAACGGGCCGGTGCCGACCCTAACACAAGACGCAGGTTAAGTTAAAGTACCAATGATTGTCACACACACACACTAGATGTGGTGAAATGTGTCCTCTGCATTTGACCCATCCCCTTGTTCACCCCCTGGGAGGTGAGGGGAGCAGTGGGCAGTGGTGCCGCGCCCGGGAATAATTTTTGGTGATTTAACCCCCAATTCCAACCCTTGATAATGAGTGCCAAGCAGGGAGGTACTGGGTCCCATTTTTATAGTCTTTGGTATGACTCGGCCGGGGTTTGAACTCACAACCTACCGATCTCAGGGTGGTCACTCTAACCACTAGGCCACTGAATTTCCTAACCTTTCACCACAAACTAGTAAAAGTTTGTATGATTCCTGTTGATATCGTTTCAGATCAAAATTGGTATTGACCAATACTCAAAAATCCTGTATTGGTATCGTATCGGAAGTGAAAAAGTTGAATCGGGACTAACTCAATTTTGATCAATTATAAGTGCTGATGGATGGATGAATTGGATTTACTTGGTGTGGGGAGGCGTGGCCGGCAGACCGACAGCGAGGCAGGGCACGCCGGGGCCGACCCCGAGATGGTGGCGAGGAGGCGTGGCCGGCGGGGATCGACGGCGAGATAAATGTCAGGTGCGTGGAGCGCCCACCTGGGCACAATTATATAATCTCCTCTCAGTGTATAAAAGGGCGGCAGCCGTGAACGACGAGGAGAGAAGGAGTTGAAGAGCCAGCAGCACATGCCTCGCGCAAGAGACAGAGAGCAAGAGGCAGACGAAGACGCGGCCGGCTGAAAAGCGGACCGAAGAGCGAGCAGTGGAAGAGGAAGGAGCTGAAAAGCGACCCGACCTGAGACTGAGTTTTATTGTAAAAATAAACAAAGTCAACCCTGCTCGCAGTAATGTCCATCCTCGGTGGTCCATTGAACCCCGACAGTGGAAGACTGTCACATTTGGCGCCCAATGTGGATGGACCACCGGAGGCGGGGGAAGAAGATCCCCTGAGGGCTCTCGTAGACGTGCCCGCCGGCCTCGCAGCAAGCAGCCGACAGCAATGCCGGCTCCTGCAGGTGTTGGCGGACCAGGTGGGGGCGGGGGCGGCGAATGGCCCCCTGAAGTTGTTGAAGAGGATGATGATGATGATGAAGAAGAAGGACAAGAAGAAGAAGACAGACAAGAAGTAGAAGACAGACAAGAAGAAGAAGAAGGACAAGAAGAAGAAAGAAAAGATGAAGAAAAAGACAAAGAAGTAGACAAAGAAGACAAAGAAGAAGACAAACACAAACAAGAAGAATATGAAGAGGAAGACAAAGAGCAGGTGGGAAAGGAGAAGACCGGGGGCACAGGTGAACGTGGCCGTCTGCACTTCCCGCTCCCTCAAAAATGGGGCGGGGGGGAGTAGGCTCAGCTGGTCGGAGTCCCGGCTTGCGTCTGGCGGGGGAGGACTATGGGGAGGCGTGGCCGGCAGACCGACAGCGAGGCAGGGCACGCCGGGGCCGACTGAGATGGCGGCGAGGAGGCGTGGCCGGCGGGCCAGCGGCGCGCGCCGGAATCGAAGCCGGGATAAATGTCAGGTGCGTGGATTGCCCACCTGGGCACAATCATATAATCTCCTCTCAGTGTATAATAGGGCAGCAGCCGTGAACGACGAGGAGACGAGGAGTTGGAGAGCCAGCAGCACATGCAGCGCGCAAGAGACAGAGAGCAAGAGGCAAACGAAGACGTGGCCGGCTGAAAAGCGGACCGAAGAGCGAGCAGTGGAAGAGGAAGGAGCTGAAAAGCGACCCGACCTGAGACTGAGTTTTATTGTAAAAATAAACAAAGTCAACCCTGCTCGCAGTAATATCCATCCTCGGTGGTCCATGGAACCCCGACAGTGGAAGACTGTCACATTTGGCGCCCAATGTAGATGGACCACCGGAGGCGGGGGAAGAAGATCCCCTGAGGGCTCTCGTAGGCGCGTCCGCCGGCCTCGCAGCAAGCAGCCGACAGCAATGCCGGCTCCTGCATGTGTTGGCGGACCAGGTGGGGGCAGGGGCGGCAAATGACCCCCTGAAGTTGTTGAAGAGGATGATGATGATGATGAAGAAGAAGAAGACAGACAAGAAGTAGAAGACAGACAAGAAGAAGAAGAAGGACAAGAAGAAGAAAGAAAAGACGAAGAAAAAGATTAAGAAGAAGACAAAGAAGACAAAGAAGAAGACAAAGACAAACAAGAAGAAGATGAAGAGGAAGACAAAGAGCAGGTGGAAAAGGAGAAGACCGGGGGCACAGGTGGATGTGGCCGTCTGCACTTCTCGCTCCCTCAAAAATGGGGCGGGGGGGAAGTAGGCTCAGCCGGTCGGAGTCCCGGCTTGCGTCTGGCGGTGGAGGACTGTGGGGAGGCGTGGCCGGCAGACCGACAGCAAGGCAGGGAACGCCGGGGCCGACCCTGAGATGGCGGCGAGGAGGCGTGGCCGGCGGGCCAGCGGCGCACGCCGGGATCGACGCCGAGATTAATGTCAGTTGCGTGGATCGCCCACCTGGGCACAATCATATAATCTCCTCTCGGTGTATAAAAGGGCGGCAGTCGTGAACGACGAGGAGAGAAGGAGTTGGAAAGCCAGCAGCACATGCAGCGCGCAAGAGACAGAGAGCAAGAGGCAGACGAAGACGCGGCCGGCTGAAAAGCGGACCGAAGAGCGAGCAGTGGAAGAGGAAGGAGCTGAAAAGCGACCCGACTTGAGACTGAGTTTTATTGTAAAAATAAACAAAGTCAACCCTGCTCGCAGTAATGTCTATCCTTGGTGGTCCATGGAACCCGGACAACAGCGGAAGTCTGTCACACTTGGGTTCTTACGGGAACAATTGCTTCAGTTTTCGTACAATTTGGTCTTGGTCTGACCTTTGTAGAACAGATTATTCACAAAAAACTGAGGTATCACTGTGTACCGTATTTTTCAGACTATAGGGCACACTTAAAATCCTTTGATTTTCTCAAAACACGACAGCACCTCATAACCCGGTGCGGCTAATGTACGTAATAATTTTGTTTGTGCTTACTGACCTCGAAGCTATTTATTTGGTACGTGGTGAAATGATAAGTGTGACCAGTAGATGGCAGTCACACACAAGAGATGCGTGTAGACTGCAAAATGCTATATGTTCCATTGAAAATATAAAAAATTATGCAAAAGCAACTTTTTTTACCTTCTGGTACCTGCTGATCTGTATTTGGGATCTGCATAAGTCCATAAACTTCTTCCTTTTCTCTATCTTCTTGTTATGGGGCATTCATCCTCCGCTGTTGCCATTTCTAATATAAAGTAGTGTAAAGTTCTTACTTATATCTGTCAGTAAACTCGCCATGAAAGCGCTAAAACATACCGGTGTGGTGAGTTTACATTATTCGCCCAAGGAACGTTAGTTATTAGAGAGTTCCGGTCGGACGGTTTTTCACGGGACACGTTTCCGGCCTTGTTATCGTGTTAGTGAGCCACGGATGAGGAGATGCTGCTCTGTTATTGATTGAAGTAAAGTCTGAATGTCATTGTGGAGGTCTTCCTTCCTCCGGGTTCCATGGACCACCAAGGCCAGACATGACTGCGAGCAGCGTTGTGACTTATTTTATTTTTTCAAATAAAACCTCAGTCTCTCGTCGGTTCGCTTTTCAGCTCCTCCTCCACTGCTCGCTCTTCTGTCGCTTTTTAGACGCCCACGTCGTCGTCGTCTGCGTCTTGCTCTCTGTCACTTTCGCTCTTCATGCACTGCTGGCTCTCCACCTCCTTTCCCCCCGTCGTTCTCGGCTTCTGCCCTTTTACACACTGCCAGGTGATTATGGAATTGCGCCCAGGTGGGCGATCCACGCACCTGACGTCCATCTCGGAGCCGGTCCCGGCGTGCCCCGCCTCGCTGCAGGTCTGCCGACCCCGCCTCCTCACAGTCATTAAAACAGTTAGCTCCATCTTTTGACACTTCTTCCACTCCCGTCCTTGCACGCTACACCACTACAACAAATACATACTTGCCAACATACAATTCAACCCTTAACTCAACAATGAGTAGATGAGTGTTATGTGTGTGTATATGTGTAAATAAATGAACACTGAAATTCAAATATTTATTTTATATATATATATATATATATATATATATATATGTAATGAAATATATATATATATAGCTAGAATTCACTGAAAGTCAAGTATTTCTTATATATATCTTAACCACGCCCCCTGCCCCACCCCCGACCACGCCCCCCACCCCCCACCTCCCGAAATCGGAGGTCTCAAGGTTGGCAAGTATGCAAATATGACGGAGAAAAAGACGTTGTCGAAATTGAGCCACGTAAATAAGACCGCCCACAAAACGGCGCATCCAGAAGCGACTGTCAGAAAGCGACTTGGAATTGGTCTGTAAAACATAATCAATGCAACATTTTGACTAATGAACCACCATTACATGTTATGTAGACCACAAGGAAGTGTTTTCAGTTTAGAAAAAAATGATTATAATATGAGTCCTTTAATGCGCCCTATAATCCGGTGCGCCTTTTGTATAAAAATATACCTGACTAGACCCGCTCATCGGCAGTGCGCGTTGTAATCCGGAAAATCCGGTATTTAAAAATTTGCTTGTATTATCATACTGTAGGACGTTGGCTTTAAGGACTCACTGATAAAAACAAAACAAAAAAAAAACGTGTTCTTTAATTTAATGATTCTGCTATTAAAAGCCACACAAACGAGCAAACAGACGCATGACAGCACGTGGAAATCTTTTCTCCGGGCAACCGGACAAGCAATATGAAAATGTCCTGAATCTGACAGCGAGCGAAAGAGCAAAAAAACGAGAGAGATGTCCTCCACTCCAGTACAGCACCGAGATTGGCTGTGTTAATTATGAATGGCCATGTATTAAATATGGATGGGTCCCTCCGTGCTGTACAGCCATTGAGTGAATGAAGAGCGTCTGTTGTCCCTTCTGTCGGTACACACACTCACACTGCAGGGGTGTTGGTAAGCACATGCAGAAACCTCCTTAGAGCATGCATTTTAGATCAATCATTACTGATATTCCATGTTTGACCTCAGAGGTTCAATTGCGTATTTATATATTATATATTTATCTATGAGAGTAATGCTATCAGATTGCAGGGCAGTGAAACAAGCCATTTTGGGACTACAGTACATACCAATCAATCAATCAATCACTCAATGTTTATTTATATAGCCCTAAATCACAAGTGTCTCAAAGGGCTGCACAAGCCACAACGACATCCGCGGTACAGAGCCCACATAAGGGCAAGGAAAAACTCACAACCCCAATTGGACGTCGATGTGAATGACTATGAGAAACCTTGGAGAGGACCGCATATAGGCTACTAAGGGCTAGCAGCTACCCAACAACTGTATACGTGTCCGTAATTGAACAATTTTGCAGTCTAAAACAGTCAAATAAACAAGCATCAAATCTTAATAGTTGCGTATTTCTTTCAGATATAATGTCTCGTAGGCAAAAGCGTAATATAAAGTAACCAGTAACAAATGTTTCCGCATTATTCAACTTACTGCGTCACGAGCAGGCAAAATTGGGGCCCCAGGAACATATTTTTATACTTAAGTCAAACTTGAAATGAACTTGATGCATTTTTTTGTACCCATGACCATTTCAAGGAAAATAAAATGTTCAATAAGTATAATTTTAGTGCAAAATAGCAATTTTATCATTTCAACATAAATCTATGAACCTTCTCAAGTTAGGGGATTCGACGGTAGTACCATTGTTTTTAAGGACTAACACTAACACTGTGTGCCACGGGAGACCGTAAGAAGTTATGTGGTAATTTACCATTATATTCCTATCAGTGATTGAACGGAACGAGGATAGAAATATGTTAATTAATGTCTTCATTCATTACTTGACATTTTACATGTGCCTCTTCGTGCAAAACAGGGTCCCCCCTACAGATCACGGGGCCCTACGCACAGCCATTGCTTTGCATTGAGGGAGGGTCGGCGGTGTTTATGAACCCAACTTAATCAATAATTGTGGCAACAAGGTGTTGCCAAAACACAATTACCACTCCACTTCAACTTAAAGACAGCATAAGTCTATTCCAGACAGTTAATAATACATATGTCAGTGTTTTTCATTATTATCAATATTCTCTGTTTGAGTAGATTTACTTGATTAAATGTTTCTTAATCTTGCACACAACAAAATTATACAAGTATGTATGATTCCTGCTGATATTGTATCGTATCAATATCGGTATCGACCAATACTCAAGGCTCCGATATTAGTATGGTATGGGAAGTTAATAAATATTTTTGGGACAACAATTTTAACAACATACCGTATTTTCCAGACTGTAGAGCCGCACCCACTAAATTTTAGAAGACAAAAACAGTTGTACCTATATTAGCCGCACCGGACTTTAAGCCGCATAAAAAAAAAAAAAAAATATATATATATATATATATATATGTGTGTTGTAAAATTTGTTATTTACACAAATATTTTGTAAAAAATAAATTATTAAATAATTTAAAAAAAAAAATAATTAAAAAAAAAAAAAAAAAAAAAAAAAAATAATATATATATATATATATATATATATATATATATATATATATATATATATATATATATATATATATATATATATATGTTGTAAAATGTGTTATTTAAACAAATATTTTGTAAATAATTATTTACATACCTTAATTGTTTCCAAACTGTGTCCGTAACACGTCAGTCAAACGGCTGATCAAGCAAAACAGAAGTCATCGTCATGGACCCACTAGCTGCGTAAGCTAGCTCTCCAATCAGCTAAACAGATTCAGTAACTCCACGGTAATGTTTTGGTGACTTTACTGAGAAATTTGTGAAACTGAAACAATACAAAAAGAATGCCGTTGTAATTTAATATTACTAACACAGACACTCACAAACTGTTAGCATTTTATCTAATGCTAATGACGTACAAATATGCATGAAAATAGTAAATAAGAACTGTATTAGTTATATTGTAAAGCTTAAACATGTTGCTTGGAGTGTATGAATGAAGAATCCATACGAGTAGGAACACTATGGACGGCTCAAAGAGGGAACAGGACTTCTACTTTTGGTTGAAAGCTCAGTCTAAACAGAAGAGCAATGCAGTGCACAAAAATACAATTTTTTTTTTTTTTTTTTTTAAACTATTAGCATTATGATCGTCTGGGTAGAAAAATCCATGAAGTAGCCGCACCGTCTTATAAGCCGCAGGGTGAAAGCGTAGGGAAAAAAGTAGCGGCTTAATGTCCAAAATTTACAATATTTGAATAAAAGTGATAATTTTTGTTATTTTAAAATTATTATTTTTTTTTTTTTTATGTATTGTACTGGTTTTATATATATATATATATATATATATATATATATATATATATATATATATATATATATATATATATATATATATGTATTCATGAATTAGCCGCACCGTTTTATAAACCGCAGGATGCAAAGTGTAGGCAAAAAGTAGCGGCTTAATGTCCAGAATTTACGGTATTTGAGTAAAACTAATAATTGTTGTTATCTTAAAATTAAAATTAAAATATTTTAATGTATTGTACTGGTTTTATATATATATATATATATATATATATATATATATATATATATATATATATATATATATATATATATAAGTTGTGAAATTAGTTATTTACACAAAGATTTTGTAAATAATTATTGTACCCTCGTGGTCCACTCCAATGCAACACACTTTCATTTTTAAAGACGCTTGCTAGGTCAAGTTACAAGCAACTCCGCAGTTCCCCTCTCTCTTCATTAAAACTTCATAAAACGAGTGACTGGGTGTACAAACTAAACCAAACCCACGGCGCGCGTGTGGCAAATCACGGTCAAACACCGTTGTGGGACTTCCATGAGTTCCTCCGCGATGCGTGCAAGGGGAAGCCACAGGCATGCAGAGAAACAAGCAAAAAGACCCCCCACAGGTTGCACAACAGTCAGCACCGATGACAACACAAGTGACACTGATGCGCTCGGACACAGCATGCAAAAGAGGAGCTGGCGTGGAGACGAGTCGCAAAGTGACATCTAGGCAAAGTGGGAAGAAGGCACTAAAGCAGCTTCAATAAGTGCTCCTTCTCCATGTGAGATTTATCAGCCGACTGGCTGGAAGAGAATCAGCTGAGCCAAATCGAGGTCTGGAATGGGGTGGAATTGGGTCAACATGCTGATGCTGCGTGGCAATGGAAGCAAGGCACGAGCTTGAAAAATTGCCGTGAACAAATGCTGCGCTCGGTTTCTATATGGAAGAAGGACTCCTAAAAGTAATTGCATCAGTGTGATGCTGTTATACACTATATTGCCAAAAGTATTTGGCCACCCATCCAAATGGTGAGAATCAGGTGTACTAATTAGAGATGTCCGATAATATCGGCCGATAAATGCTTTGAAATGTAATATCGGAAATTATCGGTATCGGTTTCATAAAGTAAAATGTATGACTTTTTAAAACGCCGCTGTACAGAGTGGCACACGAACGTAGGAAAAAGTACAGAGCAGTTGCGTCTCCCAGTCATGCTTGCCAACCCTCCCGATTTTCCCGGGAGACTCCTGAATTTCAGTGCCCCTCCCGAAAATCTCCCGGGGCAACCATTCTCCCGAACTTCTCCCGATTTCCACCCAGACAACAATATCGGGGGCGTGCCTTTAAGGCACTGCCTTTGCGTGCCGGCCCAATCACATAATATCTACGGCATTTCACACACACAAGTGAATGCATGCATACTTGGTCAACAGCCATACAGGTCACACTGAGGGTAGCCGTATAACCAACATTAACACTGTTACAAATATGCGCCACACTGTGAACCCACACCGAACAAGAATGACAAACACATTTCGGGAGAACATCCGCACCGTAACACAACATAAACACAACAGAACAAATACCCAGAAACCCTTGCAGCACTAACTCTTCCGGGACGCTACAATATACACCCCCCCGCTACCCCCTACCCACTCACTTCAACCCCGCCCCCACCAACCCCGCCCACCTCAACCTCCATAACAAGAAACGTCGCTATTAGAAATGAAACAAGAACCGTTATAACAAGAAGCTTTGTTCCAAGTGTTACCAGAGACGTCGTAAAGAAACGTCATAACAAGAAACAGTGTAACACGAAACAACATCAAACGACGACAGCTTTTACATTATGTTGTTAGGCGCCTTTCTTGGGACTCACAACATTTCCCAACAGGAAACGTCATAACAAGAAACGTCGCCATAAGAAAAGTAACAAGAACCGTTATAACAAGAAACTTTGTTACAAGTAACAGTGTCACAAGAAAGGTCGTAATAAAGAAACGTCATAACAAGAAACAGTGTAACACAAAAAAGTGTAACAATAAATGTTCCTTGAAGCGTCATAACAAAAAATGTATTAATAGGAAACGTCGTAACAAGAAACAGTGTAACAAGAAACAACGTCAAAAGAGGACCGCCTTTACATTATATTTTTAGGTGCCTTTCTTAGGACTTAAAAACATTCACAACACAAAACATCATAACAAGAAACGTCGCTATTCGAAATGTAACAAGAATTGTTAAAACAAGAAGCTTTGTTCCAAGTGTTACCAGAGACGTCGTAAAGTAAGGTCATAACAAGAAACAGTGTAACACGAAACAACGTCAAAAGAGAACAGCTTTTACATTATATTTTTAGGCGCCTTTCTTGGGACTCACAAAATTTCACAACAGGAAACGTCATAACAAGAAAGTCACAATAAGAAAAGTAACAGGAACCGTTATAACAAGAAACTTTGTTACAAGTAACAGTGTCACAAGAAACATCGTAATAAAGAATCATCATAACAAGAATCAGTGTAACACGAAACAACGTCAAATGACGACAGCCTTTAGGATATATTTTTTGGCGTTTTTCTTGGGACTCAAAAAATTTCACAACACGAAACGTCATAACAAGAAACATCGCAATAAAAAAAGGAATGAGAATCGTCATAACAAGAAACTTTTTTACAAGAGTCACAAGAAACATTGAATAAAGAAATGTCTTAACAAGAAACAGTGTAACACGAAAAAGTGTAACAATAAATGTTCCTTATGTGTCATAACAAGAAACAGTGTGCCACGAAACAGCGTCAAACGACGACAGCCTTTACATTCTATTTTTTGGCGCCTTTCTTGGGACTCAACAAATTTCACAACACAAAACGCCATAACGAGAAACTTCGCAATAAGAAAAGAAACAAAAAACCGGTATACAAGAAACTTTGTTACAAGTAACAGTGTCACAAGGAACATCGTAACAAAGAAACGTCATAACAACAAACATCGCAATAACAAAAGTAACAAGAACCGTTATAACAAGAAGTGTTGTTCCAAGTGTTACCAGAGACGTCGTAACAAGAAAACGTCATAACAAGAAACAGTGTACCACGACACAACGTCAAACGACGACAGCCTTTACATTCTATTTTCCTGCGCCTTTCTTGGGACTTAAAAAATGTCATAACACAAAACGCCATAACGAGAAACGTCGCAATAAGAAAAGAAAAAAAAAACGGTAAAACAAGAAACTTTGTTACATGTAACAGTGTCACAAGAAACATCGTAACAAAGAAACGTCATAACAACAAATGTCGCAATAAGAAAAGTAACAAGAACCGTTATGACAAGAAGTGTTGTTCCAAGTGTCACAAGAGACGTCGTAACAAGAAAACGTCATAACAAGAAACAGTGTAACACGAAACAAGGACAGCCGTTACATGTATTTTTAGCCGTCTTTCTTGGGACTCAAAGACAGTTTGTTTGACGTCACAGACCTTCTTTAGGGACATGTTCTTGCAAACAGTGCCTTTCATCACTTTTCTCCCTGTTATTCTTTTCTTCACATTCTCTACCGGTCTTTTCCTTTAAATTGTTGATCACGTCCTGTGTGCTCCCAGCTCCTGCCAGACATGGAAGAGGAATGATTACTTAAATGACTGCTGGCTTCATAATAGAATTGTTCGGTTGACATTTGCGCCATCACTGCTATTATGATCTGACCTTTCCCTCCCTGCGTTTGTCTGTGTTGTGTGCTCGGCTATTTTCTTCTCATCATATGGTGCTGACGTTGAAGGCACTTGGTTGTTGGGGAGCCCCGGTTATTGACTGTAATTGGGTCCTCGGTGAGTTTATGAGCTGCGATCTACAGTATCTCACCACAGAGACTACAGCCCTCATGTTTTAGCAGAAGTTAATAGTAACGCGCTATATTTACTATGTATTTGTTTGGATAAATTGTACTTGTCAGAGTAGTTTTAAGAAGAAATTAAAGCTGCAAGCAGCGTTGGTCGGGCCCGCGTATTTGGCAGGTGCTAGTCCTAAGTGTCCCAATACTTTTGTCCAGTTTTAGTAGTACGTGTCCCAATACTTTTGTCAAGTTGTAGTCCTAAGTGTCCCAATACATTTGTCCAGTGTAGGTGTCCCAATACTTTTTTCCAGTGGTAGTCCTAAGTGTCCCAATACTTTTGTCCGGTGGTAGTCATAAGTGTCCCAATACTTTTGTCCGGTGGTAGTCATAAGTGTCCCAATACTTTTGTCCGGTGGTAGTCATAAGTGTCCCAATACTTTTGTCTAGTGTACCTACCTTGTCTGCATTGTGTAGGCACTAGAGATGCGCGGTTTGCGGGCACAACCGCGGAGTCCGCGGATTATCCGCGGATCGGGCGGATGAAATTTAAAAAAATTAGATTTTATCCGCGGGTCGGGTCGGGTCGGGTCGGGCGGTTGAAATAAAAAAAAATTAGATTTTAAATAGATTCAGGCGGGTGGCAGTTAAACCAATTCGGAAATATATATACATAGTTAAATGTTGTTACCCACATACGAAAAATGAGCAGGCACCTGCTGCATATGCCACAACAGAAGAAGAAAAAAAAAAAGAGATGGACACTTTTACGGAGCGGAGAAGGGACGCCTCGCCGGGGTCCGGGACCGAGGCCCCTTCCCCCGAGAGGGCCCCACCGGGAGCCGTAGCTGAGGCGATCCGCGAGAAGGGCCCGACGCACGTCCAGGGTCACCACCGCGCCCACCGCACCGACACCCCGCCTCGTCCGCCTTCGCCGCGGCCGGCGTCACGCGCAGCAGGTAAGCAGCTTACCTGCCCGCCACCCCCGTGGCCGGGGGCTCGTAACAGGGGTCACTCCGCGCGCTCCGCCCGCGCAGCTTACCTGCCCGCCACCTCCGTTTCCGGGGGCGCGTAACAGGGGTCACTCCGCGCGCAGTGCGCTCACGAAAGGGGTGGGGCTCACCCTAATTGATATAGACAGCAGGACGGTGGCCATAGAAGTCGGAACCCGCTAAGGAGTGTGAAACAACCCACCTGCCGAATCAACTAGCCCTGAAAATGGATGGCGCTGGAGCGTCGGGCCCATACCCGGCCGTCGCCGGCAGCGAGACGCGCTTGGAGGTGCGCTCAGCGCGGCTCCCATATGATTGCGCACTGGTGTGCGTCTGAGTCGTGACAGCGTGGCACGCGAATGTCTGTACTGCATTTGATCAGTCTCCTTTCTTTAACAGGCAAAAGCTTTATAACCTCACTAATGCCTTGCATCTTCTATATTAGATATATAACAACGGGCGGGTGCGGGCGTGTGCGGGCGGGTGCGGGCGGGTGCGGTTCTGAATAATTGTTACATCGGGTGGATGACGGATGGTTGACGACTTTCTGATGCGGTTGCGGATGAAATAATTGCCTATCCGCGCATCTCTAGTAGGCACGCTGGTGCTTCCTGCTTTTAAGCAGCCATCTTAAAAAAAACAGCAGCGCAGCAGCATCAGCGCAGCGGTTCTTTGAAGGGTCATAAAATCAAAACCGGAGCAGTTAGAAAAACGCTGTTCTGTACTTTTATACACAAGGGTTCAGTCCCTCTCCTGTGTTAGTTTGAAGCCGAAACGACAAACGTGCTCAGAGGAGATAGTTTTTGAAGGAAGGTGACCGGTTTTTACAAAAAAATTGTTTTGAAGGGGGAATAGCAAACTTCCTGTTGATTTTTCCTCGGGGTTGTCAATCTATGAAATGTAGGTCTAAGTGAGACCTACATAGAGGTTTTTGTTTCATGTCTCTCCGACCTTCCCAGTGGGAGTTACAGGCAGTTTTGTCATTTTTTTCTTCCGAGGAGCAGTTTTTTCAGCGTTTTATTCAAAAATTGCGCTAATAGAGCGCAATTTTGAGATTTGGGGTTAGGTTTTTTTATTAGATCAAAATTTTTGCCAGTCCTGATGTGTGTGTTCAGTTCGGTGAGTTTTGAAGCATGTTAAGGGGGTCAAATTACAGCTCAAAGAGGCAAAAGTGACTGTTTTTAGTACTTTTTTGTCTTGAAGTGGAAATTGCCAAATTCCTGTTGATTTCTGCCCAAGGATGTACAATTATGAAATCTAGGTCTAAATCAGACCTACATAGACAATTTTGTTTCATGTCTTTCCGACCTTCCTAGTGGGAGTTACAGGCAGCCTAGTTTTTTTCTTTTCCTAGGGGGCGCTAGAGCGCAATTTTGAGTTTTGGGGTTCGGTTTTTTCATTAAAAGACAATTTTCGCAGGTCCTGATGTGTAGGTAAAATATGGTGAGTTTTGAAGCATGTTAAGTGGGTCAAATTAGTGCTCAAAGAGGCGGCCGGTATAATAATAATAAAACCTTACAAATTCAATAGGTCCTTATGTCCCATTGCATAAGGACTCCCTTTGGGAGTCCTTATGCAATGGGCCATGCGGGCCCTAAAAACACTATTTTTACTCTGTTTCTATAAGTTTCATTCTTGATCGCTATCTTTATTCATATCATCATTATATTTATTAATAACCTATTAACTGGTACTTGCAAATACAGATTCCTATGGCCTCTTTGTCAGGTTCAAACATTGATGACATTTATTAAACAGACGAGAAGCAAGGAATCATGCAGAGACAGAGTTAAATTTTGCTCAATTGAGGAGAGACGTGTTTTGGGCTGTACTCTAGTTACAGATCCAAACTACGTTCTAAAAGTCCAGCCCCTGGTTACATCACTGAAGCTGTCGCTGAGGGAAGGGGGTAATCTCGACAGCTCCAGTTAGACACAATATATGATTATACAAAAATACAAATGTGCTTGCCTTGTCTCTGCTCTGTCTGTGTCTAGGTACTCGATGTTCAGCCTTGGTAGTCAGCAGGCCGATTCTGGAAACAAACACTGATACGAGACTGGCTTGCAATCTTTTGGATTGCCAGCTTTGCACAGACAAAGAAAAATAAAATTTCAGCACAATTGATAATAACTATAGCAACGGCCCTTAAGCATAAGAGTTGTGTGATAATATATACATAATTATTCTAACACTCTTAAAAATACTTCTTCCGGCTGGCACTGTCACATGACTCCGTTTCACCAATCCAACGCAAGCACTAGACCCGTTCAACTCCATTTCACCAATCAAATGGAGCCTGGCAGTCACATGACCCCACAGTGACGTCAGACCAAGGCAGCACGACGTTTTTAACGTTCACTTACAAACTAGGAAAAATAACATTTATATCATGCGCTGTCATCTGTGTCAGTGGGAATGTTCACATTTCAGCCCTACAATAATTCCTCTTTCAACCTGCTCAGTGGCCTTGTGGTTAGAGTGTCTAGGTTGTGAGTTCAAACCCCGGCCGAGTCATACCAAAGACTAGAACAATGGGACCCATTACCTCCCTGCTTGGCACTCAGCATCAAGGGTTGGAATTGGGGGTTAAATCACCAAAAATGATTCCCGGGCGCGCTCACCGCTGCTGCTCACTGCTCCCCTCACCTCCCAGGGGGTGGACAAGGGGACGGGTCAAATGCAGAGGACAATTTTCACCACACCTAGTGTGTGTGAGACAATCATTGGTACTTTAACTTTAACTTTAACTAAAGAATCGTTGCAGTAAGTTGTACATTTTTGTGTGTATTTTATGTTTTAGATGCGCTTATGCTACCGTTAGTCCTGTTATGACTGTAAAATGTGTATCTTCCGTAGTTCATACTGTAGTAGTGTATCTGAGTCTCTTTTACACAAACAAACACGCATAGCAGACACCAAGTACCACATCTCATAGCACATAACTGTGGCGCGTTCAAGGAACCTGATTGAAGTTCGAACCAGGGGCATCATTGGCTCTTTTTTAGGGGGCGTTAAGTCTCCCTAAAAAATCCTTAAACCCCCCTGAATTGTTGATTATTTTTTTCAAAAATAATGATCGTTGGGTTGTAGAATTTTTACCAAATAGTGCCAACAAATTGAATATAAAGCAGCCGGACTATAATGTTAAATTATTATACAAGCTGTCATTATTAATTTAAACACAGCATGTCACGTAAACACTTTAAGGCAGTGTTTCTTAACTTAAGGGCCCCTAGAGGGCCGTCAAAAAATATCTGTTTCTCAGCTGTGATCCGTAATGGCCGCAGCGATACTCAGTTGTAATACACTTTTCCACCACTTGTGGCAGTAATGGCAACATCAAACAAATGGAAGACGTCTGGAGCTAAAGTCATCGAGTAGTATTTGTTATGTTTGCAGAAAGGGAGTTCATGAATCAGACACCAGGGGGCTATATGTTCAAAGATTATATATATAAATAATAATAATACAAAACAATACTGTGTATTACCGTGATGTTGGATGAGTTAGCAGACAAATTCAAAGGGGGCTAGGCAAAAGGGGTCCGTGATCCGCGTGAGGTCAGTGGGGCAGAGTGAGGTGTCGGAGTCCGTGTCCAGAGTGAGGGTCGAAGATCGAGGAAGGCAGTCCAAAACCACGGGGGAAAAAACTGGTATGACTCGAGAAGGATCTACGGGAGAACAAACAAGGACGTCAGACACGGAGGGAAAACGCAGAGAGAAAGAAAGCATAAGTTTTCGGCTTACGGTACACCAAGGGTAAACTAAGTTCCCGCTTGGATCCTTAGGTCCACTGGTCCTTTATACAGCTCCCTCTCATCAGGTCCAGGTGCGCTGATTGCTGATTGCCCACAGCCTTGCCGGCATGAGCGCAAAGCTGAGGGCGCATTGGCTGTGACAGTTTTAAGTGCAAAAAATACGACTCTAGTGTTGAAGCTGTATTTTCATTTGCCCTTTAATGTATTGGTAGTTTAGTTATAAAACGTAAATATGATTCATTTAACTTAGTTAATTTACCACAATATAATAATGTAAATTTCCTTTTTTTCAGTTATTTATGAGTCCTTTCTTAGGCAGTATATTGGGTTCATACTTATGTTTCTGATCAGTCTGATCTAAGTCTAAGATTTATGTTTTAGATCAATCATAATCTTGGTGATTAACACAGGTTTCATGTCATTTGACACGGTTGTAAACTGTAAGTCAGTTAAATATAATTATTGAGTACAATTAAAATCAATAGTAGGATTACACATTTAGTGGTAATATTTGAGTGGGACCCGGGCCCCTATAGAGCGAAAATGTTGAACGCCAAGGTCAAAAAGGTTAAGAAACCTTGGTTTAAGGTAAATATTAGCTGATTCACATACAGTCATTATTAGTGTGTGATGGAAAACATTTACGCACCTTTGTATATATGGCAATATTGCTGTGTGGAAAGCACACTCTGGCCTCGTCATGGTTCACTCATTTTAAAAGTAACACTTCACTATTCTAGTTCTCATTTCGAAAGTAAAACTTTTCTATTCTGGTTAACAGTGCACCATTGTCTAACAGCCGGTACTTTCCACTGTATCATATGCTCTCTCCCCCTCCCAACTGTGTTCAGTTTACAAAAGGACAAAATAGAGAAAGACCTTTTTGTTTGATTACTTGATTATAAAATTTCCAATACAAGTGAATAATAATAATCATTATAATACAAGTTATTATTACTATTTAACATGATTGCATCTGTTTAGAACTTTAATCAAGGTCCCTTGAAAGCACCACAGTTATGTCCTACGAGATGCCAAAAGTGACACTTAAAAGCAACTTTCTCCGATGCTGCCACAAAACCGATGTATTATATTTGCACCTTTCTGTCCAGCACCTCATCCTGGTCCCCAAATGTCGGCGCTGTGTCTGAACGCATAAAAGTGACTTTTGAAGACGTTATGGCATCTGTGTGGAGTGAACAGTGAAGTGTTCCATGCTGCGTTTGCCATCGGCTAAAAACATTGGCCCTCCGGAGCAGCGGTTCATTGAGAGAAATATGACTTCCGACATGACATACAAGTCAGTTTTCCAACATGATAAAAACACCGTGATTTTTGGAGGACAGTATGCATGTGGTTGTCCAAGATCCGCGCCAAAGTTTCATTTCTGTATTATTGTCCCTTGAGAAAATATAAATACATCTGAATTTCTTTGAAGAGCTGTCAAAGCTAATATTGTGTCTATTAAAAATTGCCGTATCAACAACATCAAAGTCCGCCTTGAAGCATTTCCTCTCATCATACCATCCGCCCGCTTGGCATGTTCTTAAAAAGCGACCCTCTCCGACCTCACATTGTTATGCAGTCATCTCAGTCATTGACAGTCATTGATGTGTTCATGCTTGCATTCTTCATAGCGCTCCGTCTTCAAAGTCACAGTTGAAGTCGTTTCCTTTATCCGTCCTCTTATTTCTGCTAAAAATTATTCTCCACTTTAACACAGTTTCAAACAAAAGATTAATATTCAGTATGTTTAGTCGGATCATCCAGGAATTGGCGATCGTGAATGTCAACTGGCCAACGCAGTGGTGTCCAAAGTGCGGCCCAGGGACCATTTGTGGTTCGCACCCTGGACAAATGTAACAAGAAAAAGTTGAAATGTAGACTCTAATAACACAAAGTACCATGCAGACTGTGTTTTTTTTTTTTCTCTAAAGCTGGCATTGCTCAAAAAAATAATAATTAAAATAAAATAGATGTTATGAATGATTGACCTATTCAAGGCTCCGGCTACTTCACATTAAATATTCCACTTTGCAATGTTTTTTTGGGGGGAAAATAATGCATATTTTGTGTGTTTGCCATGTAAAAAGTGTTGACTAAAAAGGCATTAAAAAAAATAAAAAAATAAATAAAATATACAAAATAATTAATCTTAAAATCGACATATACATTTAAAGTTGATCTAGAGATTTAAGTGTTAGAAGTTAAAATAAATAAAAAATAAATGTATGATATATATTTTAACACTATTATGAGTAGGGCCCTTTTGGATCCCTGATAATTTTAGTGTGATTATTTATTTTATTTTTTTAATTTTTTTAAAGGTTTAAACTAATAATACATTTAAATACATTTTATGAATGATTTACCTGTTTGAGACTCTAATAACTTCACATTAAATATTCCACTTTGCAATGTTTTTTTCGGGGGTGAAATAATGCATATTTTGTGTGTTTGCCATGTAAAAAGTGTTGACTAAAAAGGCATAAAACAAACAAATAATAAACAAATATAGAAAATTATTAATCTTAAAATTAACGTGTAGATCTAAAGTTGATCTAGATACTTAAGTGTTAGAAGTTAAAACATTTTAAAAAAATGTATGATGTATATTTTAACACTTTTGGATCCCCGAGAATTTTAGTGGGATATTTTTTAAAAAAAAATTTAAATTTACACTTTTTTTTAAAAGGTCAAAACTAATAATACATTTATGAATTACATTACATTTGATGAATTATTTACCTGTTTGAAACTCTAATGACTTCACATCAAATGTTCCACTTTGAATTTTTTGTTTTTGGGGGGAAGGGGATATTGTGCATTTAGTTTTTTGCCATAAAAAACAAAAAAAGGCATGAAACATTATAACAAAAACAATAAAAAAAACAGCTTCATATCGACAGACCTAAAGTTGATCCCGAGATTAAAGCGTTAAATAAAAATCAAACATAAATTAATATAACTTATTTTATAAATTTTTATGACTGAAAAATTTTTGGGTCCCCGGTACCAACATTGAGAGGACCCCTATTCCATCCCTACAAGCCTGCGAGACAGGCTTGTAGGGATGAAATAGCCTCTGTGTTTTTTCGTATATATATATTTATATATGTATATATATTGAATTGAATTTTTGGAGTATGTAAAAGTTCAACTCCTACATTGTTTACTTCCGTGATGACCTCTTTAAAGCGTCACAAATATCAAGCAGCTAAACGTATAAAATAGATAAGTATGGAGAGAGTGTTTTGCATTGTTTCCCATCATGCCTTGCAATTGATTCAAATGAGTGTCATTTCAAATTTGTTGTGGTGATGGGACATTTTTTTAATATATAATATCCACAAAGTTCAGTGAGCAGGTTGTGTTACGTGTGACGTGTGTTGACTTCTTGTGCTGGTTGATTTTTTATTTATTTTTTTCCTGCGCCATGACTAGGGGAGGTTGTTCGGATTGGGTCATTAAAGCTAAATAAACCCCAATTCTGACTCTTCTTGCCCTTTCTGGGTGTGCTGTCTATTAGATGCATCTATATTTTAATTATGTCCCCCTAATTTTATCCATAGAGTGTACAGTATTTGGATCTTGCTAAGATTTAACTCATTCACAAGCATGCTTTTTGTATTTTCGGTCTTGATTTCCTTTCTTTGCAGCTCTCAGCCCTCATGTTATCTGGTAACGTTAGCCGATGAGCAACCGAAT
>NC_084577.2:20920086-20972586 GCF_033978685.3 Nerophis lumbriciformis | reverse complement strand
AACAATCTCCTCACTCCTCGCTAGGCTTTTGTGTTTTTTTGCTGGCTTTCTGTCTGGATTTTAATGGGGTCAATCAGTAACTCAAAGTAATATCCCAGCAAGAAGTAATTAAGTTGTCAAAATAGGGTTCTTTAAACTTCTGCCCACATCTGATGGCGTAATTCAGTCTCTGCCTCCTGCTGGTTCATTAGCATATTTTTTATTATCCGTCATTAACTCAGAGTTGACACTGTGCTCATTTTGCAGACACGTGTGTACGTGCAGGAATGTGTGTGTTCCCTTGACACCACATATTCCCAATGGAATGTTTATCTCAGCCAAACTCCAAACGGGACATGAGTAGTACAGTATGTGTTGTAGGGCTTATTTTTATTGTGCAACATTCACTCCGTTACTTTATGAGTAAAGTGTTCTTGTCCGAGTAATTTTCATGCAACATCATTTTTATTTCTTGTGAAGTACTCCGTTACATTGAGTTTCAAGTTAAAGTACCACTGATAGTCTCACACACACACTAGGTGTGGTGAAATTACCCTCTGCATGTGACCCCTTGTTGGCTGGTCGTGTCAATGTGGAACTGCAAACTAACAAGCCGGTGGCTATTTATTGCTACCATGCAAATTTACGATAGCTTACATTAACATTATTATTTTGAAAGCCACTTACTAGTCCAGCAGGAACAGAGCCAAGGCAGCATTGGTTTGAAATTACTACGATTGATCCTTCACTGTCGTTTTATCCGAGTAGCCTCCCTTTTTCTTTTTCTTTTGTCTCCTCAGGCAAAACTTTTTGTTTCTTTGGTTGTTTTTCAGCTTCGGGCATGTATAAAGTTAAAGTTAAAGTTCCAATGATTGTCACACACACACTAGGTGTGGTGAAATGTGTCCTCTGCATTTGACCCATCCCCTGGTTCCACCCACTGGGAGGTGAGGGGAGCAGTGAGCAGCAGCGGTGGCCGCACTCAGGAATCATTTTGGTGATTTAACCCCCAATTTCAACCCTTGATGCTGAGTATCAAGCAGGGAGGTAGTTTGCCTGGACCAGGCTGGCAAACAGGTTTTATCCGGCCCGCAGGATGAGTTTGCTAAGCATAAAAATTAATCTGAAAGTTTTGAATGAAAAAAACTGCTGTTCTAAATGTGTCCACTGGAGGTCAGAGTAGCAATTATTTGTATCTTTGTAGATAAACCACATGATGTTAGTACATCAGTCGAGGAAAATGATCAAACTACATAAATAACATCCTGTCATGTGATTTTGATATAACTTTTTTATCTTGATGGATTGAAAATGAACACCAATGAGTTGACTGATGAACAATATCACATCATTTATTCAGAAAATATAAATAACGACAAATACAATATTAACCGCGACATGTAAGTGTGAAAAAAACCCAACACCATTATGGTTTAACAGAGGGAGATGACGGCTCAGACACCAGGGGGCAGTAATGTTCAATAATTTATTATATATATATATATATATATATATAGAATAATAAACAATACTAACTTATAAACTAAACTAAGGAAATGGAGAGTGTCAAAACCCAAGAGTGTGTGTGTGTGTGTGTGAGGCTATGTGTGTAGTTAGCTGAAGTGTGTGTTACCAAGTGTTGAGAGCGAAGGAACGAGGCAGTCCGTGGGGCAGGCAGGTGGTCCAGGGCAGGAGAGGAGTGACAAGGTCCGTGTCCGGGCGAGGGTGAAGGATCGAGGAAGGCAGTCCAAAGTCCACAGAGGAAATCAACGGAAGAATCCTCAAGGGCAAAACTCAGGAGGGCACTGAGGGAGGACAAACAAGGAAGTCAGGCACGGAGGGAAAACGCAGAGGGAAAGCAGAGAGCATCAAGCTACAGTAGGCTTACGGTACACCATTGAGAAACTAAGTTCCCGCATGGATCCTTGGGTTCACTAGTCCTTTATACAGCTCCCTCTCATCAGGTCCAGGTGCGCAGATTGCTGATCGCCCACATCCGCGTGACGCGGCCGTGGGCGTGTCCCAAGGCGCGGCAAGCAGGGCGCAATGATGAGGGCGCATTCCTGGCTGTGACAATGATTTGTACATTTTCAGAATGTGCTTGTTCTATTTTTAAAAACAAAATGAAGTTGTCTCTATTTTTAAGTTATCGTGCCGTGATTTTACCGGGTCGGTCCACTTGGGAGTAGATTTTTCTCCATGTGGCCCCCGATCTAAAATGAGTTTGACACCCCTGTGTTAAAGTGTTTACAGGAGTAAACATGGCTCCAATTCTAGTAGGTCTGAGTCCTGGTGCATTTTTTTTTTGGCAATTTCAAGGAGTTTGCGCAATCAAAGTCAACATTTTCTGAACTGAATTATCACGCGTAGAAGATTAAGAAGGCTCTCGCAGTTGGTGGGACATTTTACTTTAGCGTACGCTCCAAAGAGCCTGTGGGCGAGCAGTCGGAGACGTGACTTGGGTTCCTCAGATATATTATTTTTGCCTGTTTTCTGTTCATTTGTCAACTGTCTATTTTTGCGAATATTTATGAGGCTTATAGCTGTTTCAGTTCAGTTCAGTTCAGTTTCAGTTTATTTCGAACATGCATACGATACAATTTAATTCATCTTATATTTCCAGTTGTTTCATTACAGCACGTCCGACAAGGAGTAGGAAGAATCGGAGCTTATTCAATCCTACTGTCATGATCCGTGGTCCGGATCATGTTTGTTTAGTTATTTTCTGTTAGTTTTGGACTGCTTTAGTTGTTGGTTGTGCACCTGTGAGTTTGTTTTGTCACCATGGCGACTCATTAGTTCACTTGCATCATGTGTTAGGATCACACCTGTCGCTAATCATTGTGTTCACTTGTCTCTGATTAGTACTCGCCCGCTCACCTGCTCCCCGAGCACTAATCAGAGGCATTATTTAAGCCTGTCATTGCCGGTCAGTCGTCCTGGCGACATTACTCTGTTCTTGCTCTGATTTTGCTGTTCATGCCATTGATTCATGCTCTGTCAAGTAAGTTTTGTTTCATGTCCATAGTTTCTGCCCATGTGTAAGTTTTGTTACCTGCGCCAAGTTTTGTTCCTCCGCTGTGAGCGCCTTTTGTTTGTAACCATTTTTGAGTAGAAATTAAATCTTGATCCTACCTTCTACTGATGTCTGGTCCAGTCCATTTGCAATCCGGGAAAACAATCCTCGCAGTAATCTGCGTAAAAGTCCACGCAATGACACCTACCCCTTTTCATACCATAGCAATTTTATCCAATTTCCTTGTTATCTGTAACAGAACAGTGAACAAATAAAAAATACATAAAAAATATACCACAGTCAGCAAACAGATATTAAATACATAAAAAATATTTGTCTCAATAAAAAAATATATATATATATAAATGATGACAAATTGGTCACACTGCATTCACATCGGACATACATCTGATTTATATCCACATATGTAAGAACCCTGGTTCGGATTTGAAAAATTCGGAATTGCACTGTTGGTATTGACATGAAAAAACCCGATACAGGTCACATATGGGCAAAAAAACTTGGAATTGACCTGTAGTGTGAACAAGGCCTTATTGACATAGAGGACTGAACACTACCTGGTGTTGTTTTATACAGATGCAAAATATCTAAAACCGTGGCATTATAGAAAAAGGCCCAATATGAGAGACGAGGTGGAAGGAAAATAAGAGAAAATAGGGAATAAAATATGTGGAGAAAAGAAGAGCAGCATTAAACTGTAATCCGGTTAGCTACAGTTTGGTGTAATCTCTCATTATTAACATTTCCACAGTCTAATCTACAAACTATCAAAAGCAGTGGGGGAATGTTCCATTCCAGCAGTTCCCTTTGACACAGCGTTGTTGGAAGTGTCATTTTTGCAGACGTCAAATGTCAGACGGTTTGACAGTTTGTCAGGCATTGAAGGGGGGGAAAAAATACGCTAATTATAATTACAAATGCCCCCCTCAAAAAAACCCTGATTCCGGGTGATTAGTGGGGATAAACAAACTGTAGTAGGATACGTTCCAACGGGAAATTGAAGTGTGCTTGTCATGAAGGACTCGGGGAAATGCATTTGTGGTTGGAGATCTCGCATAGAAAAATATGAAGGACTCCAACAGGCATGATGACATTAAGGCTGGATTTACACTACATGGTTCAAGTGACCCAATTCCCATTTTTTCTGGGATGGGGTCCAGTTCGGACATGCGTCATAGCAGTTTAAGTATGAATAAAAAATGCATATTTTATGCTCCAAGCACCCTGGCTTTACAAGACTTTGGCGATACCACACTGGCAATAATATTTAATAGTCGTATGGTCGCCATATTCATAACATAACCTCGCCAAAACCAGTTTTCAAAACCCACAATACCTCAAAGGGGCATATGTTAAAAAACAGGCAAAAAGTCCAAGACCAGCATTTGCTATATAATAACTAAGGATGGTCCAATATTACGTTTTTATGTCCGAGACCGGTAGCGATACGAGGGTTGTCTGAAGTTTTTACTTTGATACAATACAAATATTGGAGCATTGGGTATTGGTCGATACCGATAATGATCCGATACGATATCAGCACAGCTCCTAGCATATACTTTTATTATTGTGTAGTGTTGATTCCTACAGAGGGCTTGATCAGGTGAAATGAGTCAAACAGAGAACAATGGTAGGTAAAGTATAAAAACACATGAACCTATTCACTATCTGGAATGCTCTCATGCTGTATTTAATTAAGTTGAAGTGGAGTGGTAATTTGTTTGTTGGCAACACCCTGTGGCTACAATAATTCATTAATTTGAACTACGGTATTAGCAGGAATCATACATGTTTATATTTTTTGTAGTGTAGAATGTTAGAAAAAGCTTGATCAAGTGAATTTAGTCAAACAAAGAGCAAGGGTAGGCATGGAAAAATACCAAACTATTTATTATTAACCATCTGGAATAGACTTATACCTGTGTATGTACCTTTGGGGGAATTGCAGGCCATTTTAAAGGATCGAGAAGCTGTTTCTATTGGGCGTTTTGCTTGTTTTTAAATTGTTTTTATTGAAACATTTTATTTTTACCTATTGCATGCTTTTATGTTGTATGTTGTAAGTAATTTGTACATTTAATTCTGTTTTTGTTGTTGTTTTATTTATTTATGAAACCCCTTTTTGCAGGTGTCACAACAATTATTGCAGTAGGGGGAACACAGCGGTGGTTTCACATATTGACAAAACATCAAGCAGACTTCAGGTATTTTCATGTACCTTACACATTTTGTGTAATTATAACAAAAATACATCATTAAATGCATTATATTTACATGACATAATTGACCCTCTTAAGTACTTACTGATTGGTATTGATGAACTTGTCTTTTAAATCACACCTGGAGAAACTTGTGGCTAAATTTAAAATTAAATTGGTTTGTTTCTTTAGTAGTTAGGAAACGCTTGATTTTGACCACTTTTATGCCTTTGCAAAATTATCGAGACTTGCATTTTATGAAAGCAATGGACACTGATTTGAAAAAACTGGATACTGTATATCACTGTGCATTGACGTTTTATTACTGGTTACCTTGTCCACCATTGCACTTTACAACGGCAAACTGTCAATCTTTGTCAGTCCGCAGATTTTCTTGATGGATTTGTTTTATTTATCAAACACTTCTTGGTCTGGTTCCCACTTAGTTGTGTTATTTTATGTGTAGAGACTCCAGTCTCTACAGTTTAAGGCCACAGGATATCGTGTTGGTTCCTAGAGCCAATACATGTCTTAGTAAAAAAAAATTAAAAACTTAAAGCCTTCAGCTTTGCTGCTCCATGGTCATGGAATTCATTACAAAATCTAAGGTTACCTGAACTGGTCCCTTTAGGGGAATTTCAAGCCATTTTAAAGGATCGAGAAGCTGTTTCTAACCTTGTCCACAATTGCATTTTACAACAGCAAACTGTCAATCTTTGTCAGTCCGCAGATTTTCTCGATGGATGTTTTTTTATTTATCAAACACTTCTTGGTCTGGTTCCCCCTTAGTTGTGTTATGTTATGTGTAGATACTCCAGTCGCTACAGTTTAAGGCCACAGGATATCATTGGCATGTTGGTTCCTAGAGCTAACACAAGTCTTAGTAAAAAAATAAATAAATAAATAAAGCCTTCAGCTTTGCTGCTCCATGGTCATGGAATTCATTACAAAATCTAAGGTTACCTGAACTGGTCACTTTGGGGGAATTTCAAGCCATTTTAAAGGATCGAGAAGCTGTTTCTAACCTTGTCCACAATTGCATTTTACAACGGCAAACTGTCAATATTTGTCAGTCCGCAGATTTTCTCGATGGATGTTTTTTATTTATCAAACACTTATTGGTCTGGTTCCCTCCTTAGTTGTGTTATGTTATGTGTAGATACTACAGTCGCTACAGTTTAAGGCCACAGGATATCATTGGCGTGTTGGTTCCTAGAGCCAACACAAGTCTTAGTAAGAAAAAAATAAAAACTTAAAGCCTTCAGCTTTGCTGCTCCATGGTTAAGGAATTAATTACAAAATCTAAGGTTACCTGAACTGGTCACTTTAGGGGAATTTCAAGCCATTTTAAAGGATCAAGAAGCTGTTTCTAACCTTGTCCACAATTGCATTTTACAACAGCAAACTGTCAAACTTTGTCAGTCCGCAGATTTTCTCGATGGATGTTTTTTATTTATCAAACACTTCGTGGTCTTGTTCCCCCTTAGTTGTGTTATTTTATGTGTAGAGACTCCAGTCTCTACAGTTTAAGGCCACAGGATATCGTGTTGGTTCCTAGAGCCAATACAAGTCTTAGTAAAAAAAAACAAAAAAACTTAAAGTCTTCAGCTTTGCTGCTCCATGGTCATGGAATTAATTAGAAAATCTAAGGTTACCTGAACTGGTCACTTTGGGGGAATTTCAAGACATTTTAAAGGATCGAGAAGCTGTTTCTAACCTTGTCCACAATTGCATTTTACAACAGCAAACTGTCAATCTTTGTCAGTCCGCAGATTTTCTCGATGGATGTTTTTTTATTTATCAAACACTTCTTGGTCTGGTTCCCCCTTAGTTGTGTTATTTTATGTGTGTGCAGAGACTCCAGTCTCTACAGTTTAAGGCCACAGGATATAATTGGCGTGTTGGTTCCTAGAGCCAACACAAGTCTTAGTAAAAAAATAAATAAATAAATAAAGCCTTCAGCTTTGCTGCTCCATGGTCATGGAATTAATTACAACATCTGAGGTTACCTGAACTGATCACTTTGGGGGAATTGCAGGCCATTTTACAGGCTCGAGAAGCTGTTTCTATTCGGCGTTTTACTTGTTTTTAAAGGCCTACTGAAATGCGATTTTCTTATTTAAACGGGGATAGCAGGTCCATTCTATGTGTCGTACTTGATCATTTCGCGATATTGCCATAGTTTTGCTGAAAGGATTTAGTAGAGAACATCGACGATAAAGTTTGCAACTTTTGGTCGCTGATAAAAAAGCCTTGCCTGTACCGGAAGTAGCAGACGATATGCGTGACGTCACAGGTTGTGGAGCTCCTCACATCTGCACATTGTTTACAATCATGGCCACCAGCAGCGAGAGCGATTCGGACCGAGAAATCGACGATTTCCCCATTAATTTGAGCGAGGATGAAAGATTTGTGGATGAGGAAAGTGAGAGTGAAGGACTAGAGGGCAGTGGGAGCGATTCAGATAGGGAAGATGCTGTGAGAGGCGGGTGGGACCTGATATTCAGCTGGGAATGACTAAAACAGTAAATAAACACAAGACATATATATACTCTATTAGCCACAACACAACCAGGCTTATATTTAATATGCCACAAATTAATCCCGCATAACAAACGCCTCCCCACTCCCGTCCATATAACCCGCCAATACAACTCAAACACCTGCACAACACACTCAATCCCACAGCCCAAAGTACCGTTCACCTCCCCAAAATTCAATCTCGTTACCTTGCGTAATGACAATAAAGCTGATTCTGATTCTGATTCTGATATTTCCCCAAAGTCCCCAAAGTTACGTACGTGACATGCACATAGCGGCACGCACGTACGGGCAAGTGATCAAATGTTTGGAAGCCGCAGCTGCATGCGTACTCACGGTACCGCTTCTGCGTATCCAACTCAAAGTCCTCCTGGTAAGAGTCTCTGTTGTCTCAGTTCTCCACAGGCCAGTGGTAAAGCTTGACTGTCATCTTTCATACCTTTATTTGCTATGAAACACCGGCTGTGTTATCCGGCACAACAGTCAGGGGGTGCATTCTACGGCGGGGGTGCGTTATCCGGCACAACACCTGCCGCAATACACCGCTTCCCACCTACAGCTTTCTTCTTTGCTGTCTCTATTGTTAATTGAACAAATTGCAAAAGATTCACCAACACAGATGTCCAGAATACTGTGGAATTTTGCGATGAAAACAGACGACTTAATAGCTGGCCACCATGCTGTCCCAAAATGTCCTCTACAATCCGTGACGTCACACGCAGGCGTCATCATACCGAGACGTTTTCAGCAAGATATTTCGCGCGAAATATAAAATTGCACTTTAGTAAGCTAACCCGGCCATATGGGCATGTGTTGCAATGTTAAGATTTCATCATTGATTAATAAACTATCAGACTGCATGGTCCGTAGTAGGCCTTTAAATTGTTTTTATTGAAACATTTTATTTTTACCTATTGCATGCTTTTATGTTGTATGTTTGTAAGTAATTTGCACATTTAATTCTGTTTTTTGTTGTTGTTCTATCTTGGCCAGGTCACTCTTGCAAAAGAGATTTTAATGTCAGTCAGTTTTTACCTGGCTCAATAAAAGAAAATGAAAATAATGTACAGGTTCCAAAGGCTATTTTTCTCTGACATCAAGTTGCCACAAATTGAACGTGTCCATGTAACACAATAGCCAGGACACGTTCAAGCGTGCGGACACGTTACACACTCGCATGCTTTTATTCCCCGGCTGCAGACAGGTGCTCGGACACAAATACAAATTGGGCCTGTCGGTAAGAAAAGCAGTCCAGATGCAAGTTGTACAAGCCGCCCGTTCGGCAGCACACATTAGGAAATCCAATATGGATGTGTTAAATGAATTCCAGGCCAGACAGAAAGAGCGAGCGAGGTGAGGGAGGGAGCGAGGAACACAGACAGGAAGCCAGGCGGCTTGTTGATTACTCTGGTGTTTAACATTACCAAATGCCAGAATGGAAATAGACCTCATATCACCCTGTCAACTGCCTTGTTAGCTCGGCGGTTTAAATTTCCATTTGTCTGAGCAGGCTTTGGGGAATAGGCAGCTCGAAAGTTAACTTTTTTTTTTACACACAGACGTACATATTGGTATTGCATTTGAAAGTGTACAAATAAGGTGCACGTCCGTGGCCTCAGCACACAAATAACAGGAATGTGTCCGTATCGAGCAAATGTCATTCATTCCGTCTCCGAGCCTGTTGCCGCCTGGACAATCTGCGGACTCAAAGCACTTAATTGCTCTGCCACACCTGGCGGTGAAGGGAAACCACTTAACATGTGCGGTCATGACTAGGAATGGCTATTGTGCGCATTTTAACCAGGAGTCCCAACTTTTTCCCCATTATAAGCGCTTGTGCAAAGCCATGAATAATTAGTGTCCATAATTGTGTGAATGCTCAAACCATTTCCAACTTCAAACTGTTCAGCCTATTCGGGAATCACAGGCTTTATTTTGACAAATTCCGACAAATTCTAGATTTCCCAGAATTCCAGGTTTTTCCGGGACATTTTTCCCGGAAAAACTTCCACCATTTCCACATTTTTCAACCAATTCAAACCGTTCCACCGTCAACATATTCCACTCATCCTGGGCATTCAAACAATATTTTTTCCCACTTTTAAAAAAATTCCCGGAATTCCCGTTTTTTCAACTTCTTTTTTTACCCTTTTTACTGTCGACTAACATTCAGAACATTCACATTTGTTAGCATTTTCCCAAAAAAAATTACCGCTTTTCCCGAAATTCCCATTGAAATGAATGGGACATTTTTCCAAGTTGCACAATTCCCACATTTTTCAACATATTCAAACCGTTCCACCGTCAACATATTACGCTCATCCTGGGCATTCAAACAATATTTTTTCCCAATTTTAAAAAAATTTCCGGAATTCCCATTTTTTCTACTTATTTTTTCATTCTTTTTTCTGTCGACCAATATTCAGAATATCCAAATTTTGAATCATTTTCCAAAAAATTACCGCTTTTTCCGAAATTCCCATTGAAATGAATGGGACATTTTTCCAAGTTGCACAATTCCCACATTTTTCAACCTAATCAAACCATTCCACCGTCAACATATTCCACTCATCCTGGGCATTCAAACAATATTTTTTCCCAATTTAAAAAAAAATCCTGGAATTCCCGTTTTTTCAACTTCTTTTTTCACCCTTTTTTCTGTCGACCAACATTCAGAATATCCAAATTTTTTATCATTTTCCAAAAAATTACCGCTTTTCCCGAAATTCCCATTGAAATAAATGGGACATTTATCCAAGTTGCACAATTCCCACATTTGTCAACCTATTCAAACCATTCCAACATCAACATATTACGCTCATCCTGGACAACAATCAATATTCCAAGTTAAAAAAAATTCCAGGAATTCCCTAAATTCACGTTTTTTCAACCCCTTTTTTCTGTCGACTACTCCTTCCACCGTCCAAACATTCTCTTAATCAGGACAAAAAACAAATGAGTTTTTTTAACAGCAAAATTCCCGAAATTCCAGGAATTCCGTAATACCACTTTTTAATAAAAAAATGTACTACTTCAAGATTTCTTGACCGATTTGAAAAATTCCAACACTAACCATTCAGAACATTCACCTTTTTTTTTTTTAGCATTTTTCAAAAAAATTCCCGCTTTTCCCAAAATTCCTATTGAAATTAATGGGACATTTTTCCAAGTTGCACAATTCCCACATTTTTCAACATATTCAAACCGTTCCACCATCAACATATTCCACTCATCCTGGGCATTCAAACAATATGTTTTCCAAATTTAAAAAAAATCCAGGAATTCCCGTTTTTTCAACTTGTTTTTTCACCCTTTTTTCTGTCGACCAACTTTCAGAATATCCACATTTTTTATCATTTTCAAAAAAATTCCCGGTTTTCCCGAAATTCCCATTGAAATGAATGGGACATTTTTCCAAGTTGCACAATTCCCACATTTTTCCACCTATTCAAACCATTCCACCGTCAACATATTCCACTCATCATGGGCATTTAAACAATATTTTTTCCAAATTGAATTTTTTTTCCCAGAATTCCCGTTTTTTCAACTTCTTTTTTCACCCTTTTTTCTGTCGACTAACATTCAGAACATTCAAATTTTTTAGCATTTTCAAAAAAAATTACCGCTTTTCCCAAAATTCCCTTTGAAATTAATGGGACATTTTTCCAAGTTGCACAATTCCCACATTTTTCAACATATTCAAACCGTTCCACTGTCAACATATTCCACTCATCCTGGGCATTCAAACAATATGTTTTCCAAATTTAAAAAAAATCCAGGAATTCCCGTTTTTTCAACTTATTTTTTCACCCTTTTTTCTGTCGACCAACATTCAGAATATCCACATTTTTTATCATTTTCAAAAAAATTCCCGGTTTTCCCGACATTCCCATTGAAAAGAATGGGACATTTTTCCAAGTTGCACAATTCCCACATTTTTCAACCTATTCAAACCATTCCACCGTCAACATATTCCACTCATCATGGGCATTTAAACAATATTTTTTCCAAATTAAAAAAAAATTCCCGGAATTCCTGTTTTTTCAACTTCTTTTTTCACCCTTTTTTCTGTCGACTAACATTCAGAACATTCACATTTTTTAGCATTTTCAAAAAAATTACCGCTTTTCCCAAAATTCCCATTGAAATGAATGGGAAATTTTTCCAAGTTGCACAATTCCCACATTTTTCAACATATTCAAACCGTTCCACTGTCAACATATTCCACTCATCCTGGGCATTCAAACAATATGTTTTCCAAATTTAAAAAAATTCCAGGAATTCCCGTTTTTTCAACTTATTTTTTCACCCTTTTTTCTGTCGACCAACATTCAGAATATCCAAATTTTTTATCATTTTCAAAAAAATTCCCGGTTTTCCCGAAATTCCCATTGAAATGAATGGGACATTTTTCCAAGTTGCACAATTCCCACATTTTTCAACATATTCAAACCGTTCCACTGTCAACATATTCCACTCACCCTGGGCATTCAAACAATATGTTTTCCAAAATTAAAAAAAATCCAGGAATCCCCATTTTTTCAACTTATTTTTTCACCCTTTTTTCTGTCGACCAACATTCAGAATATCCACATTTTTTATCATTTTCAAAAAAATTCCCGGTTTTCCCGACATTCCCATTGAAATGAATGGGACATTTTTCCAAGTTGCACAATTCCCACATTTGTCAACCTATTCAAACCATTCCACCGTCAACATATTCCACTCATCATGGGCATTTAAACAATATTTTTTCCAAATTAAAAAAAAATTCCCGGAATTCCTGTTTTTTCAACTTCTTTTTTCACCCTTTTTTCTGTCGACTAACATTCAGAACATTCACATTTTTTAGCATTTTCAAAAAAATTACCGCTTTTCCCAAAATTCCCATTGAAATGAATGGGACATTTTTCCAAGTTGCACAATTCCCACATTTTTCAACATATTCAAACCGTTCCACCATCAACATATTCCACTCATCCTGGGCATTCAAACAATAAGTTTTCCAAATTCAAAAAAATTCCAGGAATTCCCGTTTTTTCAACTTATTTTTTCACCCTTTTTTCTGTCGACCAACATTCAGAATATCCAATTTTTTTTTTATAATTTTCCAAAAAATCACAGCTATTTCCGAAATTCCCATTGAAATGAATGGAACATTTTTCCAAGTTGCACAATTCCCACATTTTTCAACCTATTCAAACCATTCCACCGTCAACATATTCCACTCTTCCTGGGCATTAAAACAATAAGTTTTCCAAATTTAAAAAATTCCAGGAATTCCCCCTTTTTTTCAACTTATTTTTTCACCCTTTTTTCTGTCGACCAAAGAATATCCAAATTGTTTATAATTTTCCAAAAAATTACCGCTTTTTCCAAAATTCCCATTGAAATAAATGGGACATTTTTCCAAGTTGCACAATTCCCACATTTTTCAACCTATTCAAACCATTCCAACATCAACACATTCCACTCATCCTGGACATTCAAACAATCATTTTTCCAAGTTAAAAAAATTCCAGGAATTCCCAGAATTCCCGTTTTGTTCACCCCCTTTTTTCTGTCGACTACTCCTTCCACATTTTCCAACCTACTTCACCTGTTCTACTGTCCAAACATTCCTCTTAATCAGGACAAAAAAACAAAGTTGTTTTTTGAACTGCAAAAATTCCCGGTGTTCCCGAAATTCCAGGAATTCTGTAATACCACTCTTTAATAAAAAATGTTACTACTTCAATATTTCTCGACCGATTTGAAAAATTCCAACACCAACCATTCAGAACATTCACTTTTTTTTTTTAGCATTTTTAAAAAAAATTCCCGGTTTTCCCGAAATTCCCATTGAAATGAATGGGACATTTTTCCAAGTTGCACAATTCCCACATTTTTCAACCTATTCAAACCATTCCAACATAAACACATTCCACTCATCCTGGACATTCAGACAATCATTTTTCCAAGTTAAAAAAAAAATCCAGGAATTCCCGTTTTTTCAACCCCTTTTTTCACCCTTTTTTCTGTCGACTACTCCTTCCACATTTTTCAACCCACTTCAATCGTTCCACCGTCCAAACATTTTTCTTAATCAGGACAAAAAAAACTAAGTTGTTTTTTTAACTGCAAAAATTCCCAGTGTTCCTGAAATTCCAGGAATTCCGTAATACCACATCTCAATTAAAAATGTTACTATTTCAAGATTTCTCAACCGATTTGAAAAATTCCAACACCAACCATTGATAATATTCAAATTTTTTCACATTTTTCCCCAAAATATTCCCGCTTTTCCCGAAATTCCCAATGAAATGAATGGGATATTTTCCCAAGTTGCACAATTCCCACATTTTTCAACCTATTCAAACATTTCTAACATCAACACATTCCACTCATCCTGGACATTTAAACAATTATTTTTCCAAGTAAAAAAAATTCCAAGAATTCCCAGAATTCTTTTTTTTTCAACCCCTTTTTTCACCCTTTATTTTGTCGACAACTCCTTCCACGTTTTTCCAACCTATTTCAACTGTTCCACCATCCAAACATTTCTCTTAATCAGGACAAGAAACTAAGTTGTTTTTTGAACTGTAAAAACTCCCGGTGTGCCCGAAATTCCGTAATACCACTTCTCAATTAAAAATGTTACTACTTCAAGATTTCTCTACCGATTTGAAAAATTCCAACACCAACCATTCAGAACATTCACCTTTTTTTTTAGCATTTTTCAAAAAATTCCCGGTTTTTCCGAAATTCCCATTGAAATGAATGGGACATTTTTCCAAGTTGCACAATTCCCACATTTGTCAACCTATTCAAACCATTCCAACATCAACATATTACGCTCATCCTGTACAACAATCATTATTCCAAGTTAAAAAAAATTCCAGGAATTCCCAGAATTCCCGTTTTTTCAACCCCTTTTTTCTGTCGACTACTCCTTCCACATTTTTCAACTCACTTCAACTGTTCCACCGTCCAAACATTCCTCTTAATCAGGACAAACAACAAATTAGTTTTTTTAACTGCAAAATTTCCCGGTGTTCCCGAAATTCCGTAATACCATTTGTTACTACTTCAAGGTTTTTCTACCAATTTGAAAAATTCCAACACCAACCATTCAGAAAATTCAAATTGTATAGCACTTTCAAAAAAATTCCCACTTTTCCCGAAATTCCCATTGAAATGAATGGGACATTTTTCCAAGTTGCACAATTCCCTATCCAAACCATTCTAACATCAACACATTCCGCTCATCCTGGACATTCAAACAATCATTTTTCCAAGTAGAAAAAAATTCCAGGAATTCCCAGAATTCACGTTTTTTTCAACCCCTTTATTCACCCTTTTTTCTGTCGACTTCTCCTTCCCCATTTTTCAATCCACTTCAACTGTTCCACTGTCTAAACATTCTTCTTAATCAGGACAAAAAAACTAAGTTGGTTTTTTTAAGTGCAAAAATTCACGGTGCCCGAAATTCCAGGAATTCCGTAATACCACATCTCAATTAAAACTACTTCAAGATTTCTCAACCATTTTGAAATATTCCAACACCAACTGTTCAGAACATTCAAATTTTTAGCATTTTCCCAAAAAAATCCTGCTTTTCCTGAAATTCCCATTGAAATGAATGGGATATTTTTCCAAGTTGCAAAATTCCCACATTTTTCAACCTATTCAGACCATTCCAACATCAACATATTCCACTCATCCTGGACATTCAAACAATCATTTTTTCAAGTTAAAAAAAATTCCAGGAATTCCGTTTTTTTTCAACCCCTTTTTTATGTTGACTACTCCTTCCACATTTTTCAACCTACTTCACCTGTTCTACCGTCCAAACATTCCTCTTAACGAGGACAAAAATCTAAATTGTTTTTTGAACAGCAAAATTTCCCGGTGTCCCCGAAATTCCAGGAATTTTGTAATACAACTTCTCAATTAAAAATGGTACTACTTCAAGATTTCTTGAACGATTAGAAAAATTCCAACACCAACCATTAAGAATATTCACATTTTTATAACATTTTCCCCAAAAAAGTCCCGCTTTTCCCGAAATTCCCATTGAAATGAATGGGAACTTTTCCCAAGTTGCACAATGCCCACATTTTTCAACTTATTCAAACCATTCTAACATCAACACATTCCACTCATCCTGGACACTTAAACAATAAGTAAAAACAATAATTCCTGGAATTCTCAGAATTCCTGTGTTTTTTCAACCCCTTTTTTCACCCTTTTTGCTGTCGACTACTCCTGCCACATTTTTCAATCCACTTCAACTGTTCCACCGTCCAAACATTCCTCTTAATCAGGACAAAAAACAAAGTTATTTTTTTAACTGCAAAAATTCACATTGTTTCCGAAATTCCAGGAATTCCGTAATACCACCTCTTAATTAAAAATGCTACTACTTCAAGATTTCTAAACCAATTTGAAAAATTCCAACACCAACCGTTCAGAACATTCAAATGTTTTAGCATTTTCCCAAAAATTCCCTATTTTCACAAAATTCCCATTGAAATGAATGGGACATGTTCCCAAGTTGCACAATTCCCACATTTTTCAACCTATTCAAACCATTCCAACATCAACACATTCCACTCATCCTGGACATTCAAACACTCATTTTTCCAAGTTAAAAAAAATTCCAGGAATTCCCGTTTTTCAACCCCTTTTTTCACCCTTTTTTCTGTCGACTACTCCTTCCACGTTTTTCAATCCACTTCAACTGTTCCATCGTCCAAACATTCCTCTTAATCAGGACAAAAAACAAATTTGTTTTTTTAACTGCAAAATTCCGAAAATTCCGTAATACCACTTCTCAATTAAAAATGTTACTACTTCAAGATTTCTCAACCGATTTGAAAAATTCCAACACCAACCATTCAAATTTGGGTATCAATCCGCAAGTAGTTACAGGACCATACCATGGTCATATTCAAAGTCCTCATCTCACCAGGGACATATCTCCTGAGTTTATAAACATAATATAAAAGAAGATTTTGTGATGCTAAAAAATATCACAGTAGTATCGATGAGATACGCTCCTGTACTTGGTATCATTACAGTGGATGTTAGGTGTTGATCCACCAATGGCATTTGTTTCAATTGTGACACATGGGAGCTACGGTGTGTAGTGAAGCATGTTTAGCTATTCCTATACTTAATACGTATAATACTTGTAAGAATCATACTTTATTTGTCGCCATGGAGGCGAGGATTAGTGATTTAGAAGTAGCTAAAACACTGTCGACTGGGGCTGGACATTAGCCGCTAGCTAGCTAGCCATGTCATAAAGCGGCGTGGCGACGTTGGTAGAGTGGCCGTGCCAGCAATCGGAGGGTTGCTGGTTACTGGGGTTCAATCCCCACCTTCTACCATCCTAGTCAAGTCCGTTGTGTCCTTGGGCAAGACACTTCACCCTTGCTCCTGAACATATTACGCTCATCCTGGACAACAATCATTATTCCAAGTTAAAAAAAATTCCAGGAATTCCCGTTTTTTTCAACCTCTTTTTTCTGTCGACTACTCCTTCCACATTTTTCAACTCACTTCAACTGTTCCACCGTCCAAACATTCCTCTTAATCAAGACAAAAAACAGAGTGTTTTTTTTTTAACTGCAAAATTTCCCGCTGTTCCCAAAATTCCGTAATACCATTTCTCAATTAAAAGTGTTACTACTTCAAGATTTTTCAACCAATTTGAAAAATTCCAACACCAACCATTCAGAAAATTCAAATTGTTTAGCATTTTCAAAAAAATTCCCGCTTTTCCTGAAATTCCCATCGAAATGAATGGGACATTTTTCCAAAATGCACAATTTCCAAATTTTTCAACCTATTCAAACCATTCCAACATCAACACATTCCACTCATCCTGGACATTCGAACAATCATTTTTCCAAGTTAAAAAATTCCAGGAATTCCCAGAATTACATTTTTTTTCACCCCCTTTTTTCTGTCGACTACTCCTTCCACATTTTTCAACCTACTTCACCTGTTCTACCGCAAACATTCCTCTTAATCAGGACAAAAAAACGAAGTTGTTTTTTGAACTGCAAAAATTCACGGTGTTCCTGAAATTCCAGGAATTCCGTAATACCACTTTTTAATAAAAAATGTTACTACTTCAAGATTTCTCGACCGATTTGAAAAATTCCAACACCAACCATTCAGAACATTCACCTTTTTTTTTTTTTTAGCATTTTTCAAAAAAATTCCCGGTTTTCCCGAAATTCCCATTGAAATGAATGGGACATTTTTCCAAGTTGCACAATTCCCACATTTTTCAATTTATTCAAACCATTCCAACATCAACACATTCCACTCATCCTGGACATTCAAAAAATCATTTTTCCAAGTTAAAAAAAATTCCAGGAATTCACAGAATACCCCTTTTTCTGTCGACTACTCCTTCCACATTTTTCAACTCACTTCAACTGTTCCACCGTCCAAACATTCCTCTTAATCAAGACAAAAAACAGAGTGTTTTTTTTTTAACTGCAAAATTTCCCGCTGTTCCCAAAATTCCGTAATACCATTTCTCAATTAAAAGTGTTACTACTTCAAGATTTTTCAACCAATTTGAAAAATTCCAACACCAACCATTCAGAAAATTCAAATTGTTTAGCATTTTCAAAAAAATTCCCGCTTTTCCTGAAATTCCCATCGAAATGAATGGGACATTTTTCCAAAATGCACAATTTCCAAATTTTTCAACCTATTCAAACCATTCCAACATCAACACATTCCACTCATCCTGGACATTCGAACAATCATTTTTCCAAGTTAAAAAATTCCAGGAATTCCCAGAATTACATTTTTTTTCACCCCCTTTTTTCTGTCGACTACTCCTTCCACATTTTTCAACCTACTTCACCTGTTCTACCGCAAACATTCCTCTTAATCAGGACAAAAAAACGAAGTTGTTTTTTGAACTGCAAAAATTCACGGTGTTCCTGAAATTCCAGGAATTCCGTAATACCACTTTTTAATAAAAAATGTTACTACTTCAAGATTTCTCGACCGATTTGAAAAATTCCAACACCAACCATTCAGAACATTCACCTTTTTTTTTTTTTTAGCATTTTTCAAAAAAATTCCCGGTTTTCCCGAAATTCCCATTGAAATGAATGGGACATTTTTCCAAGTTGCACAATTCCCACATTTTTCAATTTATTCAAACCATTCCAACATCAACACATTCCACTCATCCTGGACATTCAAAAAATCATTTTTCCAAGTTAAAAAAAATTCCAGGAATTCACAGAATACCCCTTTTTCTGTCGACTACTCCTTCCACATTTTTCAACTCACTTCAACTGTTCCACCGTCCAAACATTCCTCTTAATCAAGACAAAAAACAAAGTGTTTTTTTTTTAACTGCAAAATTTCCCGGTGTTCGCAAAATTCCGTAATACCATTTCTCAATTAAAAGTGTTACTACTTCAAGATTGTTCAACCAATTTGAAAAATTCCAACACCAACCATTAAGAACATTCAAATTTTTTAGCATTTTCAACAAATTCCAGCTTCTCCCGAAATTCCCATTGAAATGAATGGGACATTTTTCCAAGTTGCACATTTTCCCAATCTATTCAAACCATTCTAACATCAACACATTCCACTCATCCTGGACGTTCAAACAATCATTTTTCCAAGTAAAAAAAAATTCCAGGAATTCCCAGAATTCACGTTTTTTTCAACCCCTTTATTCACCCTTTTTTCTGTTGACTACTCCTTTCACATTTTTCAACCTACTTCAACTGTTCTACTGTCCAAACATTTCTCTTAACTAGGACAAAAAACTAAATTGTTTTTTGAACTGCAAAAATTCCCGGTGTTCCCGAAATTCCAGGAATTTTGTAATACAACTTCTCGATTAAAAATGGTACTACTTCAAGATTTCTTGACCGATTAGAAAAATTCCAACACCAACCATTAAGAATATTCACATTTTTATAACATTTTCCCCCAAAAAAGTCCCGCTTTTCCCGAAATTCCCATTGAAATGAATGGGAACTTTTCCCAAGTTGCACAATGCCCACATTTTTCAACTTATTCAAACCATTCTAACATCAACACATTCCACTCATCCTGGACACTTAAACAATCATTTATCCAAGTAAAAAAAAAAATTCCTGGAATTCCCAGGATTCCCGTGTTTTTTCAACCCCTTTTTTCACCCTTTTTGCTGTCGACTACTCCTTCCACATTTTTCAAACCACTTCAACTGTTCCACCTTCCAAACATTCTTCTTAATCAGGACAAAAAACTAAGTTGTTCTTTGAACTGTATACATTCCTGGTGTGCCCGAAATTCCGTAATACCACGTCTCAATTAAAGATGTTTCCACTTCAAGATTTCTCAACCAATTTGAAAAATTCCAACACCAACCGTTCAGAACATTCACATTTTTTAGCATTTTCCCAAAAATTCCAGCTTTTCACAAAATTCCCATTGAAATGAATGGGACATGTTCCCAAGTTGCACAATTCCCACATTTTTCAACCTATTCAAACCATTCCAACATCAACACATTCCACTCATCCTGGACATTCGACCAATAATTTTTCCAAGTTAAAAAAAAATCCAGGAATTCCCGTTTTTCAACCCCTTTTTTCACCCTTTTTTCTGTCGACTACTCCTTCCACCGGATCGGTGCGGCATCTTCAGTAATGCGGACGCTGTATCGATCCGTTGTGGTGAAGAAGGAGCTGAGCCGGAAGGCAAAGCTCTCAATTTACCGGTCGATCTACGTTCCCATCCTCACCTATGGTCATGAGCTTTGGGTTATGACCGAAAGGACAAGATCACGGGTACAAGCGGCCGAAATGAGTTTCCTCCGCCGGGTGGCAGGGCTCTCCCTTAGAGATAGGGTGAGAAGCTCTGTCATCCGGGGGGAGCTCAAAGTAAAGCCGCTACTCCTCCACATCGAGAGGAGCCAGATGAGGTGGTTCGGGCATCTGGTCAGGATGCCACCCGATCGCCTCCCTCGGGAGGTGTTTAGGGCACGTCCGACCGGTAGGAAGCAACGGGGAAGACCCAGGACACGCTGGGAAGACTATGTCTCCCGGCTGGCCTGGGAACGCCTCGGGATCCCCCGGGAGGAGCTGGACGAAGTGGCTGGGGAGAGGGAAGTCTGGGCTTCCCTGCTTAGGCTGCTGCCCCCGCGACCCGACCTCGGATAAGCGGAAGAAGATGGATGGATGGATACTCCTTCCACATTTTTCAATCCACTTCAACTGTTCCACGTCAAAACATTCCTCAAAAACTAAGTTGTTTTTTGAACTGTAAAAATTCCCGGTGTTCCCGAAATTCCAGGAATTCCGTAATACCACATCTCAATTAAAAGTGTTACTACTTCAAAATTTCTCAACCAATTTGAAAAATTCCAACACCAACCGTTCAGAACATTCACATTTTTTAGCATTTTCCAAAAAAATTCATGCTTTTCCCGAAATTCCCATTGAAATGAATGGGACATTTTTCCTACTTGCACAATTCCCACATTTTTCAACCTATTCAAACCATTCCAACATCAACACATTCCACTCATCCTGGACATTCAAACACTTATTTTTCCAAGTTAAAAAAAAATCCAGGAATTCCCGTTTTTTCAACCCCTTTTTTCACCCTTTTTTCTGTCGACTACTCCTTCCACGTTTTTCAATCCACTTCAACTGTTCCATCGTCCAAACATTCCTCTTAATCAGGACAAAAAACACATTTGTTTTTTTAACTGCAAAATTCCGAAAATTCCGTAATACCACTTCTCAATTAAAAATGTTACTACTTCAAGATTTTTCAACCGATTTGAAAAATTCCAACACCAACCATTCAAATTTGGGTATCAATCCGCAAGTAGTTACAGGATCATACCATGGTCATATTCAAAGTCCTCATGTCACCAGGGACGTATCTCCTGAGTTTATGAACATAATATAAAAGAAGATTTTGTGATGCTAAAAAATATCGATGTAATCACAGTAGTATCAATGAGATACGCTCCTGTACTTGGTATCATTACAGTGGATGTTAGGTGTTGATCCACCAATGGCATTTGTTTCAATTGTGACACATGGGAGCTATGGTGTGTAGTGAAGCATGTTTAGCTATTCCTTTACTTAATACGTATAATACTTGTAAGAATCATACTTTATTTGTCGCCATGGAGGCGAGGATTAGTGATTTAGAAGTAGCTAAAACACTGCAGACTGCGGATGGACTTTATCCGCTAGCTCGCTAGCCATGTCATTTATCATTTTTCCTGAGGGCGTTTCAGTGTTATAACTTCACCTTTATCGTTAGTTTTTAAGCCAAAATACGTCCGTTCCCCCTTTTCTGTCTACACACTGTGTCTGTTTGTAAGTACTCTGTGATTGTGCGCTGCCAAACATGCTCCTCTGCTTGTAAACCAGCAATGGGTGGCGGACCGGTACTTTTCAGAGGTGGTATAGTACCGAATATGATTCATTAGTATCGTGGTACTATACTAATACCTGTATACCGTACGACCCTAGTTGTAACAGGACACTCCGAATGCCATACATAACCCCGCCAAACTTTTCGCGGGGAAACGACTTCTCAATGACCTTACTCTTAATAAAACAGCCCATCGCGCACCTCTGGAGACGCGCGTCCATAAACATCACCCGGTCTCAAGTAACACCAGCAGTGGAGAACAATCTCACTTCAATGGGCTGTCCTCCTTTGACAAACCTTAGTTTAATCACCCTCTGGAGGTAGCCCCAGTCAGAGGCAGCAATAATGAATGTTACAAGCGGTTCCTGCATGACTGCGGAGGGACATGAAGAGCCCCTGAAGTCATAATCATGCCATCACCATCAGACCTCCAGTCCTTAAGGGGGCAGTAATCACGCGGACTGCTTGGTAATCATCCCGATACTGCTGTTGTGCTTCTCTGCGGGCCGTGCTCAGTAATCAGCGCCACTTTTTTTTGCCCACATCCACTTCCCTAATGATGTGTTCCGTCGCATGGTCGTGGAAATGTCATTTAAGGCCCGTGCAGTGTTTGCGTCACTTCGGTCAAAGTGGAGACTCGCCGATTGCTTTGAAGTGCAAACAAAGAGTGGCGGACAGATAATGACGGACACACACACACAGTCACCGCCGTAAACACACGCTGATAATTGTGCATGTAGTTTGTTATGATTGTCACACCTGTGTCCCTCTTCCTGCAATTGGACAGCTGTGCCAACACACACATACACACACACACATACACACAGACACACACACACACTTGTTGATGCTTTTTGTCCATATTAGAAGATACAAATAAATGTTTACCATTACTAAACAGGCCTGGAAATAACAACTGTTTTGATAGCCGACCATACTTGCCAACCCTCCCGAATTTTCCGGGATACTCCCGAAATTCAGCGCCTCTCCCGAAAACCTCCCGGGACAAATACTCTCCCGAAAATCTCCCGATTTTCAGCCGGAGCTGGAGGCCACGCCCCCTCCAGCCCCATGCGGACCTGAGTGAGGACAGCCTTTTCTTTATGACAACAGGGGTGACAAGAACTAAATAATCCAGACTAGAGATAAATTGTCTTACCTAAAAATAAATATATTTATTAATTAAAAATAAATAAATAAATAAATACATTTTTACTATTTTTTGCTAAAAACATCAAAATTATTTTTTTTTTTCTGACTCCTTATTACATCCAGCCATAGAATTATACATTAAAATAAACATATTTGAAATCATTAATTTTAAATGATCATAATAATTCATTTAAAATGACCATATTTAATTATTAAAATAATTGCTTGTTTATCAACAACTTTAGCATTATATTCATTACATTTTAAGCTCTTAGAAGCCAAGTTATGTTATATTCCTTAAGATTTATTTATGCAAGTTTGAAGTATCAATTATCTAAACACAGTTTTGTTTGCATATTTTCAGTATATATATATATATATACATATATATATATATATATATATATATATATATATATATATATATATATATATATATATATATATATATATATATATATATATATATATATATATATATGTATATGTATATATATGTGTATATTTGTATGTGTATATGTATGTATATATATATATATATGAAATACTTGACTTGGTGAATTCTAGCTGTCAATATACTCCTCCCCTCTTAACCACGCCCCCACCCTCAACCACGCCCCCGTCCCGACCACACCCCCCACCTCCCGAAATCAGAGGTCTCAAGGTTGGCAAGTATGTAGCCGACTAATCGACTACCATAACAATTAGTCGACTAATCGGGATTATGAAGCGTACACACTAGTGTTGTTCCGAAAACAATATTTTGGTACCGGTACCAATACCAAAATTATTTAGATACTTTTCTAAATAAAAGGGGACCACAAAAAATCGCATTATTGGCTTTATTTTAACAAATAATCTTACGGTACATTAAACATATGTTTCTTATTGCAAGTTTGTCCATAAATAAAATAGTGAACATACAAGACAACTTGTCTTTTATTAGTAAGTAAGCAAACAAAGGCTCCTAATTTAGCTGCTGACATATGCAGTAACATATTGTGTCATTTTCCATTCTATTATTTTGTCAAAATTATTAAGTACAAGTGGTAAAAAAATCAATGATTAATCTACTTGTTCATTTACTGTTAATATCTGCTTACTTTCTCTTTTAACATGTTCTATCTACACTTCTGTCAAAATGTCATAAAATCATTTAATATAATGTATTATTCTGTTGTTTGGATCCTTTACATTAGTTTTGGAGGACTTGCTTTACGACATACGTCACTCCCCCTTTCCCCATTCGTTAAAAAGACGGAAGTCGATGCGAACACCTGAAAAGAAGAAGAAGAAGAAGAAGAAGAAGAAGAAGAAGTAGAAGAAGAAGAAGAAGAAGAAGAAGAACGCCTACGTGCAATTACAGCTGTCATGGTCAAAGCTCCAAAACAACCAAAGAAACAAAAAGTTTTTTCTGAGGAGACAAAAAGAGAAAAACGCAGCCTCCCCCGGTCGGTTCTAATACTAATCAAATATCATCCCAGGGGCCATAGATAATCAATTCGGGGGCCGGATCTGGCCCGCGGGCTTTGACTTTGACACCCCTGTATTACTTCATTGTTTGTAGTGCATTTGATTGTATTGTTGTTCATATATTATTTCATATCTAAAAGTTAGTTTTTGTTTTTAAAACGCATGTTTTGTGTTAAAATTGTGCTGTTCATCAGGGACCAAGAATTGGTTGAATTTAAAGGGGAACATTATCACAATTTCAGAAGGGTTAAAACCATTAAAAATCAGTTCCCAGTGGCTTATTATATTTTTCGAAGTTTTTTTTCAAAATTTTACCCATCACGCAATATCCCTAAAAAAAGCTTCAAAGTGCCTGATTTTAACCATCATTATATACACCCGTCCATTTTCCTGTGACGTCACACAGTGATGCCAACACAAACAAACATGGCGCATAGAACAGCGAGCTAAAGCGACATTAGCTCGGATTCAGACTCAGATTTCAGCGGCTTAAGCGATTCAACAGATTACACATGTATTGAAACGGATGGTTGTAGTGTGGAGGCAGGTAGCGAAAACGAAATTGAAGAAGAAACTGAAGCTATTGAGCCATATCGGTTTGAACCGTATGCAAGCGAAACCGACGAAAACGACACGACAGCCAGCGACACGGGAGAAAGCGAGGACGAATTCGGCGATCGCCTTCTAACCAACGATTGGTATGTGTTTGTTTGGCATTAAAGGAAACTTACAACTATGAATTAGGTTTACAGCATATGAAATACAGTTGGCAACAACATGCACTTTGAGAGTGCAGACAGCCCAATTTTCATCAATTAATATATCCTCATCCGCTCTCTTTTCCTGAAAGCTGATCTGTCCAGTTTTGGAGTTGATGTCAGCAGGCCAGGGAAGCTAGGGTCGATATTCTTCTCTTGATCATCTTCGGTGGCATAAGGGATGGTGTGAGCCAAGACATCCAGGGGGTTTAGCTCGGAACAAACTGCCACCATTGCATGCTGTGCTACCAAGGTCCTTTGTCCCTGAATTGCTCACACACTCCGGCAGATTCAATGGGGGTCTGGCGGCAGATTTCTTTGACTTTATTGTTGGAAATGCATCTGCTTTGAGTGTCGCAGGATATCCACACATTCTTGCCATCTCTGTCGTAGCATAGCTTTCGTCGGTAAAGTGCGCGGAACAAACGTCCAATTTCTTGCCACTTTCGAATCTTTGGGCCACTGGTGCAACTTGAATCCGTCCCTGTTCGTGTTGTCACACCCTCCGACAACACACCGACGAGGCATGATGTCTCCAAGGTACGGAAAACAGTCGAAAAAACGGAAAATAACAGAGCTGATTTGACTCGGTGTTTGAGAAAATGGCGGATTGTTTGCTGATGTGACGTCACGTTGTGACATACTTGCCAACCTTGAGACCTCCGATTTCGGGAGGTGGGGGGTGGGCGGGGCGGGGCGGGGGTTGTGGTTGAGGGCGGGGCAGTTCGAATTCACCAAGTCAAGTATTTCATATATATATATATATATATATATATATATATATATATATATATATATATATATATATATATAAGAAATACTTGACTTTCAGTGAATTCTAGCTATATATATATATATTTTATTATATATATATATATATATATATATATATATATATATATATATATATATATATATATATATATATATATATATATATATAAATAACAGAAATACTTGAATTTCAGTGTTCATTTATTTACACATATACACACACATAACACTCATCTACTCATTGTTGAGTTAAGGGTTGAATTGTCCATCCTTGTTCTATTCTCTGTCACTATTTTTCTAACCATGCTGAACACCCTTTCGCAGGTACCCAGAAAGGTTTCGAGTACCACCAAAAAAACTGAATCTCTGAAGACAGTATAAAAATCTGTGTTAAAGGTGTACAAATACTTTTTGTATAATAAGCATGTTATTTTTTTACAAATGAGGGTTAAGAGTTCAGTACTAAAAAAAAAAGAAAATAATGTGTACAGTTACAGTACAGTTTTTTAATCGAGCTGCTGCATTTTTTGGTTGAGTTGTTTATTTATTTTGAGTAACTTCTATACATTTTTATAAGGGGAAGAATGTAATAGTGATCTATGTTTGTCTGTTGCCATCTCCTGGTGAATGTTGGCTATAGCGTACTGGGGTTACTTTTTGGTTGGCCAACGATTTACGTGGTGTTGCGCACACGACGTCACTCAGGTCCGCATGGAGCTGGAGGAGGCGTGGCTTCCAGCTACGCCTGAATTTCGGGATATTTTCGGGAGAAAATTTGGTTTTCGGGAGAAGCGCTGAATTTCGGGAGTCTCCCGGAAAATCCGGGAGGGTTGGCAAGTATGCGTTGTGACGTCATCGCTCCGAGAGCGAATAATAGAAAGGCGTTTAATTCGCCAAAATTCACCCATTTAGAGTTCGGAAATCGGTTAAAAAAAAATATGGTCTTTTTTCTGCAACATCAAGGTATATATTGACGCTGACATAGGTCTGGTGATAATTTTCCCCTTTAAGGTACGAGCTGTGTCACATTTAAAGTATTATTAAGGGCCGTTTTCACTCAAGTCTCTACTTGTGTACAGTTTGTCTTAGGTTATGTGGTTATTAAACATGTATAATAATATTTTGACACTGGTTTTGATCCCACTAGCATCCAATTAATATGACTTGTCACCCTTCCATGTAGCGTATTGTTCCATTGTGATTACCAATCAGTGCTACAAGACAAACAAAGGCTAAACTATTTGTCAAAGTGGCTTCCTTAACACGTAATGAAAGTTACGGCTTAATAAAATCACTGCCTTCCCTTTGTGCACTTTGTTGTACTCGTATGAACTCACGTCGCGCTCCCATAGAGCGCTCTAACTTCTTCATAGCGCCTCCATTGAGAACTTGGCAATGTCATTGTGTTCCCAGTTACAAAGCAAGTAAAGACAAATAAAAAGGCGCTTGACATAAAAGGGAAGAAAAGCAAAGAACAAAGACTCTTAAAAGGAAAATCAAGGGAAAAAAGAATCTTGAAGTAATATGAGAAAGGCTTTTGGTAACTTTATATCTATTCACGATTGTCGACGTACGTGTTCTCTTTCACAATGAAGTTCATTCGAGGACTACGTGGGAGAGCTTGCTCCTCAAAAAGAAAGGGAAAGGAAAACTTCCAACACAAAAGCTGTAGGTTATGCATTTTTTTTTTGCATTTATAGCTCCACTGAAGAACTTTCAGTTTTGGTTGATTTTGGCGGCGCCAGTGGACAAAAGTGGAAGTGTTTTGCCACATGTCTCATGTAAGTTAAAGTTAAAGTTAAAGTACCACTGATAGTCACACACACACTAGGTGTGGTGAAATTACCCTCTCTATTTGACCCATCCCCTTGTTCCACCCCCTGGGAGGTGAGGGGAGCAGTGAGCATCAGCATTTTGATAATTTAACCCCCAATTCCAACCCTTGATGCTGGGTGCCAAGCAGAGAGGTAATGGGTCCCATTTTTATAGTCTTTGGTATGGCTCACTTGAACTCACGACCTACCCATCTCACGGCGGACACTCTTACCACTAGGCCACTGAGTAGATCTAGCGCATATAGCGCAATACTGCCATTATCCATTCATCCATCTTCTTCCAATTATCCAAGGTCGGGTCGCGAGGGCAGCAGCCTAAGCAGGGAAGCCCAGACTTTCCTCTCCCCAGCCACTTCCTCCAGCTCTTCCCGGGGTATCCCGAAGCATTCCCAGGCCAGCCGGGAGACATAGTCTTCCCAACGTGTCCTGGCCTCCTACCGGTCAGACGTGCCCTAAACACCTCCCTAGGGAGACGTTCGGGTGGCATCCTGACCAGATGCCCGAACCACCTCATCTGGCTCCTCTCGATGTGGAGGAGCAGCGGCTTTACTTTGAGCTCCCCCCGGATGGCAGAACTTCTCACCCTATCTCTAAGGGAGAGCCCCGCCACCCGGCGGAGGAAACTCATTTCGGCCATTTGTACCCATGATCTTGTCCTTTCGGTCATAACCCAAAGCTCATGACCATAGGTGAGGATGGGAACGTAGATCAACCGGTAAATTGAGAGCTTTGCCTTCCGGCTCAGCTCTTTCTTCACCACAACGGATCGATACAGCGTCTGCATTACTAAAGATGCCGCACCGATCCGCCTGTCGATCTCACGATCCACTCTTCCCTCACTTTTGAGCAAGACTCCGAGGTACTTGAACTCCTCCAATTGGGACAGGGTCTCCTCCCTAACCCGGAGATGGCACTCCACCCTTTTCCGGGCGAGAACCCTGGACTCGGACTTGGAGGTGCTGATTCTCATCCCAGTCGCTTCACACTCGGCTGCGAACCGATCCAGTGAGAGCTGAAGATCCTGGCAAGATGAAACCATCAGGACCACATCATCTGCAAAAAGCAGAGACCTAATCCTGCAGCCACCAAACCGGATCCCCTCAACGCCTTGACTGCGCCTAGAAATTATGTCCATAAAAGTTATGAACAGAATCGGTGACAAAGGGCAGCCTTGGCGGAGTCCAACCCTCACTGGAAACGTGTCCGACTTACTGCCGGCAATGCGGACCGAGCTCTGACACTGATCATACAGGGAGCGGACCGCCACAATCACTGTAATATTGTCCAAACATATTACATCTCTCATGGCTATGCTGATGTTAAATAGCAGATACTATCAAGAAATTATCTTGGATTGCGCTACAAACATGACGCTACTACCAAGAATCTATCGGGCCGGATGCAGGTCCGAAGCAATGAAAGACCGACGGGAGATGTTTTCAGAAGGAAGTAGTAGTGAAACTCTCAAACTTGTGGATAATTATTGCTACCGTGCAAATTTCCTAGCATTAGCATTATCATTTTGATTTGAGCATCGAAAGCCACCTACTAGTTTAGCAGGATAGAGGCCAAGGCAGCATCGGTCTAAAATCCGTCATCTTTGAGCTCACGCCAGCAAGGGAAAGCCTGTTGATCCTAACAGTCCTTTTTTTGCAGACACAACTTTTCGTTTCTTTGGTCGTTTTGGAGCTTCTACCATGATAGCAGTAATTGCACATAAGCATTTTTCTTCTTCTTCTTCTTTTTCTGGCGGTACGCATCAACTTCCGTCTTTTTTAACGAATGAGGAAAGGGGGCAGTGACGTATGCCGTAAAGCAAGTCGGCACATTCGTAGATTTTTCCGTGGCAAGGTTCCTGCCACTCTCCTCAAAGTTGCTAAGGGCCAGTGGCACCAATCCAGACCCCCGGAGGTGTCATTCAACTAGTTGTAAGTCCATATATCATCCCAAAAGTTATGAACGTGTTTTATGAAGGCTGAAAAGTTGCTTAGTGCGGCTGTAAATATTCAATCAGTTAATTATATTAAGATTATTATTTCATGATAGATTAATTATTTAATGAACCTATTATTCTGGATATCCTGCACCTAGCTCATAGTGCCGGCCTCCACCTGTCAGTGGATCATCAACTTCCTGACTGAAAGGAAGCAGTAAGTAAGGCTGGGGATAATCACATCCAGCACCCGGACAATCAGCACTGGCTCCCCAATCCCGCTACACCAATGACTGCACCTTGGGGGATCCTTCTGTGAAACTGTTGAAGTTCTCCTATGACACTACCTTCATCGGTCTCTTCCAGGACAGCGACAGATCTGCCAACAGACGGGATGCGGAACTCTCTGGTGCGGTCAGAAAAATCTGGAGCTGAACCCTCTCAAGCCTTTGGAGATGCAATTGGACTTCAAGGGAAGCCCCCCTTAGCATTCTGAACAGCACAGTGTCTACTGTGGACTGTTTCGGGTTCCTGGGATCCACAATCTCACAGGACCTGAACCTGTGGACATCCCACAAAGACACAACCAGGAAAAAGGCACAACAGCTCAAGAAGTTCAACCTGCCCAAGGAGCTGCTAAACATGTTCTACGCATCCATCATTCAGTCTGTCGTGGACAGACACAGACTGCAACGGACGATTAGGACTGTGGAAAAGATCATCAGTGTCCACCTTACCCCCGCCAAGGACTTAAATCGGTCCAGGGTAAGTAAACGGGCATGTGGTATCACTGCAGACTTGTCAGTACCTGGTCATAAACCATTCAAAATCCTCTCCGGCAGGTGTTACAAATCACTAAAACAACCGGTCATAAGAAAAGTTATTCCTTCAAACTGTAATCTGATGAACTAATCTGTCACTGTGGATGTACTCACTCATGTTCACATCATCATCTTTGTTTTTGTTTCACCTTTCACGTTCATTTTTCGCTGTGTTTGTTGCATTTTTGTTGCTTTTTGCTTGATTGTAAAATATATCGATCGAGAGGGGGGGGGGGGTGTCAATATTCAGAGTTTTATCGTTCACATTTAATATTGTAAATCCCACATTCTTTATTTTCATGTCAATTCTGGGTGTCTCATTCAGTAAAAAAAAAGTAAAATTCCATTCCGTTTTTAGCAATCAATCAGACATTATTGTGAGGTTTTGTATTAGTGTTCCTAAAAATCAGATACACCGGCCCCCAGACACATTTTTTTCCGCAAAATTTGGCCCCCCGAGTCAAAATAATTGCCCAGGCCTGATTTTGATCAATGAGCAAGCACTTTGATTGGTAAAACAGCATGTATATTTTACAGTTAGTTTCATTGGGCATCAATACATTTGTTTTCTGAGGATACAATGGCCCCTAAACTGCATTATTCTCCTAAAACCAAACAAGAGCTTTGTAAACAAATAACCACTAAGGTGGACAGATTGTGTCAATGTAAAACATTATAACACAATTATAGCCTTGATTCATTGACTCAAACTAAACCGTGATCTCCAAAATGCAACTTTGTGTCTAATTTGAATTGCTTGGTCAATATAATCAAACTCGTTTGCTACTTCAACACTATTGTCACTCACCGTTTAGCATATTGCACACATGCGGGTAATGGTATTTTTTTAGACAAAAAATAACTTACCGTATTTTCCGGACCATAGGGCGCACCGGATTATAAGGCGCACGGCCGATGAATGGTCTATTTTTGATCTTTTTTTCATATATATTATAGGATTATAGGGCGCATTAAAGGAGTCATATTTTTATTTTTTTTTTCTAAATAAATAACATGTAATGGTGGTTCTTTGGTCAAAATGTTGCATAGATTATGTTTTACAGATCATCTTCAAGCCGCTTTCTCACAGTCGCTTCAGGATGCTCCGTTGTGTCTTATTTACGTGGCTCACCTTCTGCAGCGTCTTCTCCCCGTCATCTTTGTTGTAGCGGTGTAGCGTGCAAGGACGGGAGTGGACGAAGTGTCAAAAGGTGGAGCTAATTGTTTTAATGACATTCAGACTTTACTTCAATCAATAACGGAGCAGCATCTCCTCATCCACCGGAAATGTGTCCAGTGAAAAACCGTCTGACTCTCAAATAACTAAAGTTCCTTGGGTGGATAATGTAAACTCACTACACCGGTATGTTTTAGCGCTTTCATGGCGAGTTTGCTGACAGATATAAGTAAGAACTTTACACTACTTTATATTAGAAATGGCAACAGCGGAGGATGAATGTCCCATAACAAGAAGATGGAGAAAAATAAGAAGCTTATCGACTTCAAAGGCGGACACGCTCGATTTTTGGGGATTTATGCAGATCCCACATACAGATCAGCAGGTACGAGAAGGTAAGAAAAGTTGCTTTTGCATAATATTGCGAAACAAAACGCCAGATAATATGTCTTTATCATGTGCGGGTGGTCGCAGCTTGCTGCGAGATTCGTTCCCCCGGGATCATACTTGCCAACCCTCCCGGATTTTCCGGGAGACTCCCGAAATTCAGCGCCTCTCCCGAAAACCTCCCGGGACAAATTTTCTCCCGAAAATCTCCCGAAATTCAGGCACACTATATAAACAGCGTACCTGCCCAATCATGTTATAACTGTAGAATGATCGAGGGCGAGTTCTTGGTTTCTTATGTGGGTTTATTGTTAGGCAGTTTCATTAACGTCCTCCCAGCACGGCAACAACACACAACAACAGCAGTCACGTTTTCCTCTACCGTAAAGCAGTTTGTATGCCGTAAACAGCAATGTTGTGACACTCTTAAACAGGACAATACTGCCATCTAGTGCATTTGATGAAAGCACTTTTTGCGTGCCACACAGCAATGCATCATCAGTGAGGGTGTTCAGCATGGTTAGAAAAATAGTGACAAATAGAACAAGAATGGACAATTCAACCCTTAACTCAACAATGAGTAGATGAGTGTTGTGTGTGTATATATGTGTAAATAAATGAACACTGAAATGAAGTATTTCTTGTATATATACATATATGAAATACTTGACTTGGTGAATCCTAGCTGTAAATACACTCCTCCCCTCTTAACCACGCCCCCAAACACGCCCCCGCCCCGCCCCCCATCCCCCACTTCCCGAAATCGGAGGTCTCAAGGTTGGCAAGTATGCCCGGGATGCAAACGGACAACTCCGGACAGGACGTGCAGGTAGGAACATAATTTATTTGTAGAACTCAAAGAAGTACCAAAAACTGAAAATAAGCCAAAGGAACAACGTGCAGATCGCACTGGAAGCTTAGGCTAACACTTAGCATAGGCAAAAAAGACGAGGAATACTCACGTAACTGTAGCATAAGCAAACAAAGAAGCCAGGCCGACTGACCGGCAAAGGCAGGCTTAAATAATGCCTCTGATTAGTGCTCGGGGAACAGGTGAGCGTTCCGAACACCAATCAGAGGCAGGTGAAAATAATAAGTAGCCAAAGTAACTACCGTATTTTTCGGAGTATAAGTCGCACCGGAGTATAAGTCGCACCTGCCGAAAATGCATAATAAAGAAGGAAAAAAAACATATATAAGTCGCACTGGCCAAACTATGAAAAAAACTGCGACTTATAGTCCGAAAAATACGGTAAACAAACTCAAGGGTGCACAACAACAGGAACTAGGGGAGTCCAAAACTAACAGAAAATAACAAAAACATGATCCGGTCCACGGATCATGACAGTCTTACCTTATACACACACCATAATAATACTCGTACGGTGCAGCCTACACTTATCTCTTATGTTTGACTGCCATCTCCTGGTCACACTTATCATTACACCATGTACCAAAAAAAATTGGTTATGTATTCCTTACATTAGACGGGTTATAAGTCGCACTGTTGAGTTTTGAGGGGGCAACTAAAGGATTTTAAGTGCGCCTTATAGTCTGGAATATACAGTAATTTCCCCAGATTTGAAATAGATATTTTTGATGCACGGCTTTGTTTGCAAACCAATTTCCCCGAGGCTCCATTGCGAGCCGAAAATAACTTACAAGCGGTATTTTCGTGGATTTACGAGACGCTCGCAGCAATTTGTAACTCGGCTTGACGAAAGGGAGAAATGAGTCTTTATAAGTGCACAGCTTTACAGTGTTGATGGAGTTGAGTATGTTAAGTGTTTAGATTGTAAATATTTATTCCGGGGAGGCGCGCAAAGAAATGTGTTTATATCTATCCTGCAGGTCCGCTGGGTGGGATCCATCCCTCCTTGTTTTATCGTGTTACTTTCATCTTGTCCTCGGGTAGGCTTTCTCTCCGTGGTAGAAACTTTCCATTGTGGAGGGCGCCGATGGAAGCGCTTCTATCTGGCCCGCATCTCGGCGTCCTGGAGACAATTCCCTGGCTGAAGGAATTAAATAACATCAGATAAAGGAAGAACAATCAGTCATTGGAAGTGTGTAAACATGCACCTGTCAGTATTTGAAAGTGTGTGTGTGTGTCGAGCATTTTGCCAATAGCCAGAACGTGTACATATGGTGGAGCAGAGATACTGTCATGATAATACTTCTATTGTGAATCACCATGGCCATTTTCATCCAAAATAGGTGGATGAAACGTTCAAATCCGCAGACAAGGTTCATACAACAAAACAAATTTCTATTCAGTCTCGGGTTTGCAAGTCCAAAAGTTTGTATAAGGAGGGGTGTGCATAGTGAAGTACTACTCTACTTAAATATACCGGTACTAATGCTGTATTTACTACTTATTAGTGTTGTCCCTATACCAATATTTTGGTACCGGTACCAAAATGTAGTTCAATACTTTACTTTTTGATACTTTTCAAAATGAAGAGCACCACAAAAAATAGTTGTTTACGACCCCCCGTCCCTTAGAAACAGCTGTTGCCATGTAATCGGGGTACGTCCAAATAAAAGAAGAGGCGTACAGTCTTCCGCCAGAGCGTGGTGAGACTGTACAAAGAGTACAGTCCAGACGTCTCTCCTCAATTGAGCCAAATTTAATTATGTCTCTGTTTAATTCCTTGCTTTTTGTCTTGTTTAATAGATGTCATCAGTGTTTGAACTTGACAGTTTTCTTCAAGCATACAACGTTACCCTGCTGACAAATTACGGAAATCTTTGGTACCGGTACCAAAATGTATTTTGATTCTTTTCGGTACTTTCTGATACTTTTTTAAACAAAGGGGTCCACAAAAATGGCATTATTGGCTTTATTTTAACACAAAATCTTAGGGTACATTAAACATATGTTTCTTATTGCAAGTTTGTCCTTAAATAAAATAGTGAACATACAAGACAACTTGTCTTTTAGTAGTAAGTAAACAAACAAAGGCTCCTAATTTACCTGCTGACATATGCAGTAACATATTGTGTCATTTTACATTTGATTATTTTGTCAACATGATTATGGACAAGTGGTAGAAAATGAATTATTAATCTACTTGTTCATTTACTGCTTACTTTCTATTTCAACATGTTATGTCTACACTTCTGTTAAAATGTAATAATCACTTATTCTTCTGTTGTTTAGATGCTTTACATTAGTTCTGGATGATACCACCAATTTGGGCATCGATCCGATACCAAGTCGTTACAGTATAATACATTGGTCATATTCAAAGTCCTCATGTGTCCGGGGATGTATTTTTATGAGTTTATAAACATAATATACATTTTTTTTTTAAACGAAAGAAGATGTTGTGATGCCAAAAAATATTGATGTAATCATAGTAGTATCGATTAGATACGCGCCTGTACTTGGTATCATTACCATTAGTTGATTTACGTGGTCCCCGACTTAAACAAGTTGAAAAACTTATTCGGGTCTTACCATTTAGTGGTCAATTGTACGGAATATGTACTGTCCTGTGCAATCTACTAATAAAAGTTTCAATCAATCAATCAATCAATCAATCAATCAATTACAGTGGCGTTTGTTTACATTGTGACGCCAGTGAGCTACGGTGTGTAGTGAAGCATGTTTAGCTATTCCTCGTCCTGCAGGGATGATACTTGTAAGAAACTTACTTTATTTATCGTCATGGAGGCAAGGATTAGTGATTTAGAAGTAGCTACAACATTGTAGACTTTAGCCGCTAGCTAGCTAGCCATGTCTTAAAGCGCCTCTTCCTCAGCGCGTTTAGATTCACCTTTATCGTTAGTTTTTAAGCCAAAATGCGTCCGTTCTCCCTTTTCTGTCCACACACTATGTCTGCTTGTAAGTACTCTGTGATTGTGCGCTGCCGAACATGCTCATATGCTCGTAAACCAGCAATAACACAACGTGACGATGATGGAGGGGGTGGAGGTGTGGGTGACCGGTACTTTTTAGAGGTGGTATAGTACCGAATGTGATTCATTAGTATCTGGGATTGTTCTGAAAATCTTAATTTCCCCTCTGGGATTATTAAAGTATTTCTGATTCCTATTTCTGATTCTGATCACACATTGGACAGTTTCATAAGTCTGAATTGTTTTAGTTATATTGTAAAACTTACAAACATTGCTTGGAGTGATGAATGAAGAATCCTTTCAAGCAGAAACACTACTGAGGGGTTTTACTTCCAGTTCAAGGCATTAACACAGGAAGTACACTTTTAGTGTGCGAACTTATCCTAAAAATGGCATAATAGAACTAACAATAAGACACCGTTTCAGTGTCTTTTTCAGTCGTCTTCTATTTGCATTATGGCCGTCAGTGATGAAAAATCCATGCATTAGCCGCACTGTTTTATAAGTCGCAGGGTTCAAAGGGTAGGAAACAAGTTTATAGTGTCGGGATTTACAATAGTAAGAAAAGAGGTATGTTAAATCCAGGCTTTACACTGCAAAAAGTCAGTGTTCAAAAACAAGAAACAAAAAATACAAAAATTAGGGGTATTTTACTTGAACTAAGCAAAATTATCTGCCAATAGAACAAGAACATTTGGCTTGTCACCACTTTCCAAAACAAGTAAATTTAGCAAACCCCAATGAACCCAAAAATACCTTCAAATAAGTATTTTCTCACTAATAACAAGTGCACTTTTCTTGGTAGAAAAAACAAATATGAGACCTTTTTTCTCAATATTTTTGAAAAATATTCTTAAATGAAGTAAATGCTAGTGCCATTATCTTGACATAATGATATGAGCTCGGCATTACATTTCTTGCATTTTCCCATCAATGACATGACATCATTGCGCCAAATGCGTGCTGTTTCAGTCAATTAGTGCGCAAGGAATATATATATATATATATATATATATATATATATATATATATATATATATATATATATATATATATATATATATATATGTATATATATATATTTACAGCCCAGCTTATTGTAATTTTGAATAAATTATCTGAATGTGCATGAACTATTTCTGTTCAAAATTGTTTGAAATGTCACATGTTAAATTTTTAAATATTAACTGTCAGTTTGCTGTACTGTGCCAATATGAGTACGTATGTTCTGTTGTTTCTTTGAAAATAAAACAGCAAAGTCCATTTGGCTGTCATCTGTTTTAATATGAGACACAATTGTGTCAAAGTCATGATTTTTTTATTTCATGCTTGAAATAAGAAATTATTACTTTAAAAAAGTAGTTTTATACTTGTGAGTGTTGATGACACAGCTTTGCAACAATTGATATTCTAGTTTCAAGCATGTTTTACTCAAAATAGGTCATAAAATCTCAGAAACAAGCTGTAATATCTTACTGAGATCATTTAGGACTAGGGATGTCCGATAATGGCTTTTTACCAATATCCGATATTCCGATATTGTCCAACTCCTTAATTACCGATACCGATATCAACCGATATGTGCAGTCGTGGGATTAACACATTATTATGCCTAATTTGGACAACCAGGTATGATGAGGATAATTTACTTAAAAAAAAAAATAAAAAAAGAATAAGATGATTAAATTAAAAACATTTTCTTGAATAAAAAAAAAATTAAAACAATATAAAAACAGTTACATAGAAACTAGTAATTAATGAAAATTAGTCAAATTAACTGTTAAAGGTTAGTACTATTAGTGGACCAGCAGCACGCACAATCATGTGTGCTTACGGACTGTATCCCTTGCAGACTGTATTGATATATATTGATATATAATGTAGGAACCAGAATATTAATAACAGAAAGAAACAACCCTTTTGTGTAAATGAGTGTGAATGGGAGAGGGAGGTTTTTTTGGGTTGGTGCACTAATTGTAAGTGTATCTTGTGTTTTTTATGTTGATTTAATAAAAAAAAATAAAAACCCGATACCGATAGTAAAAAAAAACGATACCGATAATTTCCGATATTAAATTTTAACGCATTTACCGGACATCCCTATTTAGGACCAAAACACTTAAAACAAACACACTAAAACAAGTAAAACACTCTTACATACATTTTGAATGAGTGTGAATGAGTGTAAATGAGTGAATGAGTGTGAATGAGTATAAATGGGAGAGGGAGTTTTTTTGGGTTGGTGCACTAATTGTAAGTGTATCTTGTGTTTTTTATGTTGATTTAATAAAAAAAAAAAAAAAAACCCGATACCGATAATAAAAAAAAAACCGATACCGATAATTTCCGATATTACATTTTAACGCATTTATCGGACATCCCTATTTAGGACCAAAACATTTAAAACAAGTAAAACACTCTAACATAAAATCTGCTTAGTGACAAGAAGTATCTTATCAGACAGAAAATAAGCAAATATCATCCTTATTTGAGATTGTGAGGAGGCGTGGCCTGTAGCCCTGCAGCGAGGCGGAGCTCCGAGATCGGCAACAGGTGCGTAGATAGCCCACCTGGGCGCAGTTGTCTGATCACCTGTCACTCTACAAAAGGGCAGCAGCCGAGAAGGACGTGGTGGGAGAAGTTGGAGCTGATGAGAGAGAGAGAACCCGAGCAAAAGCGAGAGCGAGACGGAGACGGAGACGCGGAAGGCTGAAAAGCAACCCAAAGAGTGCGACTGTCTCCAGAGGCGAGTGCTGAAAAGCAGAAGGGCAAGAAAAGAGGAGTTTGTTGCAAAATAAACAAGATTTCAAAACTGCCACGTCTGTCATGTCCATCATTGGTGGTCCGAGGAACCCGGAGATGCGAGTCCTCCACAGAGATATTCAATCTTACTTAGATTTCAGTTTTTGCAGTGTAGCGGGCCACATAAAATGACAAATATGTCTCCCGAGCCTTAAGGTTGACACCTGTGGTCCAAAGAACATAAATAATAAACACTTAGAGTGCAAAATTCTCATCTGTTGAGGAGTAAATTGTCCAAAATATCTGGCATCAGCACGGGGGATTTTTTTTACGAGCCTTATGTCTTGCTACCCAGTCAACTGCGGAGGGACTGCGTGAGCAGATGTTGAGATTAACTGCAGGTTGACTAGTGCAGATGTGCTCCTGCTGTAATTCAGACGTCAAACTGACAGCGCGGCGTGCTCAGCCGACCGCGTGGTTGTCACGGGTTCAGGCAAACGCGTCTGATGTTTCATGAGTAAATACTGCAGATAATGTTCAAGCGCACACAAGGTTGTTGTTCGCTATCTGATCTGTCACGGACAAGTGTGGGTTCAAATTATCGGCATGCATGAAAGATATCTCTCCATGTTGCATGTCAAGTGGTTTAATTATCTGTACAATACACCCACTCTGATTGTGTCACTTATTTAGGTTATATATGCACAGGTGAAGGTCTCATAATTGGATGAGAATTGATCCCGTGCCAGTCGCATGTCCGCCACGTGAGCCACTGCACCACCCCTGCAGGGAATCAAACAAGTTGAGCTGAGTGATGCGTGGAGTCGTGTCTGACGGATGGAAGCGTCTCCGGGGAGAAATGAACCGGCGTCTTGACCTCACCCCGCTGGCACCGCCATCCCTCTCCCGACTACCTTATCACCAGACAAATGGCTGCAATAGTATAAACATTACTCTCCAAAAAATAGAAATAAATGCAAACCTCCAGTAGACCTGGTATTCTAAACAGATGGACATAAAATATGTTATTTTGGTGATATTTTTTTACTCTTTTGATTTAAATCAACTTTGGGATAAATAGCCGAGACAGTTTTTGTCAGATTAATTGTATCTAAGTTATCACAAAACTTTGTGTTGCCATGAGTTCCCTGCGAGCAGACAAAAGCTGCCTTTGATTGTACCAATCAAAAGGCTTGTAAAAATCCACTGTGTAGGATGGGAAGCAACATGAAGGTGTTATGTTTCTTTGATGCATTGTAATCAACAGAAATGTATTGTCTTGACCCGAGAACTACAAAGCGAAGAGGAAGCAGGACCTGACTCCCCTCCACACTGCAAAAAGTCAGTGTTCAAAATCTAGAAGAAAAAAAAATACAAAATTTAGGGGTATTGTATTTGAATTAAGCAAAATTGTCAAGACTTGGACTATGGCTTGGTTTGTTCTCCCGAGGTGCAAGTGAATTGGACCAGATGTGGCGTGAAGGTAAATACATGATTTATTTAAACACTATAACTACAAAAAAAAAAAGGATCAAACAAAAGGCGCGCACAATGGCGGAGGTACAAAACTAGACTATAAACACAGAACTTGCACATTGGCAGAAACTATGAACAATTAAACAAAACTTGCAAACTATGGCATGAATAAAGAAAACTTACTTGGATGAAAAAACGGCAGGAAAAAGCGCAGCAAGGGTCATAAGGGTGTGTGGAGAGTATAAATGCGGGATGTCGTCAGAACGACAAACTGAAAACAATGAACTTAAATACTATAGACGTGATTAACGAAAACAGGTGCGTGACTCAAAACGTGAAACAGGTGCGTGACGTGACTGGTGAAAACTAATGGTTGCTATGGTGACAAAACAAAAGTGCACAAAAAGTCCAAAAACAAAACCGAACATGACCAAAACAAAAACATGATCACACAGACATGACAAAAATATCTGCCAATAGAACAAGAATATTCGGCTTGTCAAGACTTTCCAAAACAAGTCAAATTAGCTAACCTCAATGAACGCAAAATACCTTAAAATAAGTATATTCTCACTAATAACAAGGGCATGTTTCTTGGTAGGAAAAAAACGAGAGACCTTTTTGCTCAATATGTTGAAAATATTCTTAAATAAAGTAAATGCTAGTGCCATTATATTGACATAGTGATATGCATACATCATGATTTTTTTTTCATGCTTGAAGTAAGAAATTATTACTTTAATAAAGTAGTTTTATACTTGTGAGTGTTAATGACACAGCTTTGCAACACTTGTATTCTAGTTTCAAGCATGTTTTACTCGATATAGGTCATAAAATCTCAGCAACACGCTGTAATATCTTACTGAGATCATTTAGGACCAAAACCTTTAAAACAAGTAAAACACTCTCTAAAATCTGCTTAGTGAGAAGAATTATCTTATCAGACAGAAAATAAGCAAATATCACCCTTATTTGAGATATTTAATCTTACTTAGATTTCAGTTTTTGCAGTGCAGGAACCTCTTCTTTGAACTGTTGTAATCAAAGGCTGTTTACGACCCCCGTCCCTTAGAAACAGCTGTTGCCATGTAATCGGGGTACGTCCAAATAAAAGAAGAGGCGTACAATCTTTCGCCAGAGCGTGGTGAGTCTGTACAAAGAGTACAGTCCAGACGTCTCTCCTCAATTGAGACAAATTTAATTATGTCTCTGTTTAATTCCTTGCTTCTTGTCTTGTTTAATAGATGTCAACAGTGTTTGAACCTGACAGTTTTTCTTCAAGCATACAACGTTGCTCTGCTGACAAATTACGGAAATCTTTGGTACCGGTACCAAAATGTATTTCGATACTTTTTGGTACTTTCTGATACTTGTCTAAATAAAGGGGACCACAAAAATGGCATTATTGGCTTTATTTTAACAAAAAATCATACGGTACATTAAACATGTTTATTAATAAATAAATGATAAATGGGTTGTACTTGTATAGCGCTTTTCTACCTTCAAGGTACTCAAAGCGCTTTGACACTACTTCCACATTTACCCATTCACACACACATTCACACACTGATGGAGGGAGCTGCCATGCAAGGCGCTAACCAGCACCCATCAGGAGCAAGGGTGAAGTGTCTTGCTCAGGACACAACGGACATGACGAGGTTGGTACTAGGTGGGGATTGAACCAGGGACCCTCGGGTCGCGCACGGCCACTCTTCCACTGCGCCACGCCGTCCCCGTCACTTATTATTGCAAGTTAGTCTTTAAATAAAATACTGAACATATGAGATAACGTATCTTTTAGTAGAACGTAAACAAACAAAGGCTCCTAATTGTCTGCTGACATATGCAATAACATATTGTGTCATATTATTCTGTCAAAATTATTAAGGACAAGCGGTACAAAATGAATTATTAATCCACTTGTTCATTTACTGTTAATATCTGCTTACTTTCTATTTTAACACGTTCTATCTACACTTCTGTTAAAATGCAATAACCACTTATTCTTCTGTTGTTTGGATGCTTTACATTAGTTCTGGATGATCCACAAATTTGGGTATCAATCCGATACCAAGTCGTGACAGGATCATACATTGGTCATATTCAAAGTCCTCATGTGTCCACGGACATATTTCCTGAGTTTATAAACATAATATGCGTTTTTTAAAACCGAAAGAAGATTTTGTATTGACTCGATACGCTCCTGTACTTGGTATCATTACAGTGGATGTCAGGTGTAGATCCACCAATGGCGTTTGTTTACATTCAGGAACGGCGTCATTAACGGTACTTTTTAGAGGCGGTATAGTACCGGATATGATTCATTACTATCGCGGTACTATACTAATACTGGTGTACCGGAAAACCCTAATCTAAATAACAGATAATAGCCATGCTTTTTACTTCACAGCTATGACTAATTAAAAAATAATCATGTTTAATGACATCTGGATTACAAACAGCCAATGAATGCACCAAATAAAATGATTGTTTTGCCTAAATTGAAACAAATGAATGTTGCACACATTCTCATAATAATTGCCGATTATTCTCCCCAGGTTTGAGACCGAAGAAAAACCACACAGACACCGCTGTGAACATTTAATCCGTTTAAAAAGGGAAACAATGGAGTTAACCTCTGCATAACAAGACAGAGGTCTCCTAATACAAGCGCTCCCTTTGGCCAGTAGTTTGCAGAAATCATGGTTACCTCCTTCCCACTGGTCGCTCTCCTGTCACTTTAGTTGTTGTTTTTTTCCTCCACTCCCCTCTTATCGTCTCCCCATCAGGTCCACTCTCTCAGTTTCTCCCTGTTGTCTTTTATTTCTAATGCCTTGATTATCCTAGATCTCCTCTTGTCTTCTTCACTTGTCCTCTTCGTTTATTCGGGCCATCCTCTAGCGGACTACAGATGGGACCTAAGGAGGCATAGGGGTGTAGTTGTGTTTGTAGATTTGTAAATTTGTAAATTGAGACAACGTTGATGTCCAACGTTGGATCCACGTTGTTGGTTGGGAAATGACCAACATTCAATAGTCAAATCAACATCACAACCAAATATCCTATTTTGGATATTTGCTGAAAGTTTTATTACAATCTGTGCAAAACTTTTAGAGTTATTTTATAATAATAATAATAATAATAATAATGATAATAATAATAATAATAATAATAATACATTTTATTTATAAGGCACCTTTCTGGGCACTCAAGGACACCGTACAAAATCAAAACAATAAAATCAAATTGGATAAACAACAACAACAACAACAACAACAACAAAGATAGAGAAGAAAATAGGATTACAATGACTAATGAATAATTTTGTCATTTATCAATTACCATCAGTACAATAACAAGTCCACCTGACAGTAGCTTCGTTTGAATAATTGTGGTCAAAAAGCATGTTGTTTCAACGTTGTAATTGTGTTGTAGAATATTGGTTGGGAAATTACCAAAATTCAACGGTCAAATCAACGTCAGAACCCAACATTGATAAACGTCGTCAAAAAGCATGTTGTTTCAATGTTGTATTTGTGTTGTAGAATATTCTTTGGGAAATTCAATTGTCAAATCAACGTCAGAACCCAACATTGATTAAACGTCGTCAAAAAGCATGTTGTTTCATTGTTGTATTTGTGTTGTAGAATATTAGTTGGGAAATGACCAAATTTCAATGGTCAAATCAACGTCGCAACCTGACATTGAATAAATGTCGTCAAAAATAATGCTATTTCTACATTGTATTTGTGTTGTAGAATATTGGTTGGGAAATTCAATTGTCAAATCAATGTCAGCCCCGACATTGATAAAACGTTGTCAAAAAGCATGTTGTTTCAATGTTGTATTTGTGTTGTAGAATAATGGTTGGAAAATGACCAAATTTCAATGGTCAAATCAACGTCACTGTCACGAGGGGTTCGCAGCTAGCTGCGGGGTTGTTCTTCCAATGCAAAATAGACGGCTCCGGACAACAGCGTGAAGGTAGGCTAGGATTTATTAATATAAATCACGCACTACCGCGAACATAAACAATACAACAACAACTACAACAAAAAAAGAGGCGAGCGTGCCTAAAACGCAAGTGAGGCTAATCTTAAACAGAAGCTATGGCATGGACATGGAAACTTACTTGGACAGAGCAAGACATAAACCGGTGTGACATCAAAACAACGCAGGCAGAACGAGTGATGAACAAAGGTAGGCTTAAATAACAGTGACATGATTGGTGACAGGTGTGTGTGAGTCCGAACGTGAAACAGGTGCATGACGTGACAGGTGAAACTAATGGTTGCTATGGTGACAAAACAAAACAAAAGTGCACAAAAAGTCCAAAATTTAAACCGAACATTACTAAAACAAAACATGATCACACAGACATGACAGTCACGACCTGACATTGAATAAACGTCGTCAAAAAGAACATTATTTCAACATTGTAATTGTATTGTAGAATATTGGTTGGGAAATTCAATGGTCAAATCAACCTCAGAACCCAACATTGATTAAACGTCGTCAAAAAACATGTTGTTTCAATGTTGTTTCAATGTTGTATTTGTGTTGTAGAATATTAGTTGGGAAATGACCAAATGTCAATGGTCAAATCAATATCATAACCTGACATTGAATAAATGTCGTCAAAAATAATGTTATTTCTACATTGTATTTGTGTTGTAGAATATTGGTTGGGAAATTCAATTGTCAAATCAATGTCAGACCCGACATTGATAAAACCTTGTCAAAAAGCATGTTGTTTCAATGTTGTATTTGTGTTGTAGAATATTGGTTGGGAAATGACCAAATTTCAATGGTCAAATCAACGTCGCAACCTGTCATTGAATAAATGTCGTCAAAAATAATGTTATTTCTACATTGTATTTGTGTTGTAGAATATTGGTTGGGAAATTCAATTGTCAAATCAACGTCAGAACCCAACATTGATTAAATGTCGTCAAAAAGCATGTTGTTTCAACGTTAGGTTTGAGTTTGTCAACGCCAGGACCTAATTCAACAAGTTCTCAACGTAGTTGTAATGTCTTGTGCCTGCTGGGATACAATTTGATTGATTAATTGATAATGTGCAGCTCTCATAATAGTTTCTAGCAACCTGGTGACTTGCCATGTTGTTTTTGTTATGTGAAGGGCCCCCGGGGCAAACACGCATACACAGAAGCTCGTAACATAAAAATGAGAAATGATCCGGATCAGACACAAAATCCAATCAGTTTTTCCTTTATCCTATTTTTGGATACTTGCTGAAAGTTTTATTACAATCTGTGCAAAACTTTTAGAGTTATTTTGTCATTTATCAATTACCATCAGTACAATAACAAGTCCACCTGCCAGTAGCTTCTATAAATTAGGATACCTGCTGGCATTCCAAGTCTTGTGTAAAGTATCAATCACACACACACACACACACACACACACACACACACACACACACACACACACACACACACACACATACACACACGCGTAGACACAGAAAAGCTGGCATCCTGACTCCATCCCTCGGCACGGCACATAAATCTTCCATAATAACAGTGGTGGCATTTCAGTCACAATAGGGATTACACACAACAAATGCTGGATGGTTGACCAGCCAGAACACAGACAAACAAATGCAGTCACCCGCCCACACACACACACACACACACACACTGACACATCGCACACAAAGACGTTAGGAATCCAGAAGTTCCAGAAGCGAGCGAGCACAAAAACTTGGCTGTGAGTGGAAGGACACCTCTTTACCCAGAATGTAATTTAGTTGTGGTGCAAACTGAAAAAAACCTTAGTGGCTCCCTGGACCTCTTTCAGAGACGCGTGAAAATGGAAAAAGATGAAGAAAAAATATATTTTTGTTTTAATATGGTTTCTGTCAGAGAACAAACATGACACAAACGTTCCTAATTGTTAGAAATCCCACTGTTTGTTATACATGCTTGGCAAGCACCGTTTTGTCCTAATTTCAGCGATCCTTGAACTCATCGTAGTTTTTTTACATGTACAACTTTCTCCGACGCTGCCACAGAAAGACGTGTTTTATGCCACTCCTTCTTTGTCCACCAAACTTTTTATGCTGTGCGTGAATGCACAAAGGTGAGCTTTGTTGATGTTATCGACTTGTTGGAGTGGTAATCAGACATATTTAGTCAGTGCATGACAAAAAGCTAATCGATGCTAACTTGCTATTTAGGCTAGCTGTATGTACATATTGCATGATCATGCCTCGTTTGTAGGTATTGTTGCGTTTTGGACCAGTTGTTCCTCCCAGGGAATTCAAGTCACAAGTCGCTCCCAAGCTCTTTACGACACTTAAAGCTGAGTTGAAAAACCACCAGAGACAGAATAGGTGTTTTGTAATATATTTGCAAAGCTTTGCATATACATTGAGACCAGTCCAGCATAGAACATTCAATTGCGTTCTCAAGATGGTCTGCCCTCCCGAAAACCCTCTCCCCTCTTAAGTCCCTGGCAGTCATGTCTCTCTAGCCAAAACAAATGCTTATTATCTCTCTCTCTCTAACATTCCTCACTTCAAGGTTAAGCACACAGTTTTGCAGACAACCAAAAGACCACATTTGGAAGAAAAACACTAGCTGTTTTGTAATATGAAAATGAAATGAAAAGAAGTAACACTTAAATTCGGATATATGTAAATATCTGCCTCCGACAGTATATTTGAGATCATTTAATTTCCATTACTTATGTCCTCAGTGGATTTAATTTATATTTGCATGTCTCATGACACATTATCTGTATGTAATATTGGCTGCATTTCTGATAGGTGTTCGTGTGCCATGTTGTTCCAGACCACAGCAAACGTTACCCAGCTTGCAAAGATTGTAATAAATCCACTAGAAGAAGACAGCCTGCCGTTTCCTTTAACTTGGACACACACAACTATACCTTTGGCCATTCTAAGCTAGTAATTTCCAGGAGTTGTCTCATCCTGTGAGAAGCTTCCATTTTATTAATGTTTTCCAATGTTGCAAAAATGTGTAGAATAAAAAAAAAAATACAACATTTCCATCAACAAAGATTTGGATGAAAAAAAAATTAAAAAAATCTGCACAAATTGTGTAGTTTTTGTTTTGTAGGTTAAAGTGTTTTTTTTTTTTATAGATTGTGCTCCTCAGTTAATGTTATTGATCAAGTTCAATTGTTTATATTTACTGTTAATTGTTTTAGTATCAGTCAAAAAAATGTCTATAGTTTAAATAAGAATATATATATTTTTTTTTATTCAGGCGAATTGATGCACTTTAAATATTTCTTGTTACAGACTAAAACAACTATGTTATATAGTATATTATCCATATTTGGATTTTTTTTAAATGTTAACAAGGATGCAATGTTATGCAGAGGTGTACTAATAACAATTTTATTGACAAATGATAGTATTTATAATGGCGGTGGAGAGTGTTTGCTTATTCCAAGGCTGGGCGTAACAGAAAATAATTCAGCACTGACGGAACACAGCAGGGTTTTCATCGTACTTTTGAGGAGTGACGTGCGGATCGATACTGAAAAATCGATACCACTGATACCACTTTATCGATTCTCAAATCAAAATATCGATACCTTTGGTACTTTATTTTAGGGGTGTCCAAACTTTTTCTCTCAAGGGCCCTATACTGAAAAGTCAAAGTATATATAGTGATTTTTTTTTTTTTTAATACATGCAAAAAAAAGCTGAACAGATATTGTCTAAGCTTTTTTTTTATTGGTGACTAAGTATACTCTTATAATTATTAGTTAGAACATTTCAGCTTGTTCTCATTACACACCAATTTTTATTGCTCTGTTTCCTACATTTTTAGTATTGTTTTTAAGTAAGAATAGACAAAAAAATAATAATAATACAATTGTGTAAATGCATAATCTGTTGTGTCAAAAATTATGTCTGTAGGAAAATATTAATGTTCAGTTACATATTTTAACAGTGTAACTGTTAAATATGTTGTAATATTGTAATATGTAATAGGTTGTTGTAATTTTTCAAATTAATTAATAAGGCAGTATTTTTTTTATTGTTTTTAATTCACTAACGTTGTTTATAGTTTAAGTATATTTTATTTTTATTTCGGAGAGTTTAAAATATTTCAGATCAGGGGTGTCCAAACTTTTTCCACCGAGGGCCACATACTGAAAAGCCAAGAATGGGTGGGACATTTTGATATTTAAAAAAAAAAAAATTGCTCTAAATGTATATTTATATTTAAAGACAAAACCTTGTGTTAAAGGCGACTAAGTATATACATTTTAATGATTCGTTTTTTTCTTACTATGTTGTTTTTTTGTACATTTTTATTCTAATAATTGCTCTTATTAATTAATTAATTTAACGCTTTTATTATTTTACTAAATTCCTTTTTTTATATATATTTTGTTGTGGCCATTTTGATATGCTTTTATTTTTTTTATTTTTTTTCAAATGCTAAACATATATATTTAAAGACAAAATGTTGTGTTTCAAGTATGTTATTATTATTAGTAGTAGTAAGTTAGTATTAGTTAAAAAATTCCAGTCTGTGTCATTACATTCCATTTTTTCGCTATTTTTCCTACATTTTTGCTGTTGTTTTTTGTTATTATTTGAAAATGCTCAACAATTTAAATTTCAGCAGACATGTGAGGCATATTTGCACAAAGTATCGGTCTTATTTCAGTATCACCGATACTAGCCTGACTTTTACTTGGTATCGGATCGTAAAAAAAACAGCGGTATTGCATATCACTACTTTTGGGCAGCGGTGGCCAGGTTAAAAAATTAGTAGTAACTCGCCTTCTTTTGTTCCTTTTTTCATTCCCAGTATGAACGTTGCATAGTTACAATAACTACTGTTTTTCATGTCATGTTTTATACATTCCTATATCCAACCAGCTCCTTGCACAAACACATTTGTGAGGAGGAATGAGTATTCTTCAGGCTTCAAAATGGTTAGCAATCAGTCCAAAGTGAGGTTTTAAACAATGCAAGAAGTAGAATTTTGTAAGATTTGGCATCTCCATGGGAACTGTTTGACTTAAGAGTTTGATAACAGCCAGTACTCGAGTGAGCGTGGACAGAAGTTCATCTTCAGCATCAGCTGCCATTTAATCCAGCTGAAGGACCCACGTTATCGTCAATTGCCATCAACAGGCTCAATTAGATGGCTTTCAAGTCTATTTAGATAAGGGCATCACCACTCTTAAGTGACTAGAACGCTCACATTTGCCTTTTTGACACGAATCGATGCACCTGAATGCAAAACTGGGACCGTTACATAAGCACTTTGTGTTAAGATGCAAAACTACTTTGTCAGGGCAGATCCAAAATTGAACCGATTGGAGAGCGGTGATTGCAGCAAAAATGGAGGTGAAAGAATATTTATTATAAACTGTAGCTCAAATACTGTTGCTGTGCAAGTGTTGCTAACATTATTGCTCTCCACCAATCCTCAATGTTACATTGTGGTGGAATGTGGATGAAGACCACACAAACACACACACACAGTGGCATTAAAGCTCCAGACACACAAAAATAAAGCTTACTAATATGAACTAGATGAGGCTATTCCTGAAGGAATTGCGTGTGAATGCTCCAATGCTGAAGTTGAACTGAAATGCTGACAAAATGTAGTATGAATGTAAGAATAGTTTGCATGTTGAAATCGTTTGAATGTTGAAGAGTTTGAATTTCCAGGAAAAACGGTGTGGAGGGGGGCGTGGTCTGCGGGCCTGCCACGGAGCACAGCTGGCAGGTGATTGGATTACCCAGCTGGGGCTGATCACCCAATCACCTGCCATGCTTATTAGCAGCAGCCGGACCGAGACACCGGGAGAGAGGTTGGAGTTGCTAATGGACAGACACACGCGCACGACAGTCAGAAAAGAAGACGACCAGAAAGACTGAAAAGTCACGGAGCAAGAACTGAAAAGTTGTGTGCTTTCATAGCATGTGTGCGCTCGATAAAGAACATTGTGAACACCAGACATACGGACTAGCGTGAAGCTTTGTCAGCGTCAGGAGAACCCACTAGGGAGTGAGACTTCCACAAACGGAATTTTGTTTGGAACTTGGGAGTGTTAGTTGGATGACTGGAATGTGTTGATGTTGGAATGGTTTGAATAGGTTGAAAAATGTGGGAATTGTGGAAGTTTATAAAATGGACAATTCATTTTGAATGGTGAAAATGTCCCTGAAAACTGGGAATATTTGGAAATCCGGGAATTTTCTTAAAATTGTTGAAGGAGTATACCATTTTGAACAGGCTGAATATTTTGGAGTTGGAACGGTTTGAATCGGATGAAAAATGTGGGGATTGTGGAACTTTGAAAAATGTCCCATTCATTTCAATGGGAATTTCATGGACATTTCGGTAAAAGCAGGAATTTTTCGGAAAAATTTAAAAGACTTGAATGTTCTGAATGAGTTGTTGGTGTTGGAATTGTTCTAAACGGTTGAGAAATGTTGAAGTAGTAACATTTTCAATTGATAAATTATATTAGGAATTCCTGGAATTTCGGGAAAACCGAAAAATGTGGGAATTGTGGAAGTTTAAAAAATGTACAATTCATTTTGAATGGGGAAAAATGTCCCTGAAAACTCTTGGAAATCCAGGAATTTTTAATGATTGTCTAAGGAGAGCACACACTTGAAAAAGCAGAATATTTTGGAGTTCGAATGGTTTGAATCGGATGAAAAATGTGGTAATTGTGGGACTTTGAAAAACGCCCCATTTATTTCAATGGGAATTTCATGGGAATTTCGGGAAAAGCGGGACATTTTTGAAAAATTAAAAAAAAAATGTAATGTTCTGAATGAGTTGGTAAATGGTTGGTGTTGGCATTTTTCAAATCGGTCGAAAAAAGTTGAAATAGTAACTTTTTTCATTTAGAAATGGTATTAAGTAATTCCAGGAATTTTGGGGAAACCGGGAATTTTTTCAGTTCACAAAACAACTTTGTATTTTGTCCTGGTTAAGAGGAATGATTTGACGGTGGAACGGTGGGTTGAGAAATGTGGAATGAGTAGTCGACAGAAAAAAGGGTCAAAAAAAGGTTTGAAAAGAAGGGAATTCTGAGAATTCCTGGAACTTGTTTTAACTTGGAACATTTATAGTTTGAATTTCCAGGATGAGTGGAATATGTTGAAGGTGGAATAGTTTGAATCAGTTGAAAAATGTGTGAATGGTGGAAGTTTAAACAATGGACAAACAATTTGGAATGGGGAAAAATGTCCCTGAAAACTGGGAATTTTTGGAAATCCGGGAATTTTTTAAGATTGTCAAAGAAGAGTAAACAATTTTGAACAAGCTGAATATTTTGGAACTGAAACGTTTTGAATCGGAAGAAGAATGTGGGAGTTTTGGAATTTTGAAAAATTTCCCATTAATTTCAATGGGAATTTCATGGACATTTCGAGAAATTCGGGACATTTTTGGAAATTGTTAAAAGACTTGAATGTTCTGAAGGAGGTTAAATGGTTGGTGTTGGAATTTTTCAAATCGGTCGAGAAATGTTGAAGTAGTAACATTTTTAATTGATAAATGGTATTAAGAAATTCCAGGAATTGCGGGAAAACCAGGAATGTTTCCAGTTCAAACAAACAAATGTTTTTTTTGTCCTGGTTAAGAGGAATGATTTGACCGTGGAAAGGTGGGTTGAAAAATGTGGAAGGAGTAGTCGACAGAAAAAAAGGTTAAAAAAGGGGTTTGAAAAAAGGGAATTTTGTGAATTCCTGGAATATTTTTGAACACAGAAAATATATAATTTGAATTTTCAGGATGAGTGGAATATGTTGAAGGTGGAATGGTTTGAATCCGTTGAAAAATGTGGGAATTGTGGAAGTTTAAAAACTGGACAATTCATTTTGAATGGGGAAAATGTCCCGGAAAACCTGGAAATCTGTGGAATCTGGGAATTTTGTCAAGGGAAAGTTGAACAG
>NC_084577.2:20707586-20915086 GCF_033978685.3 Nerophis lumbriciformis | reverse complement strand
AAGAACCATCCGGACTGGTTTAGGCGCAAAGTTCAAAAGCCAGCATCTGTGATGGTTTGGGGGTGTATTAGTGCCCAAGGCATGGGTAACTTACACATCTGTGAAGGCACCATTAATGCTGAAAGGTACATTCAGGTATTGGAGCAACATATGTTGCCATCCAAGCAAATCATTGTATTCTGTTTTTATTTACAAAATACACAACGTGCCAACTTCACTGGTTTTGGGTTTTGTACAATGTGTAAATTCTTACCATGTGCTCTGAATTGAATAAAGAAGCTATTATGTGCAGGCTCCTATTTTTAAATACCGTTATAGAGTAGTGCATCCAATGCTTCTTTGCTCTCTAGTACGCATTGACTTCCAATTGGAGCACGCTTTCACTTCAGAGGACCGTCTCTAAAGAAGTGTGGCCTCCGAGGTTGGGTGAACGCAGACTTCAAAGGACACAGGCTTTGAAACCCGTCCGATCCAAATAGGATGCATTACAGCGACACTTACTTCAAATGAGTCATCCTTCGGCGATTGTTGACTCGCAGGCGCACTGTAATACAACACATTTACATCAGACATTCTGTGATGGAATACAACAAAGACGCAGAAACTGGACTGAGAAATACTAAAAATAGAAGATGGACCAGGTTTTTCAAGACCTGTTTGGGGGTCAAAAAAGACAAAATCAAATATGGTTTCTATTTTTCAATTACCGTATTTTCCGGACCAAAGGGCGCACTGGATTTTAAGGCGCACTGCCGAATGAATGGTCTATTTTTGATCTGGTTTCATATATAAGGCGCACCGGATTATAAGGCGCATTAAAGAAGTCATGTTATTATGATTTTTTTCTAAATGTAAAACACTTCCTTGTGGTCTACATAACATGTAATGGTGGTTCTTTGGTCAAAATGTTGCATAGATGATGTTTTACAGATCATCTTTAAGCCGATTTCTGACAGTCGCTTCCGGATGCACCGTTTTGTGGGCGGTCTTATTTACGTGGCTCACCTTCGACAGCATCTTCTCCCCCGTCATCTTTGTTGTAGCGGTGTAGCGTGCAAGGACGGGAGTGGAAGAAGTGTCAAAAGATGAAGGTAACTGTTTTAATGACATTCAGACATTCAGCAGCATCTACTCATCCGTCTTAAATGTGTCCCGTGAAAAACCGTCCGATCGGAACTCTCTAATAACTAAAGTTCCTTGGGTGAATAATATAAACTCACTACACCGGTATGTTTTAGCATTTTCATGGCGAGTTTACTGACAGATATAAGTAAGAACTTTACACTACTTTATATTAGAAATGGCAACAGCGGAGGATGAATGTCCCTGTGGAAGTTGCACTCTAGTGGGTTCTTCGGTCTACCACACAATGCTAGGAGAGACGGAATTCAGGGTATAACACCGTTTTATTTTCATAAATAGTGTGAGTGTTTTGCTTTCCAGCAAATTGTTTGTCTGCCTCTTGTGTCTCTCTCGCTCTCTCTGGGTCCCACTCCAGCTCCAACGTGTCTCATTCCGGCTGCTGCTAATAAATGCGACAGGTGATTAGATAACAAGGCCCACCTTTCGAGGCCGGTCCTGGTAAACCTTGTTCTGCGGCAGGCCCGCGGGCCACGCCCCCCTCCACAGTCCCATAATAAGAAGATAGAGAAAAACAAGACTACGGTGTCACCACGGACTACAAAGGCAGACACGCGCAATTTTTCAGGACTTATGCAGATCCCAAATACAGATCAGCAGGTACCAGAAGGTAAGAAAAGTTGCTTTTGCGTAATATTGCGAAAACAAAAGGCTAGATAATACGACTTACCTTAAACACACACCATGTTAATACGTGTATGTTGAAGCACAGTGCAATGCGGATTCATAGCTTACCAAAGTCATACTAAAACATGTTGATAGATTTTTAAGCGCCGTGTGTAATGTTCTATATTTTCAATGGAACATTTAAAATGTTTTGTTGTTGTTTACTTGAGTCATATTGCAGCCTACATCCATCTCTTCTGTGTGACTACCATTACATTGCAGTCTACACGTATCTCTTATGTTTCACTGCCATCTACTGGTCATACTTATCTTTAAACCATGTACCAAATGAAATAGCTTCGAGGTCGGTAAGCAAAACTAGAATTATTCCTTACATTAGGCGCACCGGGTTATAAAGCGCACTGTTGAGTTTTGAGGGGGGGAAAAAATGATTTTAAGTGCGCCTTATAGTCCGGAAAATACTGCACGTGTTCAATATCAATGCAATGACACGTGTTGTATTGCCTTCAAGTGGCCTTCATAGACCTCACCAAAGCCTTCGACTCGGTTAACCGTCAGGCCCTTTGGCTGGTTCTGTCCAAGATTGGCTGCCCAGATAAATACATCCGGGTACTGAGACTACTGCATGATAACATGTCAGCCACAGTGCTCAGTGGCAGTGGAGATGAAACGGAACCTTTTAGGGTAGACACAGGTGTAAAACAGGGATGTGTCATCGCTCCAACACTATTTTCCATTTTTGTTGCTACTATCCTTCATCTCACAAACATACATCTGCCCCAGGGAGTCGAAATAATGTACAGAACCGACGGTCAACTCCTCAACCTCAACCGTTTCAGGGCTAAAGGTCAAACCACCACCATATCCATCATGGAGCTGCAGTATGCAGACGATACTGCCCTCGTAGCCCTCTCAGAAGAGGATCTACAGTGCACTCTGTCTGCTTTTGCGAAGGCATACAAACAGCTTGGTCTTGCCATCAATATAAAGAAAACCCAAATCCTCCACCAATCACCACCAAACAGTAGTGCGCCTGTCCTGCCCCCAAATCTCTCAATTGACAAAATCCGACTGGAAAATGTGGACCACTTCCCATATCTCGGGAGCCTCCTGTCATCTAAAGCTGTCATTGACGATGAAATTCACCACCGCCTCAGCTGTGCCAGTGGGGCCTTCTCAAGGCTGAGGAAGCGAGTCTTCGAGAACCGTGACCTCCAAGCAAAGACCAAAATCCTGGTCTACAAAGCAGTCGTGCTCCCCACCCTTCTGTATGGGTCAGAAGCCTGGACCACCTACAGCAGGCACTTAAAGGCACTCGAGACCTACCATCATAGATGTCTCAGAAAAATCCTCAGGATCAGCTGGGAGGACCGACGCACCAACACCAGCGTCCTGGAGGAGGCTGGCTTGCCCACCATCACTGCCACGATAGCCCAAAACCAACTCAGATGGACTGGCCATGTAGTCCGCATGCCTGACTCTCGCCTCCCAAAACAAGTCCTTTATTCCCAGCTTGTTGAAGGTAAACGGGCCCCGGGAGGTCAAAAGAAGAGATTTAAGGATAACATCAAGGCAAACCTGACAAAGTGTCCCATAGACCTTAAGTCTTGGGAAGTCAAGGCAACAGACAGGACGATGTGGAGAAACCTTGTCCGTGAAGGTGCCGCGCAATATAATGACGACCTCCGCCATGCTGCACAAGACAAGCGCAGACTAAGAAAGGAGAGAGCATCCACCAAACAGGCCCAACCCAAACCCACCACCACTACATTCCCTTGTCCACATTGCCCCAGAATAATCGGGTCCAGAATCGGCCTCCACGCCCACCTGAAGACCCACAAGGACCAGGAAGGAGGACAGTCATACTCCACCACGAGTGACCGCCGATGATGACTGGTCTCACTTATCATTACACCATGTACCAAATGAAATAGCTTCGAGGTCGGTAAGCAAAACTAGAATTATTCCTTACATTAGGCGCACCGGGTTATAAAGCGCACTGTTGAGTTTTGAGGGGGAAAAAAGGATTTTAAGTGCGCCTTATAGTCCGGAAAATACTGCACGTGTTCAATATCAATGCAATGACACGTGTTGTATTGCTATAAAAAAAGATTGTCATTATGAACTTTTACATTGATCACCATTACTCTGGCACGTTTTATCTATTTTGGTTCTGAGATGCGACACATACTTTGAAAAATCTCGTATTACGAAACAGCGTCACCCATTGAAATTATAGATGTCCGATAAATGTGTTAAAATGTAATATCGTAAATTAACGGTATTGTTTTTTTTTATTATCAGTATCGTTTTTTTTTATTTATTTTTTTTTTATTAAATCAACATGAAAAACACAAGATACACTTACAAATAGTGCACCAACCCAAAAACCCTTACTCCCCCATTTACACTCATTTACACTCATTCACACAAAAGGGTTGTTTCTTTCTGTTATTAATATTCTGGTTCCTACATTGCTCAGAGAGTATGGGGTATCGGACTGTCTGATTGTGGCAGTCCGCTCCCTGTATGATCAGTGCCAGAGCTTGGTCCGCATTGCCGGCAGTAAGTCGGACACGTTTCCAGTGAGGGTTGGACTCCGCCAAGGCTGCCCTTTGTCACCGATTCTGTTCATAACCTTTATAGACAGAAATTCTAGGCGCGGTCAAGGCGTTGAGGGGATCTGGTTTGGTGGCTGCAGGATTAGGTCTCTGCTTTTTGCAGATGATGTGGTCCTGATGGCTTCATCTGGCCAGGATCTTCAGCTCTCACTGGATCGGTTCGCAGCTGAGTGTGAAGCGACTGGGATGAGAATCAGCACCTCCAAGTCCGAGTCCATGGTTCTCACCCGGAAAAGGGTGGAGTGCCATCTCCGGGTTGGGGAGGAGATCTTGCCCCAAGTGGAGGAGTTCAAGTACCTCGGAGTCTTGTTCACGAGTGAGGGAAGAGTGGATCGTGAGATCGACAGGCGGATCGGTGCGGCGTCTTCAGTAATGCGGACGCTGTATCGATCCGTTGTGGTGAAGAAGGAGCTGAGCCGGAAGGCAAAGCTCTCAATTTACCGGTCGATCTACGTTCCCATCCTCACCTATGGTCATGAGCTTTGGGTTATGACCGAAAGGACAAGATCACGGGTACAAGCGGCCAAAATGAGTTTCCTCCGCCGGGTGGCGGGCTCTCCCTTAGAGATAGGGTGAGAAGCTCTGCCATCCGGGAGGATCTCAAAGTAAAGCCGCTGCTCCTCCACATCGAGAGGAGCCAGATGAGGTGGTTCGGGCATCTGGTCAGGATGCCACCCGAACGCCTCCCTAGGGAGGTGTTTAGGGCACGTCCGAACGGTAGGAGGCCGCGGGGAAGACCCAGGACACGTTGGGAAGACTATGTCTCCGGGCTGGCCTGGGAACGCCTCGGGGTCCCACAGGAAGAGCTGGACGAAGTGGCTGGGGAGAGGGAAGTCTGGGCTTCCCTGCTTAGACTGCTGCCCCCGCGACCCAACCTCAGATAAGCGGAAGAGGATGGATGGATGGATGGATGGATGGTTCCTACATTATATATCAATATATATCAATACAGTCTGCAAGGGATACAGTCCGTAAGCACACATAATAGTGTGTGCTGCTGGTCCACTAATAGTACTAACCTTTAACAGTTAATTTTACAAATTTTCATTAATTACTAGTTTCAATGTAACTATTTTTATATTGTTTTTTTTTATTCAATAATTTTTTTTTTATTTATTTATCTTATTTTATTATTATTTATTTTTTTTTAAAGTACCTTATCTTCACCATACCCGGTTGTCCAAATTAGGCATAATAATGTGTGAATTCCACGACTGTATATATCGGTTGATATCGGTATCGGTTGATATCGGTATCGGTAATTAAAGAGTTGGACAATATCGGAATATCGGATATCGGCAAAAAGCCATTATCGGACATCCCTAATTGAAATGAATTAAAATCCATTTAAAGGCTGCTTGCCCCCCCGAAACGGAACAATTTCAAAATGCAATATGTCTTTTAAAAAGAAAAACACACTTTTAGATAAGAAATATTGTATGAAAAACATCAAAAAAGAATGTAGTACAAACGACTACAGTAGTTTTCATAAAGCACTTTGCGTTGCATTTCTTTTTTGTATGAAAAGCGCTTTATAAATAAAGCTGGATTTGATTTGATATGATTTTACTTTTTCCCATCATGCACTCTAATAGATCAAATGTTTATTTTAACTTTTGGACATTTTATATAATATCCACAATGTTCAGTGAGCAGCTTTTGTTATGTGTGACCATGTGTTTCTTAATGTTAGTTGCATTTTTTTTTTTTTTGTACCATGATTAGGGAAGGTTGTCATATGTCAGAGTAACTTCGAAAGTAATCGATCTGATGGATTCACATTGACCACAAGATGGCAGCATATATGTAGCATACAAAGGCCACCTGGTATTTAAGATGAATTTAAAAATCGTTCGATGCTTTTTTGATGTCTCACGGGCCAAATTGAAGAGACTGGTTTAGACAAGCGGTAGAAAATGGATGGATGGATGGTTTAGAGGCACAAAAACTGTTAAAGTTAAAGTACCAATGATTGTCACAAACACAAAAGGTGTGGCAAAATTATTCCCTCATCACCCCCTGGGAGGTGAGGGGAGCAGTGAGCAGCAGCGGTGGCCACGCCCGGGAATAATTTTTGGTGATTTAACCCCCAATTCCAACCATTGATGCTGAGTGCCAAGCAGGGAGGTAATGGGTCCCATTTTTATAGTCTTTGGTATGACTCGGCCGGGGGTTTGAACTCACGACCTACCGATCTCGGGCCGGACATTCTAACCACTAGACCACTGAGCAGTTTATCATGTGTGCAAGCTCAGGTTAAAATACATGAAGCGTATGATTTGACGCCTTGGCATTTTCATAGCCAAGTAGTGACCATAGACATGTCGCCCCTGGAAACGTGGCCCCTAAGATCACCCCAGCAATCACACCCCTCCGCCACGTTCGACGCCGAAAAGGTGAAATTAATTAGTAGTCTGCGGCAGTCAATGAGGAATCCCCTTCGGAATACTTAATATTGAAACACTGTTTATCTTTTTGCGTGCCCTAAGGTCGCACAAAGCACAAGCTTGTTGACGGGGTTTTGCAAAAAAAGACGCACATCAGTGCAAAAAAACTCATTAAGCGCCGACTTATTCAGTTTCCCAGGAAGATTTTAAAAGTCAAGCTGCGCAATTGCTTGTTAACAAATAACATGTCTGAGGGGGTGGCAAAGTGAATAGCTCTTATGTCGAATTACATTTTATATTGCTCTTTTTTTTCTTTTTTTTTTACCTCAGCACTTTTTATCCCTGCCTCTAATCAGTCAACACTTTCCCAATAGTTTCATACTTTAAAATCGATCGCAGGTGCAAATTGCTGTCTGTGATCGACAGGTGATCAATCGCTTTCAAACTCAATCAAAATTCAAAGCACACCTAAAAGGGGTGTGTTTGCAAATTTTTCCACGGATGCCCGTGCAATAACACGCAGGATCAATATAAAAAAAAAAAAAGTATGTTGTTACCTGGACTCTGTTAGAATATTACAGCACTGTCACTTAAATGCATGCATTTGTTTTGAAATTAATTGGATTTTCAAACTGTTTCAAACAGCTGTAGCTGCCTCTTTGATATTACGGCTTGCCATCCATCCATCCATCCTCCTCCGCTTATCCGAGGTCGGGTCGCGGGGGCAGCAGCCTAAGCAGGGAAGCCCAGACTTCCCTCTCCCCAGCCATTTCGCCCAGCTCTTTTGGGGGATCCCGAGGTGTTCCCAGGCCAGCCGGGAGACATAGTCTTCCCAACGTGTCCTGGGTCTTCCCCGTGGCCTCCTACCAGTCGGACGTGCCTTAGGGAGGCGTTCGGGTGGCATCCTGACCAAATGCCCGAGCCACCTCATCTGGCTCCTCTTGGTGTGTGTCATGTCTGTGTAATCATGTTTTGTTTTAGTCATGTTTTGTTTAGTTATTGGACTCTTTAGTTTCTGGCTTTTCACTCCCTTGTCTTGTTTCCATGATTACCCATTAGTTTCACCTGTTCCACGTTTGGACTCATTGTGCACTCTTGTTTGTCACCATAGCAACCCATTAGTTTTCACCTGTCACGTCACGCACCTGTTTCACGTTTTGAGTCACGCACCTGTTTTCGTTAATCATGTCTGTAGTATTTAAGTTCATAGTTTTCAGTTTGTCTTTCTGGTGACATCCCACAATTATGCTCTACACACTCTTCATCCTCTTAGATCCTGCTTCATGTCCTATGCCAAAGTACGTTTTTGTTCCATGTTTATAGTCTTTTTGGTTTCATAGTTTGTTCTCCGCCTTTGTGCGCACCTTTGTTTACTTCCTATTTTTGATAAAATTAAATAAATATGTTCTCACATTCCCGTCTCGCCCGAGCCAACTTTACGTTGCCTTCTAGAAAAACTAAACCCCAGGACCAAGTCATGACAGTGTGGAGGAGCAGCGGCTTTTCTTTGAGCTCCCCCCGGATGACAGAGCGTCTCACCCTATCACTAAGGGAGAGCCCGGCCACCCGGCGGAGGAAACTCATTTCGGCCGCTTGTACCCGTGATCTTGTCCTTTCGGTCATAACCCAAAGCTCATGACCATAGGTGAGGATGGGAACATAGATCGAAAGGTAAATTGAGAGCTTTGCCTTCCAGCTCAGCTCCTTCTTCACCACAACGGATCGATACAGCGTCCGTAATACTGAAGACGCCGCACCGATCCACCTGTCGATCTCACGATCCACTCTTCCCCCACTCGTGAACAAGACTCCGAGGTACTTGAACTCCTCCACTTGGGGCAAGATCTCCTCCCCAACCCGGAGATGGCACTCCACCCTTTTCCGGGAGGGAACCATGGACTCGGACTTGGAGGTGCTGATTCCCATCCCAGTCGCTTCACACTCGGCTGCGAACCGATCCAGTGAGAGCTGAAGATCTTGGCCAGAGGAAGCCATCAGGACCACATCATCTGCAAATAGCAGAGACCTAATCCTGCAACCACCAAACCAGATACCCTCAACGCCTTGACTGCGCCTAGAAATTCTGTCCATAAAGGTTATGAACAGAATCGGTGACAAAGGGCAGCCTTGGCGGAGTCCAACCCTCACTGGAAACGTGTCCGACTTACTGCCGGCAATGCGGACCAAGCTCTGACACTGATTATACAGGGAGCGAACTGCCACAATAAGACAGTCCGTTACCCCATACTCTCTGAGCACTCCCCACATAACTTCCCGGGGTACACGGTCGAATGCCTTCTCCAAGTCCACAAAGCACATGTAGACTGGTTGGGCAAACTCCCATGCACCCTGAAGGACCCTGCCGAGAGTATAGAGCTGGTCCACAGTTCCACGACCAGGACGAAAACCACACTGTTCCTCCTGAGTCCGAGGTTTGACTATCCGGCGTAGTCTCCTCTCCAGTACACCTGAATAGACCTTACCGGGAAGGCTGAGGAGTGTGGTTTAAAGTCATATCCAACAATTGCGAAAACAAATTTTTACTGTCAAAATCGGCTTAATTGTTTAATGTTTTCTGCTGGTGCTGTACAGCACCAGCAGAAGACTCCTATACGGATCCGCCTTCAAGTCGCCCAACCCGCGTTACTGTCACATTCGTTTTGGCTCCGCCTAGAGGATCCGCTCCGCCTCTGAAAATTGTACGGTCAGACAGCGGATCCTGAGCAGACCCGTGTCTGATTCGCGTAAGCGGACACGCAAACTAAACCGGCGCGCTCCGCCTAGAGTATAGGCTCCGCCTACACGGATACTGAGCCGACCAATGTCTGCACCCGCATGAGCCAAGATCGATCATTTCTGGATTTTCTTGGCTGGAACACGAACGTAAGTATAGATTTATTGATTTATTGCTAAAGATCGGCCTTTGTGTTTCCATCATCATTTATGTATGATAGTAATGACGTTTGATATTAGGACTAGAAGTAAAACTTTATATTCTGTAAAGAAAGGCTATTTTATTTCAAATGGAATAACAATTTCGGCAGAATATGTTATGGTAGTCAAGTAAAGTTTCTTTGCTGTGTATTTTTCTTGATGCGACGCTCGGAGCTGGTAAGTGACGTTGTTAAATTCTTGTAAAAAACTGACTTTTATATGCTGAATGCTGCCGCTAGCATTAAGCTAATCCACATGGGTTAGCTTAATGCAAGCGGCAGCTGTTACAGTGTTTTCTGGTCTTGTGAGTTTGCGCACGGGCCAAAAACTCTGTGTCTGTGTGGACATCTTGTGTGCCGCTGTGGTAGAGTGTGTATTATGGTTGTTAAATTGTTGTAAAAACCGGACTTTTACATGCTAAATGGTGCCGCTAGCATTAAGCTACTCCACATGGGTTAACTTAATGCAAGCGGCAGTTGTTACGGTGTTTTCTGGTCTTGTGAGTTTGCGCACGGGCCAATAACTCTGTCTTTGTGGACATCTTGTGTGCCGCTGTGGTAGAGTGTGTATTATGGTTGTTAAATTGTTGTAAAAACCGGACTTTTACATGCTAAATGCTGCCGCTAGCATTAAGCTAATCCACATGGGTTAGCCTAAGGCAAGCGGCAGTTGTTACGGTGTTTTCTGGTCTTGTGAGTTTGCGCACGGGCCAATAACTCTGTGTCTGTGTGGACATCTCGTGTGCCGCTGTGGTAGAGTGTGTATTATGGTTGTTAAATTGTTGTAAAAACCAGACTTTTACATGCTAAATGCTGCCGCTAGCATTAAGCTAATCCACATGGGTTAGCTTAATGCAAGCGGCAGTTGTTACGGTGTTTTCTGGTCTTGTGAGTTTGCGCACGGGCCAATAACTCTGTCTGTGTGGACATTTTGTGTGCCGCTGTGGTAGAGTGTGTATTATGGTTGTTAAATTGTTGTAAAAACCGGACTTTTACATGCTAAATGCTGCCGCTAGCATTAAGCTAATCTACATGGGTTAGCTTAATGCAAGCGGCAGTTGTTACGGTGTTTTCTGGTCTTGTGAGTTTGCGCACGGGCCAATAACTCTGTGTCTGTGTGGACATTTTGTGTGCCGCTGTGGTAGAGTGTGTATTATGGTTGTTAAATTGTTGTAAAAACCGGACTTTTACATGCTAAATGCTGCCGCTAGCATTAAGCTAATCCACATGGGTTAGCCTAAGGCAAGCGGCAGTTGTTACGGTGTTTTCTGGTCTTGTGAGTTTGCGCACGGGCCAATAACTCTGTGTCTGTGTGGACATCTCGTGTGCCGCTGTGGTAGAGTGTGTATTATGGTTGTTAAATTGTTGTAAAAAACAGACTTTTACATGCTAAATGCTGCCGCTAGCATTAAGCTAATCCACATGGGTTAGCTTAATGCAAGCGGCAGTTGTTACGGTGTTTTCTGGTCTTGTGAGTTTGCGCACGGGCCAATAACTCTGTGTCTGTGTGGACATTTTGTGTGCCGCTGTGACAATAATATGAGTGTGCATTATTTATTTATGTATTCTTTAGTGGAGAGAGAGATCCTGTTTACTGTGGACTAGTGTGACGCCCTGTTTTTGTTTCCATTCAAAAAAAGGTATGTCTGTTATGAGTTTTTTGGCATAGTTAATTGTAGAAAAAAAATGAAAAAAATGTGCCTTGGCTCAAAAAAGGCTGAAAAACACTGGTTTACATAACATGTAATGGTGGTTCTTTGGTCTAAATGTTGCATAGATTATGTTTTATAGATCATCTTCAAGCCGCTTTCTGACAGTCACTTCAGGATGCGCCGTTTTGTGGGCGGTCTTATTTACGTGGCTCACCTTAGACAGCGACTTCTCCCCGTCATCTTTGTTGTAGCGGTGTAGCGTGCAAGGACGGAGGTGGAAGAAGTGTCAAAAGATGGAGCTAACTCTATTAATGACATTCAGACTTTACTTTAATCAATAACGGAGCAGCATCTCCTCATCGGGAAACAACAAAAAAAACGTCCGACCGGAACTCTCTAAAAACTAAAGTTCCTTGGGTGAATTATGTAAACTCACTACACCGGTAGTGAGTATATCTGTTGTCCTTAACTTACTGTTAAGGACAACAGATGCTTAGACTAACACGTACCACCTGTGAAATCGAATCACCTGCCAGCTGTGTCTTGCCGTCAGCACTGCCACGCCCCCGTCTGATGGTGCACTGTCCTCAGCACCATGGACAGAGGCGGTGGCCTTTGCTCCTGCAGGCAGCGCTGACAACATCTCCCTCCACAGACCCCTTTAATGCGCCTTATAATCCGGTGCGCCTTTTGTATGAAAAAAGACCTGAATAGACCCGCTCATCGGCAGTGCGCCTTTATAGTCTGGTGCGCCCTATAGTCCAGAAAATACGGTAACTCGTTGCTATTTTTAGTGATAATCTGACACTTTTGTAGATAAATAACATTCTCGATGTGTATACATATGCATTCCAAGAAGGCTATTAATGAAGTTAATGTGGGTTAGTTTTGTTAAAATGTCAAATGGTCTCGCGAGCCAGATGTAACACCTGGTTGTACAGTACCATGCATCTCAACTAAATATGTTCGATAATATCGGCCTGCCGATATTATCGTCCGATAAATGCTTTAAAATGTAATATCGGAACGTATAGATTCGTGGATGAGGAAAGTGAGAGTGAAGGACTAGAGGGCAGTGGGAGCGATTCAGATGGGGAAGATGCTGTGAGAGGCGGGTGGGACCTGATATTCAGCTGGGAATGACTAAAACAGTAAATAAACACAAGCCATATATATACTCTATTAGCCACAACACAACCAGGCTTATATTTAATATGCCACAAATTAATCCCGCATAACAAACACCTCCTCCCTCCCGTCCATATAACCCGCCAATACAACTCAAACACCTGCACAACACACTCAATCCCACAGCCCAAAGTACCGTTCACCTCCCCAAAGTTCATACAGCACATATATTTCCCCAGAGTCCCCAAAGTTACGTACGTGACATGCACATAGCGGCACGCACGTACGGGCAAGCGATCAAATGTTTGTAAGCCGCAGCTGCATGCGTACTCACGGTACCGCGTCTGCGCATCCAACTGAAAGTCCTCCTGGTAAGAGTCTCTGTTGTCCCAGTTTTCCACAGGCCAATGGTAAAGCTTGACTGTCATCTTCCGGGAATGTAAACAATGAAACACCGGCTGTGTTTGTGTTGCTGCAGTCGGCCGCAATACACCGCTTCCCACCTACAGCTTTCTTCTTTGCTATCTCTATTGTTCATTGAACAAATTGCAAAATATTCACCAACACAGATGTCCAGAATACTGTGGAATTTAATAGCTGGCCACCATGCTGTCCCAAAATGTCCTATGTCCTATCGGCAGGCCGATATAATCGTCCGATAAATGCTTTAAAATGTAATATTGGAAATTATCGATATCGGTTTCAAAAAGTAAAATTTATGACTTTTTAAAATGCCACTGTACGGAGTGGTACACGGACGTAGGGAGAAGTACAGAGCAGTTGCGTCTCCCAGTCATACTTGCCAACCCTCCCGATTTTCCCGGGAGACTCCCGAATTTCAGTGCCTCTCCCGAAAATCTCCCGGGGCAACCATTCTCCCGAATTTCTCCAGATTTCCACCCAGACAACAATATTGGGGGCCTGCCTTTAAGGCACTGCCTTTGCATGCCGGCCCAATCACATAATATCTACGGCATTTCACACACACACAAGTGAATTTCCCCGCATACTTGGTCAACAGCCATACAGGTCACACTGAGGGTGGCCGTATAAACAACTTTAACACTGTTACAAATATGCGCCACACTGTGAACCCACACCAAACAATAATGGCAAACACATTTCGGGAGAACATCCGCACCGTAACACAACATAAACACAATAGAACAAATATTCAGAATCCTTTGCTGCACTAACTCTTCCGGGACGCTACAATATACAGCCCTGCTAGCCCCTACTCCCCCAAACTCAACCCTGCCCACCAAGCTGCTGTTTTGAGGCATGTTAAAAAAAAATAATGCACTTTGTGACTTCAATAATAAATATGGCAGTGCCATGTTGGCATTTTTCCAGTGAGGGTTGGACTCCGCCAAGGCTGCCCTTTGTCACCGATTCTGTTCATAACTTTTATGGACAGAATTTCTAGGCGCAGTCAAGGCGTTGAGGGGATCTGGTTCGGTGGCTGCAGGATTAGGTCTCTGCTTTTTGCAGATGATGTGGTCCTGATGGCTTCATCTGGCCAGGATCTTCAGCTCTCACTGGATCGGTTCGCAGCCGAGTGTGAAGCGACTGGGATGAGAATCAGCACCTCCAATTCCGAGTCCATGGTTCTCGCCCGGAAAAGGGTGGAGTGCCATCTCCGGGTTGGGGAGGAGATCTTGCCCCAAGTGGAGGAGTTCAAGTACCTCGGAGTCTTGTTCACGAGTGAGGGAAGAGTGGATCGTGAGATCGACAGGCGGATCGGTGCGGCGTCTTCAGTAATGCGGACGCTGTATCGATCCGTTGTGGTGAAGAAGGAGCTGAGCCGGAAGGCAAAGCTCTCGATTTACTGGTCGATCTACGTTCCCATCCTCACCTATGGTCATGAGCTTTGGGTTATGACCGAAAGGACAAGATCACGGGTACAAGCGGCCGAAATGAGTTTCCTCCGCCGGGTGGCAGGGCTCTCCCTTAGAGATAGGGTGAGAAGCTCTGCCATCCGGGGGGAGCTCAAAGTAAAGCCGCTGCTCCTCCACATCGAGAGGAGCCAGATGAGGTGGTTCGGGCATCTGGTCAGGATGCCACCCGAACGCCTCCCTAGGGAGGTGTTTAGGGCACGTCCGACCGGTAGGAGGCCGCGGGGAAGACCCAGGACACGTTGGGAAGACTATGTCTCCCGGCTGGCCTGGGAACGCCTCGGGGTCCCACAGGAAGAGCTGGACGAAGTGGCTGGGGAGAGGGAAGTCTGGGCTTCCCTGCTTAGGCTGCTGCCCCCGCGACCCGACCTCGGATAAGCGGAAGAAGATGGATGGATGGATGAACTTGATTTGATTTATTTTGGAAAACCTTGTTACATTGTTTAATGCATCCAGCGGGGCATCACAACAAAATTAGGCATAATAATGTGTTAATTCCACGACTGTATATATCGGTATCGGTTGATATCGGAATCTGTAATTAAGAGTTGGACAATATCGGAATATCTGCAAAAAAGCCATTATCGGACATCTCTAATCCCAACCCTAAATCCTTTGGGATAGGCTCTGACGTCTTTATGACCTTGCACAGGATAAAAAGGTTTTAAGAAACAGACGGATGGACCGTCCGACATGTGTTGACATGTGTTTGCAAACTTAACTCGAAGGGCACTTTCACCTGACTGTAGGGTCAATCCCTTTTATTCATAACGCAGACACTAAATTACTCTCATTCGATGGCTGATCCTTGGGTGGCCCAGAAAGCAATAATGCACGAGGGCGGTGTGAGTGATTAGTGGTTGTTAGGACCGGCGCCAGCGAGGGATATAAGGAGAATACACTCAGAAAGGGAGAGATTGCGCGTTCATCCGTGGCTTAAATTAAAAAACACTGCGCAGTAAAGGGCTGTTTGCAGGTGATTAGTCTGACCTCCAGTATTCACTCTTTATTTCCCTTGGTGGCTAAACATATTAGACAACCCTCCAGCCTTTAAGCTGTACACACCCGTTTAAACCTCCGTCAACACTCAGACACATTGCAATGTGGAAAACCAAACATCACGCTCACAAAGTTTTTTACTTCTTGCAATAATCTGCAACAAAAAAAAAAGAAAAGTGTGACGATCGTTACGATAAGGTTACATTTCCATACAAACTCTGCATGTTAATGCCTGCTAAGGCCTGTGGCTTGCAACAAAAAAAAGGACATATCCAGGAATCCTGGAGTGAGATTAGCTCGGCATGCATAAAACACAACGCATGTCGTGACAGCGGGAGTCGTGCGTGGATTAGAGAAATGTAGCGTAAGGAGTTCCTCTTATTCTCAGTCGACCCAACTTAAATAAATATACCCGAGCTATTGCGGGGGAGCGGTGAGCTCACTAATGCATAATTCGCCGCTTGAGCCTCACCTGTTCTCTGGGGCTGGAATTTATCTAGTAGCTATTGCAGGGGAGGATAATATTAGGGATGTCTGAGCTGCTGGTTTTATCTTAAGGTCACATTTTACATATCAGAACCGCGCAAACATACACGCTCGAGATCTGCACACAATCGTTCAGAACTTTTTGGAGTTTTCCCTACACATATTTGTACGTGTGCCGTATGTTCCGGACTACTGAGCGCACCGCTGTATTAGCCGCACCCACGACATTTTAGATTTTATTTACACAAAGTTTTTGTACATGTTTATTTGCATTCCTTAATTAGTAAGTAAGTAAGTACAAACCCCGTTTCCATATGAGTTGGGAAATTGTGTTAGCTGTAAATATAAACGGAATACAATGATTTGCAAATTCTTTTCAGCCCATATTCAATTGAATGCACTACAAAGACAAGATATTTGATGTTCAAACTCATAAACTTAATTTTTTTTTTTTTACAAATAATAATCAACTTAGAATTTTATGGCTGCAACACGTGCCAAAGTAGTTGGGAAAGGGCATGTTCACCACTGTGTTACATGGCCTTTCCTTTTAACAACACTCAGTAAATGTTTGGGAACCAAAGAAACACAATTTTTTAAGCTTCTCAGGTGGAATTCTTTCGCATTCTTGCTTGATGTACAGCTTAAGTTGTTCAACAGTCCGGGAGTCTCCGTTGTGGTATTTTAGGCTTCATAATGCGCCACACATATTCAATGTGAGACAGGTAGGCCACTCTAGTACCCGCACTCTTTTACAATGAAGCCACGTTGATGTAACACGTACCTTGGCATTGTCTTGCTGAAATAAGCAGGGGCGTCCATGGTAACATTGTTCGGATTGGCAACATATGTTGCTCCAAAACCTGTATGTACCTTTCAGCATTAATGGCGCCTTCACAGATGTGTAAGTTACCCATGTCTTGGGCACTAATACACCCCCATACCATCACACATGCTGGCATTTACACTTTGCGCCTATAACAATCCGGATGGTTCTTTTCCTCGTTGGTCCGGAGTACACGACGTCCACAGTTTCCAAAAACAATTTGAAATGTGGACTCGTTAGACCACAGAACACTTTTCCACTTTGTATCAGTCCATCTTAGATGAGCTCAGGCCCAGCGAAGCCGACGGCGTTTCTGGGTGTTGTTGATAAACGTTTTTCGCCTTGCATAGGAGAGTTTTAACTTGCACTTACAGATGTAGCGACCAACTGTAGTTACTGACAGTGGGTTTCTGACGTGTTCCTGATCCCATGTGGTGATATCCTTTACACACTGATGTCGCTTGTTGATGCAGTACAGCTTGAGGGATCGAAGGTCACAGGCTTAGCTGTTTACGTGCAGTGATTTCTCCAGATTCTCTGAACCTTTTGATGATATTACGGACCGTAGATGGTGAAATCCCTAAATTCCTTGCAATAGCTGGTTGAGAAAGGTTTTTCTTAAACTGTTCAACAATTTGCTCACGCATTTGTTGACAAAGTGGTGACCCTCGCCCCATCCTTGTTTGTGAATGACTGAGCTTTTCATGGAATCTACTTTTATACCCAATCATAGCACCCACCTGTTCCCAATTTGCCTGTTCACCTGTGGGATGTTCCAAATAAGTCTTTGATGAGCATTCCTCAACTTTATCAGTATTTTTTGCCACCTTTCCAAACTTCTTTGTCACGTGTTGCTGACATCAAATCCTAAAGTTAATGATTATTTGCAAAAAAAAAAATGTTTTATCAGTTTGAACATCAAACATGTTGTCTTTGTAGCATATTCAACTGAATATGGGTTGAAAATGATTTGCAAATCATTGTATTCCGTTTATATTTACATATAACACAATTTCCCAACTCATATGGAAACGGGGTTTGTGCATTTTATTTATATAGCGCTTTTCACAGATAAAATCACAACAACATAGGTGAAGTAAAACAACAATTCAATTAAAACAACAGGGGGCAACATCATAAAAAGGATACAAAGTGGTTTAAATATGTTAATTAAAAGGTGCATTAACTAAAAGCTTTACGAAAAAGAGAAGTTTTCAACTGTTTCTTAAAAGTTTCAACACAGTCAAGGTCACAGAGGGACTGGTGCAAATTGTTCCAGAGTCTGAGAGCTGTGGCCTGGAATGCCAGGTCTCCACGGGTTTTAAAACAAGTTTTTGGGATCTTTAGAACAGTGTTTTTCAACTTTTTTTGAGCCAAGGCACATTTTTTGCATTGAAAAAAATCCGGAGGCACAACACCAGCAGAAATCAGTAAAAAACGAAACTCAGTTGACAGTAAAAAGTCGTTGTCGCAATTGTTGCATATGACTTTAAAACATAACCAAGCATGCATCAATATAGCTCTTGTCTCAACGTAGGTGTACTGTCACGACACGTCACATCACACCGTGACTTATTTTGAGTTGTTTTCTGTTTTCCTGTGTGTAGTGTATTAGTACTTGTCTTGCGCTCCTATTTTGGTGGCTTTTTCTCTTTTTTTGGTATTTTCCTGTAGCAGTTTCATGTCTTCCTTTGAGCGATATTTCCCGCACCGACTTTGTTTTAGCAATCAAGAATATTTCAGTTGTTTTTATCCTTCTTTGTGGAGACATTGTTGATTGTCATGTCATGTTCGGATGCACATTGTGGACGCCGTCTTTGCTCCACAGTAAGTCTTTGCTGTCGTCCAGCATTCTGTTTCTGTTTACTTTGTAGCCAGTTCAGTTTTAGTTTCATTCTGCATAGCCTTCCCTAAGCTTCAATGCCTTTTCTTAGGGGCACTCACCTGTTTGTTTATTTTTGGTTTAAGCATTAGACACCTTTTACCTGCACCCTGCCTCCCGCTGTTTCCAACATCTACAAAGCAATTAGCTACTGGCTGCCACCTATTAATATAGAAGAGTATTACACGGTTACTCTGCCGAGCTCTAGACAGCACCGACACTCAACAACAACACATCATTTGCAGACTATAATTATTGGTTTGCAAAAAATATTTTTAACCCAAATAGGTAAAATTAGATAATCTCCCACGGCACACCAGACTGTATCTCACGGCACACTAGTGTGCCACAGCACAGTGGTTGAAAAACACTGCTTTAGAAGACCCTGGCCTGAAGACCGGAGGCTGCGCCCTGAGGAGTAGGGGCATAGCAAATCAGTGATGTACTGAGGGGCCCCACCATGCAACGCATGGAATGTCAGGACTAAAATCTTAAACTCAATGCGGAATTTAACGGGAAGCCAATGAAGACTGGATTAAAAAAATAATAATAATTTCAAACAGTGCCTGTAACATTGCAGTAAAACGGCTGATCAAACAAAACAGAAGTCATCGTCATGGACCCACTAGCTGTGGAAGCTAGCTGTCCAATCAGCTAAACAGACTCAATAACTCCACGGTGATGTTGTGGTGAATTTACTGAGAAATTTGTGAAACTGAAACAATGCAAAAATAATGCCATTTTAAGTTAATAATACTGAGACAGACACTGGTAAACTTGTTACCATATTAATGCTAACAACGCTACAGTCACTACATTACGATAGTACGTACAAATATGCATGAAAACACTCCTACAGACCTGGGACGGTTTAGCAAGTATGAATAGTTTAGTTATTATTTAAAAGTTAAAAAACTGAAACAATACAAAAATAATGCCATTTTAAGTTAATAATACTGAGACAGACACTGGTAAACTTGTTACCATATTAATGCTAACAACGCTACAGTCACTACATTACGATAGCACGTACAAATATGCATGAAAACACTCCTACAGACCTGGGACGGTTTAGCAAGTATGAATAGTTTAGTTATTATTTAAAAGTTACAAAAACGTTACTTGGAGTGACGAATGAAGAATCCTTTTGATCAGAAACGCAATGGAGGGTTTTAGGTCCAGTTCAAGGCATTAAAACAGGAAGTACATGTTCGACCCTGCAGTGGGCAAACTCATCCAAAAGATGGCGCCATAGCATGGCCAATAACACACCTTTTCAGTTTAATTAAATCTATTAAACACACAACATTGAAAAAAATCCATAAAATCCATAAAAATAAAAAAAACATGCATAATTGCACTGTTTTATAAGCCGCAGAGTTCAAAGCGTAGGGAAAAAAAGTAGTGGTGTTTAGTCCGGAGTTGACGGTAGTTACTTTTTTTTAAATTATGATGCATCTCTGTCTTAAACACACACACACACTCACACATAAACGGACGTTGTCACGAACAATCCTACAGGCGCTACAACCCTATCTGCCACCCACCACCCGGGTTAAATATGTAATGACTACTAGTCCCACACTCAGGATTAATGGGCTGTGGAGAAAATGATAAAGGAACAACACACACACACACACACACACACACACACACACACACACACACACACACACACACACACACACGCACACACACACACACACACACACACACACACACACACACACACACACACACACACACACACACACACACACACACACAGATAGATAAGGAAACATCATTAAGAGTGGTACAACGTTATGTAATATGGTTTAGCTCACCAAAGCAACCACATTGATATGCCAGTTTTGGGCCTAATTTGATAAGCGTTTAATAAAACCTAGTAGACAAAATTAATTACAGCATTTTGGTCAGCTGAAAAGTGCATCTGAAGTCATTTAATGATATGCATGCACAAACATAACCCGATGTCGGCGTGGAAGCGCAACATAATTTACATACCATGTTTGGGTTTTGACAGGAATGGCAATTCTTTTGGAGTGCACATTTTGTATGATAATTCTACTTGAAAATAATGTTGAAATGTAATAGAGTTCTGAAGTGGATGATGGCTTTAATTCTCGTGAGAAGCTGTTGAACCTTCCAGGTCCAACTGCAAAACCCCAAAACCAGTGAAGTTGGCACGTTGTGTAAATGGTAAATAAAAACAGAATGCAATGATTTGCAAATCCTTTTCAACTTATATTCAATTGAATAGACTGCAAAGACAAGATACTTAACGTTCGAACTGGTAAACATTGTTATTTTTTGCAAATATTAGCTCATTTGGAATTTGATGCCTGCAACGTGTTTCAAAAAAGCTGGCACAGGTGGCAAAAAAGATTGAAAAAGTTGAGGAATGCTCACCAAACACTTATTTGGAACATCCCAACAGGTGAACAGGCTAATTGAGAACAGGTGGGTGCCATGATTGGGTATAAAAGCAGCTTCCATGAAATGTGCAGTCATTCACAAACAAGGACGGGGCGAGGGTCACCACGTTGTCAACAAATGCGAGAGCAAATTGTCGAACAGTTTAAGAACAACATTTTCCCAACGAGCTATTGCAAGGAATTTAGGGATTTCACCATCTACGGTCCGTAATATCATCAAAAGGTTCAGAAAATCTAGAGAAATCACTGCACGTAAGCAGCCAGGCTGAAAACCAACATTGAATGCCCGTGACTTTCAATCCCTCGGGCGGTACTGCATCAAAAACCGACATCAGTGTGTAAAGGATCTCACCACATGGACTCAAGAACACTTCAGAAAACCTGACCGCTTCATAGTAAAAGAGTGCAGGTACTAGACTGGCCTGCCTTTAGTCCAGATCTGTCTCCCATTGAAAATATGTGGCGCATTATAAAGCCTAAAATTTGACAACAGAGACCCCGGACTGGTGAACAACTTAAGCTGTACATCAAGCAAGAATGGGAAAACATTTCCACCTGAAAAGCTTCAAAAATTGGTCTCCTCAGTTCCCAAACATCTACTAAGTGTTGTTAAAAGGAAAGGCCATGCAACACAGCGGTAAAAATGTCCCCTGTGCCAACTTTTTTACAACATAAGGGAGAAGCGATAGAAAATGGAAGGATGGATGGATTATTTGTAAAGATGTCCGATAAAATCAAACTGCCGATATTATCGGCCGATAAATGCTTTAAAATGTAATATCGGTAATTATCGGTATCAGTTTCAAAAAGTAAAATGTATGACTTTTTAAAACGCCGCTGTGTACACGGACGTAGGGAGAAGTACAGAGCGCCAATAAACCTCAAAGGCACTGCCTTTGCTTGCCGGCCCAATCACATAATATCTACGGCTTTTCACACACACAAGTGAATGCAAGCATTCTTTGTCAACAGCCATACAGGTCACACTGAGGGTGGTCGTATAAACAACTTTAACACTGTTACAAATATGCGCCACACTGTGAACCCACAGCAAACAAGAATGACAAACACATTTCGGGAGAACATCCGCACCGTAGCACAACATAAACACAACAGAACAAATACCCAGAATCCCTTGCAGCACTAACTCTTCCGGCACACTACAATATACACCCCCCCACCCCCACCTCAACCCTGCCCACATCAGCCCCGCCCACCTCAACCTCCTCATGGGAGAGCATGTCCCAAAGTCCAAGCTGCTGTTTTGAGGCATGTTAAAAAAAAATTATGCACTTTGTGACTTCAATAATAAATATGTCAGTGCCATGTTGGCATTTTTTTCCATAACTTGAGTTGATTTATTTTGGAAAACCTTGTTACATTTTTTAATGCATCCAGCGGGGCATCACAACAAAATTAGGCATAATAATGTGTTAATTCCACGACTGTATATATCGGCATCGGTCGATATCGGAATCGATAATTAAGAGTTGGACAATATCGGATATCGGCAAAAAAAAAGCCATTATCGGACATCTCTAATTATTTGCAAAAAAATAAAAAAGTTTCTCAGTTGGAACATTAAATATCTTGTCTTTGCAGTCTATTCAATTGAATATAAGTTGAAAAGGATTTGCAAATCATTGTATTCTGTTGTTATTTACCATTTACATAACGTGCCAACTTCACTGGTTTTGGGTTATGTAGATCAAGTGTACATTTATACACCAGCAATGCCACAAACCCGCATAGTTTCGTTCGATGTGACCCCGAGACGCAGAGACAGGAGGCGGCCTGCAGGAAGAAACCATAATTCAATTGTCTTTCGGGCGGCAACAAACCATGCACACATTTGTGCACGAGCAATGAAAAGGATCCAACACACTCAACGCTAACAGGAGACAGTAAACAACGCTGGCATATAAAGCGCTCAGATGGTGATTGTAAACGGGAGGCAGGTGTGTCGATCAGCGCTCCACACCGGCTGGGGCGGGCAGGGGAAGCGCACAGGAAGTGGAAAGACCAAAGGAACGAAGGAGAAATAAACACTAAACACAGGAAAGTATACGCAAAAACCCCAAAACTGTCAGACTGACCGTGACGGGGGGTCTATTTAAAGCCTAGAGTATACAAATGAGTTTTAAGATGGGACTTAAAGGCCTACTGAAATGCGATTTTCTTATTTAAACGGGGATAGCAGGTCCATTCTATGTGTCATACTTGATCATTTCGCGATATTGCCATAATTTTGCTGAAAGGATTTAGTACAGAACATCGACGATAAAGTTTGCAACTTTTGGTCGCTGATAAAAAAGCCTTGCCTGTACCGGAAGTAGCAGACGAGTAGCGTGACGTCACAGGTTGTGGAGCTCCTCACATCTGCACATTGTTTACAATCATGGCCACCAGCAGCGAGAGCGATTCGGACTGAGAAAGCGACGATTTCCCCATTAATTTGAGCGAGGATGAAAGATTTGTGGATGAGGAAAGTGAGAGTGAAGGACGAGAGGGCAGTGGGAGCGATTCAGATAGGGAAGATGCTGTGAGAGGCGGGTGGGACCTGATATTCAGCTGGGAATGACTAAAACAGTAAATAAACACAAGACATATATATATACTCTATTAGCCACAACACAACCAAGCTTATATTTAATATGCCACAAATTAATCCCGCATAACAAACACCTCCCCCCTCCTGTCCATATAACCCGCCAATACAACTCAAACACCTGCACAACACACTCAATCCCACAGCCCAAAGTACCGTTCACCTCCCCAAAGTTCATACAGCACATATATTTCCCCAAAGTCCCCAAAGTTACGTACGTGACATGCACATAGCGGCACGCACGTACGGGCAAGCGATCAAATGTTTGGAAGCCGCAGCTGCATGCGTACTCACGGTACCGCGTCTGCGCATCCAACTCAAAGTCCTCCTGGTAAGAGTCTCTGTTGTCCCAGTTCTCCACAGGCCAATGGTAAAGCTTGACTGTCATCTTCCGGGAATGTAAACAATGAAACACCGGCTGTGTTATCCGGCACAACAGTCAGGGGGTGCATTCTACGGCGGGGGTGCGTTATACGGCACAACACCTGCCGCAATACACCGCTTCCCACCTACAGCGTTCTTCTTTGCTGTCTCCATTGTTCATTGAACAAATTGCAAAAGATTCACCAACACAGATGTCCAGAATACTGTGGAATTTTGCGATGAAAACAGACTTAATAGCTGGCCACCATGCTGTCCCAAAATGTCCTCTACAATCCGTGACGTCAAGCGCAGGCGTCATCGTACCGAGACGTTTCCAGCAGGATATTTCGCGCAAAATTTAAAATTGCACTTTAGTAAGCTAACCCGGCCATATTGGCATGTGTTGCAATGTTAAGATTTCATCATTGATATATAAACTATCAGACTGCGTGGTCGGTGGTAGTGGGTTTTAGTAGGCCTTTAAATGCTTCTACTGAAGGAGCATCTCTAACTGTTACCGGGAGGGCATTCCTTAGTACTGGAGCCCGAATAGAAAACATATACTATATGGAGGAAGTCAGGAAGCACTATGTTGTATAGTGGAAGTCCGGATCCCAGGGATATCAGATGAAGATAAGCCATCAAAGCCCTACTTCAGGCCAGAAACGAGGTCAAGAGTAGGTAGATTGTGTGCTGACCCTGGCTTTACCTCTGACTGGACCACATTTGGTACTCATTAGCAGCCAGAAGGCCTCCTACAGGGGCCAATTCTGGGGGAAAAAGGAGTTGACGCAAATTTAGGAAGGGGTATAAAGATGGCTATTCAGGGGCACACCCGGAGGAGATATTTTTTCGATCAGATTCTCCTCACACACTGCAAAAAGTCAGTGTTCAAAAACAAAAAAAAAAAAAAAATGGGGGTATTTTACTTGAACTAAGCAAAATTATCTGCCAATAGAACAAGAAAATTCGGCTTGTCAAGACTTTCCAAAACAAGTCAAATTAGCTAACCTCATTGAACCCAAAAATACCGTATTTTCCGCACTATAAGGCGCACCTAAAAACCACAAATTTTCTCAAAAGCTGACAGTGCGCCTTATAACGCGGTGCGCTTTATATATGGATAAATATTAAGATTCATTTTCATGAAGTTTCGGTCTCGCAACTTCGGTAAACAGCCGCCATCTTTTTTCCCGGTAGAACAGGAAGCGCTTCTTCTTCTACGCAAGCAACCGCGAAGGTAAGCACCCGCCCCCATAGAACAGGAAGCGCTTCTTCTTCTACTGTAAGCAACCACCCGCCCGCGTAGAAGAAGAAAAAGCGCGCGGATATTATCATTTCCTTTGTGTGTTTACATCTGTAAAGACCACAAAATGGCTCCTACAAAGCGACAGGGATCCGGTTCATGAAAAGACGCAATCTCTCCATCCGCACACGGATTACTATTTCACAGCAACTGATATTCCTGTGAACCGCACTGTGGATACAACGGGAGCACGTACGGTGAATATTCGCACCACAGGGAATGAGAAGTCATCCTTCACTGTGGTTCTAGCTTGCCATGCTAATGGCCAGAAACTTCCACCCATGGTGATATTCAAAAGGAAGACCTTGCTAAAAGAGACCTTTCCAGCCGGCGTCATCATAAAAGCTAACTCGAAGGGATGGCTGAAGAAAAGATGAGCGAGTGGTTAAGGTAAGTTTAAGTTTACGCGAAGAGGCCGGGTGGCTTTTTTCACGCAGCTTCGTCCATGTTGATATACGATTCCATGCGCGCCCACATCACGCTGGTTTTAATATATTATTAAAGTTTGACTGACCTATTTGACTGTTTTTTTGACATTCCTTTAGCGCAGTTAGATGCGGCTTACAACACGGGGCGGCTTATAGGTGGACAAAGTTTTGAAATATGCCGTTCATTGAAGGCGCGGCTTATAACCCAGGGCGCCTTATGGTGCGGAAAATACGGTACCTTAAAATAAGTATATTCTCACTGATAACAAGTGCACTTTTCTTGGTAGAAAAAAAAAATATGTTGAAAAATATTCTTAAATGAAGTAAATGCTAGAGCAGGGGTCGGCAACCCAAAATGTTGAAAGAGCCATTTTGGACCAAAAATACAAAAACAAATCTGTCTGGAGCCGCAAAAAATTAAAAGCCATATTACATACAGATAGTGTGTCATGAGATATAAATTGAATTAAGAGGACTTAAAGGAAACTAAAAGACCTCAAATATAGCTACAAATGAGGCATAATGATGCAATGTGTACATATAGCTAGCCTAAATAGCATGTTAGCATCGATTAGCTTGCAGTCATGCAGTGACCAAATATGTCTGATTAGCACTCCACACAAGTCAATAACATCAACAAAACTCACCTTTGTGGGTTCATGCACAACGTTAAGTTTGGTGGACAAAATGAGACAGAAAAAGAAGTGGCATAAAACACGTCCTAGAAAGTCGGAGAAAGTTATACATGTAAACAAACTACGATGGGTTCAAGGACCGCCAAAATTAGTAGGACAAAACGGCGATCGCCAAATACTCGAATCAGTGAAGCATGTTTAATATAAACAGTGTGCTTTATAACAATTAGGGAGGTTTGTGTCATGTTTGTCCTCCTACAGAAACCATATTAAAACAAAAAATACATTTTCCCCCCTCAACTTTTTCCATTTTTCATACATTTTTTAAAAATCTTCAGAGAGCCACTAGGGCGGCGCTAAAGAGCCGCATGCGGCTCTAAAGCCGCGGGTTGCCGACCCCTGTCCTATAGCCATTATCTTGAAATAATGATATGCGCTCGGCATTACATTTCTTGAAACCAGCAAACTTATACTACAAACTAATTTATTGTTCTTAATGGAAAGGCAACAAGGCAACCGCTTGTTACTCTCGGGGTCTCCTCGCCGCTCAGGCAAACCATATGGTCATTTTTCCATCGATAACATGACATCATCACGCCAAGTGCGTGCTCTTTCAGTCAATTAGTGCGTACATATACAGCCCGGTCACCGGCCAAAAAATTTCTAATTGTAATTTTGAAGAATTTACCTGAATGTGCATGAACTATTTCTGTTTAAAATTGTTAGAAATGTCACATGTTAAATGTTTAAATATTAACTGTCAGTTTACTGTACTGTGCCAACTGTACTACTATATGAGTACGTGTTTTCTATTGTTTCATTGAAAATAAAAGAGCAAAGTCCATTTGGCTGTCATCTGTTTTAATTATGAGACACATTCGTGTCAAAATCATGATTTTTTTTTTCACGCTTGAAGTAAAAAATGATTACTCTATAAAAGTAGTTTTAAACTTGTGAGTGTTGATGACACAGCTTTGCATCAGTTGATATTTTAGTTCCAAGCATGTTTTACTCAATATAGGTCATAACATCTCAGCAACAAGCTGTAATATCTTACTGAGATCATTTAGGACCAAAACCCTTAAAACAAGTAAAACACTCTAACATAAAATCAGCTTAGTGAGAAGAATTATCTTATCAGACAGAAAATAAGCAAATATCACCCTTATTTGAGATATTTCATCTTACTTCGATTTCAGTTTTTGCAGTGCAGTACACTCTGCTGCAGAACCTGTTGTGATGTTCGCTCGTCAAATAAAGAAGACTTTGTTCAACGATCATCACCGGCGTCATCCTTGATCCTTCACACCCGCCTTCAGCCCGGCAGAAGGTGGCAAGGCCAGAGACACAACAGTTGTTTTTTTTCCCTTTTTTGTGTAGGGTAATGTCATGATCCTTCAAGTTTAGATTTGTTTTGGTTTCTATTTTTCGTTTAATGTTTTGTGTTTCCTTACCTGCTCCTGATTGGAACTGAGGAAGAGTCTAGGATACTTATTCTACAATCTGTTCATTCTTTATTTCTGCACTTGTCTTCGTGCCTGTAAGTTTTGCCTCTGTTTCTGAGTAACTTCCGTATTCATATTTTGTATTCATCAACGCTGGTGCTACCTCTTTTTGCCATTGAATACTCTTTATACTGCATGGTGCCTTCCATCTCTGCATCGAAACAGAGAAGTCCCATGTACAAATGACAATGACTAACTTTCAAGTTCAAACACTGATGACATCTATTAAACGAGACAAGAAGCAAGGAATTAAACATAGACAGAATTAAATTTAGCTCAATTGAGGAGAAACGCGTAGACACTGTACCCTTGCACAGTGTCGTCCCACGCTCTGACGAAAGATTTTAAGCCTCCTCTTTTATTTGGACTTTCCCTGATTACATGGCAACAGCTGTTTCTAAGGGTGGGGGGGTCGTAAACAGCCATCGCCTTTGGTTACAAAACAGTTCAAAGAAAAGGTTGTAAACAGCCATTGCCCTCGGTCACAAAACAGTTCAAAGAAAAGGTCTGACCCAAGACTACCGTAAATTCCGGACTATAAGTCGCTATTTATTTCCTAGATTTTGAAACAATTTATGACTTTTTTTTCCCAAGAATGCCCATATTGTTTTGTGTTCAATAGTTTGCATTAAACCCAAGCAGGGGACTGAAATTGTGTCATTGTTTGTGCTATGGCGCCGTTTTTTTGGACGAGTTTATTACCGGTTGAAAATGTACTTCCTGTTCTGATGATGTAATCAAAATAAGCGTCCATAGCGTTATTGCTCGAAATGATTCTTCATTTATCACTCCAAGCAATTTGTGTATGTTTTACAGTTTAACTAAAACACTTCTTACTTACTAAACCATGCTTATTTGTACGTGGTGTCTTCACAGATGTGTAAGTTACCCATGCCATCGGCACTAATACACCCAAAACCATCACAGATGCTGGCTTTTGAACTTTTCGCCTAGAACAGTCCGGATGGTTCTTTTCCTCTTTGTTCCGGAGGAAATTATGTCCACAGTTTCCAAAAACAATTTGAAATGTGTACTCTTCCGACCACAGAACACCTTTTCACTTTGCATCAGTTCGTCTTAGATGAGCTCGGTGCCCAGCGAAGCCGGCTGCCTTTCTGGGTGTTGTTGATAAATGTCTTTCGCTTTGCATAGTACAGTTTTAACTTGCACTTTGCAGATGTAGCGACAAACTGTAGTTACTGACAGTGGTTTTCTGAAGTGGTGATATCCTTTACACACCGATGTCACTTTTTGCTGCAGTAACAGCAAAGTCCATTTGGCTGTCATTTGTTTTAATTATGAGACACATTTGTGTCAAAATCAAATTTCCAAAAACAATTTGAAATGTGTACTCGTCAGACCACAGAACACTTTTCCACTTTGCATCAGTCCGTCTTAGATGAGCTCGGGGCCCAGCGAAGCCGGCTGCGTTTCTGGGTGTTGTTGATAAATGTCTTTCGCTTTGCATAGTACAGTTTTAACTTGCACTTTGCAGATGTAGCGACAAACTGTAGTTATTGACAGTGATTTTCTGAAGTGGTGATATCCTTTACACACTGATGTCACTTTTTGATGCAGTAACTGCAAAGTCCATTTGGCTGTCATTTGTTTTAATTATGAGACACATTTGTGTCAAAATCAAGTTTCCAAAAACAATTTGAAATGTGGACTCTTCAGACCACAGAACAGTTTTTCACTTTGCATCCATCTGTCTTAGATGAGCTTGGGCCCAGCGAAGCCGGCTGCGTTTCTGGGTGTTGTTGATAAATGGCCTTCGCTTTGCATAGTACAGTTTTAACTTGCACTTTGCAGATGTAGCGACAAACTGTAGTTACTGACAGTGGTTTTCTGAAGTGGTGATTTCCTTTACACACTGATGTCACTTTTTGATGCAGTAACTGCAAAGTCCATTTGGCTGTCATTTGTTTTAATTATGAGACACATTTGTGTCAAAATCAAGTTTCCAAAAACAATTTGAAATGTGGACTCGTCAGACCACAGAACACTTTTCCACTTTGCATCAGTCCGTCTTAGATGAGCTCGGGGCTCAGCGAAGCCGGCTGCGTTTCTGGGTGTTGTTGATAAATGTCTTTCGCTTTGCATAGTACAGTTTTAACTTGCACTTTGCAGATGTAGCGACAGACTGTAGTTACTGAGAGTGGTTTTCTGAAGTGGTGATATCCTTTACACACCGATGTCACTTTTTGATGCAGTAACAGCAAAGTCCATTTGGCTGTCATTTGTTTTAATTATGCGACACATTTGTGTCAAAATCAAGTTTCCAAAGACAATTTTAAATGTGTACTCGTCAGACCACAGAACACTTTTCCACTTTGCATCAGTCCGTCTTAGATGAGCTCGGGGCCCAGCGAAGCCGGCTGCAATTCTGGGTGTTGTTGATAAATGTCTTTCGCTTTGCATAGTACAGTTTTAACTTGCACTTTGCAGATGTAGCGACAAACTATAGTTATTGACAGTGATTTTCTGAAGTGGTGATATCCTTTACACACCGATGTCACTTTTTGATGCAGTAACAGCAAAGTCCATTTGGCTGTCATTTGTTTTAATTATGACACACATTTGTTTCAAAATCAAGTTTCCAAAAACAATTTGAAATGTGTACTCTTCAGACCACAGAACACTTTTTCACTTTGCATCAGTCCGTCTTAGATGAGCTCGGGGCCCAGCGAAGCCGGCTGCGTTTCTGGGTGTTGTTGATAAATGTATTTCGCTTTGCATAGTACAGTTTTAACTTGCACTTTGCAGATGTAGCGACAAACTGTAGTTACTGACAGTGATTTTCTGAAGTGGTGATATCCTTTACACACCGATGTCACTTTTTGATGCAGTAACAGCAAAGTCCATTTGGCTGTCATTTGTTTTAATTATGAGACACATTTGTGTCAAAATCAAGTTTCCAAAAACAATTTGAAATATGTACTCTTCAGACCACAGAACACTTTTTCACTTTGCATCCATCCGTCTTAGATGAGCTCGGGCCCAGCGAAGCCGGCTGCGTTTCTGGGTGTTGTTGATAAATGGCCTTCGTTTTGCATAGTACAGTTTTAACTTGCACTTTGCAGATGTAGCGACAAACTGTAGTTACTGACAGTGATTTTCTGAAGTGGTGATATCCTTTACACACCGATGTCACTTTTTGATGCAGTAACTGCAAAGTCCATTTGGCTGTCATTTGTTTTAATTATGAGACACATTTGTGTCAAAATCAAGTTTCCAAAAACAATTTGAAATGTGTACTCTTCAGACCACAGAACACTTTTTCACTTTGCATCAGTCCGTCTTAGATGAGCTCGGGCCCAGAGAAGCCGGCTGTGTTTCTGGGTGTTGTTGATAAATGGCTTTCGCTTTGCATAGTACAGTTTTAACTTGCACTTTGCAGATGTAGCGACAAACTGTACTTACTGACAGTGATTTTCTGAAGTGGTGATATCCTTTACACACCGATGTCACTTTTTGATGCAGTAACTGCAAAGTCCATTTGGCTGTCATTTGTTTTAATTATGAGACACATTTGTGTCAAAATCAAGTTTCCAAAAACAATTTGAAATGTGTACTCTTCAGACCACAGAACACTTTTTCACTTTGCATCCGTCCGTCTTAGATGAGCTTGGCCCAGCGAAGCCGGCTGCGTTTCTGGGTGTTGTTGATAAATGGCCTTCGTTTTGCATAGTACAGTTTTAACTTGCACTTTGCACATGTAGCGACAAACTGTAGTTACTGACAGTGATTTTCTGAAGTGGTGATATCCTTTACACACCGATGTCACTTTTTGATGCAGTAACTGCAAAGTCCATTTGGCTGTCATTTGTTTTAATTATGAGACACATTTGTGTCAAAATCAAGTTTCCAAAAACAATTTGAAATGTGTACTCTTCATACCACAGAACACTTTTCCACTTTGCATCAGTCCGTCTTAGATGAGCTCGGGGCCCAGCGAAGCCGGCTGCGTTTCTGGGTGTTGTTGATAAATGTCTTTCGCTTTGCATAGTACAGTTTTAACTTGCACTTTGCAGATGTAGCGACAGACTGTAGTTACTGACAGTGGTTTTCTGAAGTGGTGATATCCTTTACACACCGATGTCACTTTTTGATGCAGTACCGCCTGAGGGCTCGAAGGTCACAGGCATTCAATGTCGGTTTTCGGCCTTGCCGCTTACGTGCAAAAAACAAACGATTTGAGAAATCAGACTCATTTAGTGCATGGAAACTGACTTCAAACTGGGTGTAAGTGTGAATGGACTAGTCAATACTTTGTCCCCATGACAGGCCTGTAATTAACCAGTAAAATGACTCGGGTGTAATCGAGCCCTCACTTTAAATCAACTGGGATAGGTTCGACTTCCCCCTGTGACTGAACATGAACTACTGTTGAGAAAAATGTCCATCGATACCTCCCATTCTGTGTCTCTTGTCAAGTCACAGTTATTACCACACCTCTAGCGCATGGTGCAGCTAACACCGCTGACCTGACAGTGGGACATTGTGAGCGTTCTATCACAAAAGCAGACAGGTAAATATTGAATAGGGATAAAAAAACAGGGCGCTTGTGGATGTATGAAAAAAAATGCCCTTCAAACTTTTTTAATATTTCCTTTTAAGACGTTTTAAGACTTTCCTCCCATTCATAGTCTATTCAATTGAATACATGTTGAAAAGGATTCGCAAAATCATTGTATTCTGTTTTTATTTACAATTTACACAACTTTACTGATTTTTTTTTTTTTAATATAAAACCCTAATGGGGATGTTTTTTTCGGGGCTTTATAGCATACTTGCCAACCTTGAGACCTCTGATTTCGGGAGGTGGGGGGTGGGGGGGCGTGGTCGGGGGTTGGGCGGGGCGTGGTTGGGATGGGTGGCGTGGTCGGGGGCGTGGTTAAGAGGGGAGGAGTATATTTACAGCTAGAATTCACCAACTCCAGTATTTCATTCATATATATATATATATATATATATATATGTATGTAGGAAATACTTGACTTTCAGTGAATTCTAGCTATATATATATATATTTATTTATTTTATCCATCCATCCATCCATCCATCTTCTTCTGCTTATCCGAGGTCGGGTCGCGGGGGCAGCAGCTTAAGCAGGGAAGCCCAGACTTCCCTCTCCCCAGCTACTTCGTCCAGCTCCTCCCGGGGGATCCCGAGGCGTTCCCAGGCCAGCCGGGAGAGATAGTCTTCCCAGTGTGTCCTGGGTCTTCCCCGTGGCCTCCTACCGGTCGGACGTGCCCGAAACACCTTCCTAAGGAGGCGTTCGGGTGGCATCCTGACAAGATGCCCGAACCACCTCATCTGGCTCCTCTCGATGTGGAGGAGCAGCGGCTTTACTTTGAGCTCCCCCCGAATGACAGAGCTTCTCACCCTATCTCTAAGGGAGAGCCCCGCCACTCGGCGGAGGAAACTCATTTCGGCCGCTTGTACCCGTGATCTTGTCCTTTCGGTCATGACCCAAAGCTCATGACCATAGGTGAGGTTGGGAACGTAGATCGACCGGTAAATCGAGAGCTTTGCCTTCCGGCTCAGCTCCTTCTTCACCACAACGGATCGATACAGCGTCCGCATTACTTAAGACGCCGCACCGATCCGCCTGTCGATCTCACGATCCACTCTTCCCCCTCTCGTGAACAACACTCCGAGGTACTTGAACTCCTCTACTTGGGGCAAGATCTCCTCCCCAACCCGGAGATGGCACTCCACCCTTTTCCGGGAGAGAACCATGGACTCGGACTTGGAGGTGCTGATTCCCATCCCAGTCGCTTCACACTCGGCTGCGAACCGATCCGATATTTATTTTATTATATATATAAATAAAAGAAATACTTGAATTTCAGTGTTCATTTATTTACACATATTCACACACATAACACTCATTTACTCATTGTTGTACTTGAAAGTACAATGCAATACAATTCTGGGGCAATGGCACCTATCAAATACACAGTAATGAAAACACAGTTGTTCTACTAACTGTACTGTGTGTTATGAGAGTAGAGTATGTGTGTGTGTGTGGCCCTTTAATAGGTGACAGCATGTGAGGTAAGTGACGTCAGTGAGTGTGTGGGCAAGAGAAGAGAGCGTGCGGTAGCGAGTGCGGGGAGGGACTACCGTATTTTCCGCACCATAAGCCGCCCTGGGTTATAAGCCGCGCCTTCAATGAACGGCATATTTCAAAACTTTGTCCACCTATAAGCCGCCCCGTGTTATAAGCCGCATCTAACTGCGCTAAAGGGAATGTCAAAAAAACAGTCAGATAGGTCAGTCAAACTTTAATAATATATTAAAAACCAGCGTGATGTGGGCGCGCATGGAGTCGTATATCAACATGGACGGAGCTGCGTGAAAAAAGCCACCCGGCCTCTTCGCGTAAACTTCCCTTAACCACTCGCTCATCTTTTCTTCATCCATCCATCCCTTCGAGTTAGCTTTTATGATGACGCCGGCTGGAAAGGTCTCTTTTGGCAAGGTCTTCCTTTTGAATATCACCATGGGTGGAAGTTTCTGGCCATTAGCATGGCAAGCTGGAACCACAGTGAAGGATGACTTCTCATTCCCTGTGGTGCGAATATTCACCGTACGTGCTCCCGTTGTATCCACAGTGCGGTTCACAGGAATATCAAAAGTCAGTGGAACCTCGTCCATGTTGATAATGTTCTCTGGCCGGATCTTTTTTTCAGCTATCTTGTTTTTACAATATGCACGGAAAGTAGCCAGCTTTTCTTGAAAGTCTTTAGGCAGTTGCTGTGAAATAGTAGTCCGTGTGCGGATGGAGAGATTGCGTCTTTTCATGAACCGGAAACCTGTCGCTTAGTAGGAGCCATTTTGTGGTCTTTACAGATGTAAACACACAAGGGAAATGAAACATAATATCCGCGCGCTTCTTCTTCTTCTACGGGGGCGGGTGGTTGCTTACAGTAGAAGAAGAAGCGCTTCCTCTTCTATGGGGGCGGGTGCTTACCTTGGCGGTTGCTTGCGTAGAAGAAGAAGCGCTTCCTGTTCTACGGGGAAAAAAGATGGCGGCTGTTTACCGTAGTTGCGAGACCTAAACTTTATGAAAATGAATCTTAATATTAATCCATATATAAAGCGCACCGGGTTATAAGCCGCACTGTCAGCTTTTGAGTAAATTTGTGGTTTTTAGGTGCGGCTAATAGTGCGGAAAATACGGTAGTTGGTTTTGTGTTGGATTGGCTGTGTGCAAGCAATCAATAAAGCAAGATTTGCAACTAATCGCTGGACTCATCATTCACCCTAAAGTCGTCCGCTGTGGAGACCCACTGCCGGGTAAGGTGAAGGGTGTTGCCCCGAGCATACATCGGCCCTGGAGAAGTGTCTCCCCTGCGCTCTTAGACTATGGTCTCGTTCTTCTGCTTCGTCTCCTTGTGTGCGCACACTGGACTCAGGTCCGCATGGAGCTGGAGGGGGAGTGGCCTCCAGCTCCGGCTGAATTCCGGGAGATTTTCGGGAGAAAATTTCTTCCGGGAGGTTTTCGGGAGAGGCGCTGAATATCGGGAGTCTCCCGGAAAAACCGGGAGGGTTGGCAAGTATGCTTTATATGCAAAATTGAACGACTCACACAGGCTCCATTGTAAGTAGACTTTTGATCAAATGTATTTACCGTATTTTTCGGACTATAAGTCGCAGTTTTTTTCATAGTTTGGCCGGGCTCCAGTGCAACTTATATATGTTTTTTTCCTTCTTTATTATGCATTTTCGGCAGGTGCGACCTATACTCCGGTGCGACTTATACTCCGAAAAATACGGTAATATTAATAATCTGGCAGTAAGTCAGACACGTTTCCAGTGAGGGTTGGACTCCGCCAAGGCTGCCCTTTGTCACCGATTCTGTTCATAACTTTTATGGACACAATTTCTAGGCGCAGTCAAGGCGTTGAGCGGATCTGGTTTGGTGGCTGCAGGATTAGGTCTGTGCTTTTTGCAGATGATGTGGTCCTGATGGCTTCATCCGGCCAGGATCTTCAGCTCTCCCTGGGTCGGTTCGCAGCCGAGTGTGAAGCGACTGGAATGAGAATCAGCACCTCCGAGTCCGAGTCCATGGTTCTCGCCCGGAAAAGGGTGGAGTGCCATCTCAGGGTTGGGGAGGAGACCCTGCCCCAAGTGGAGGAGTTCAAGTACCTCAGAGTCTTGTTCACGGGTGGGGGAAGAGTGGATCGGTGCGACGTCTTCAGTAATGCGGACACTGTATCGATCTGTTGTGGTGAAGAAGGAGCTGAGCCGGAAGGCAAAGCTCTCAATATACCAATCGATCTACGTTCCCATCCTCACCTATGGTCATGAGCTTTGGGTTATGACTGAAAGGACAAGATCACGGGTACAAGCGGCCGAAATGAGTTTCCTCCGCCGGGTAGCGGGTCCCTCCCTTAGAGATAGGGTGAGAAGCTCTGCCATCCGGGGGAAGATCAAAGTAAAGCCACTGCTCCTCCACATCGAGAGGAGCCAGATGACGTGGTTCGGGCATCTGGTCAGGATGCCATCTGTACGCCTCCCTAGGGAGGTGTTTAGGGCACGTCCGACCACGAGGAAGACCCAGGACACGTTGGGTAGACTATGTCTCCCGGCCGGCCTGGGAACGCCTCGGGATCCCCCGGGAAGAGCTGGACGAAGTATTGAGTTGAGTTGACTTTGAGTTTATTTCGAACATGCAAGATTTCACGGGTGGTACGTGTTAATCCAATCATCTGTTGTCTTTAACAGTAAGCGGCCGGGAGTAGGAGTGGAGAGAGGATACGGACGTGACTGAAAAGTCACGTTCTGCGGGAGAAAGATTGTGATAAAAACCTATATATATTAAAACCTTGTTAATGATACATCACAATCTCCAGTTTCTCTTTTCAACATGTTGGCCGGGAAGAGGGAAGTCTGGGCTTTCCTGCTTAGGCTTCTGCCCCCGCGACCCGACCTCAGATAAGCGGAAGGAGATGAATGGATGGATGGAGATTCCGGCGGAAACTTTCCACATTCTCTACTTGCTGGCATTGGCCCATGTTTCAAGAATTGCATAAGAAGACCCAATTACTGAAATCTTTTCCACAGTCCCGGGAATTAAAGCCCAGATCAAATATCCGATTTTTCAATCATCTTCTCCTTCAACACATCTGTACACACTCTAAACTTCACGATGAATTAAAAATGGTTCATCAGCTTCTCAAACACAAGAAAACTTTATTTGCACCATCTTCAATTAAACATAAGCCAATACGCCCGACAAAATCCTCTTAACGTTGGTATGATACAGGTACGGTATCTTAATACAGTCTTGGAAGCATTAGAGAGATATCATGAACCAGAGAAGATGAGCTTTAGGGATTCAAAAAGTGTGTCTTCATTTGACTGCACATTATTTCAGATGCGTGCTTGTTCTATATTTGGTCACTTTATGAAAAGTTAATGTACTATCCCACATTAACATGCAACATCCATGTGAATTAGAGGTTAGGAGGTGCATACATTATAGATGACGGTGCTATGTAAAAAGCTGCGCTGCAACCACATAATTTCCCTATTCTGGAATAAATACAAGTCGATTCTATCCAATAAGTACTGTAATTCCGGACTATAAGCCTCTATTTTTTTCCTACACTTTAACCCCTGCGGTCTATAAGACGGAACTAATTTTTCTTCGCTGGCGGCAATAGTAAAAATAATTGTATAAACAAATAAAAGCAATACAGTGAGATGGCATTTTATTGTTTGTGCTAAATCAGTGTTTTTATTTGTTTTCCAACTGGAACAGTCTTCCAGCCGTCCATAGCGTTTCTACTCGTATGGATTCTTCATTCATCACTCCAAGCAACATTTTTAAGTTTTATAATACAACTAAAACAATTCATACTTACTGAACCGTCCCTTGTGTCATATCTGTAGGAGTGTTTTCAGGAGTATTTGTACATGCTATCTTAATGTTATAATGCTAGGGTTGCTTGGATTAGCTAATATGCTAACACGTTTAGGAGTGTCTTTGTAAGTATTATTAATTATTATTAATTATTATTAATTATTATTAATTATTATTATTATCGCAATGGCATTCTTTTTGTATTGTTTCAGTTTCACAAATCCCTCAGTAAATTCACCAAAATGTCACCTTGGAGTTATTGAGTCTGTTTAGCTGATTGGAGAGCTAGCTTCTGCATTCAGTGGGTCCATGACGATGACTTCTGTTTTGTTTGATCAGCCGTTTTACTGCCGTGTAACAGACACAGTTTGGAAACAATTAAGGTATGTAAACAAACATTTACAAAATACTTTTGTGTAAATAATAATATATCTGCGGGTTATAGTCCGGTGCGGCAAATATATGGAAACATAGTTTTTTCTTCAAAAATTTAGTAGGTTCGGCTTATATCTGGTGCGCTTTTCTTCAATATTTATATATATATATATATATATATATATATATATATATATATATATATACACACACATTGTGGAGGGAGATGTGGCCAGCGCTGTCTGCAGGAGCAAAGGTCACCGCCTCTGTCAATGGTGCTGAGGACAGAGCACCATCAGATGGGGGCGTGGCAGTGCCGATGGCGAGACACAGCTGGCAGGTGATTAGATTTCACAGGTGGTACGTGTTAATCTTATCATCTGTTGTCTTTAACAGTAAGCGGCCGGGAGCAGGAGGGGAGAGAGGATACGGACGTCACTGAAAAGTCACGTTCTGTGGGAGAAAGATTGTGATAAAAACCTATGTATATTAAAACCTGCACGCTTGGCTCCTGTGCCGTGACTATATATATATATATATATATATATATATATATATATATATATATATATATATATATATATATATATATATATATATATATATATATATTTGAATCGCAATTCATTGGAAAATTGTTTTGTTTTTTTGACACCCCTAGTTTTAAGGCTTATTTATTTCGACAACATTACATTCCTTGTGCAGCCATGCATTTGCATCTTAAATTAAATGTTTAGAAACTTTGACAGCAATTTCAGTTCTCCATCTCCCTTGCAGGATTTTGCTGACTTTTTTGAGATGCCTAAATTTGCAGAAGCTAGTATCAAAAATTGCAATGAAAAGTGTACTGTTTTTTTTTTTAGGTGTTTGTTGCAATAAAATTGCGGTAGAAAGTGGAAGTTGCAAAATTCTATAATTCTGTAATTGTAATAGGGAATAATAAGGCTGACAACCAACAATTTTAATAGTCATTTTAATTGCAATTTAAGTAAATTGATAGTATTTTTTTCGATGAGTCAAACAATTGTTGAGTTTGACGTTGATTCCGCGACTTAATTTTAACTAATTTTTAAATATATTATAGTAAATTCAGTTGTAAGGAATGAAACAAATGCTTTTCCTTCATTTATTTTTACACAAAGTATATAACCACAGTGGAAAATTAGTTAACAAAAACAAAAAATATGACATTTAGTGCAAATAAACATTTTCATCCAGCACTGTTATTTAGCTGCAATAATGTTCCTAAACAAATAAAAGTGTAAACATGAACATGCCCGGCGGTAAATCAGTTAACATTTCATCAAGCCACTCGTCGACAATAAAGCTTTGTCGATTAATGTTTATAATTGACATCAATAATGTCAGGTAATTGTTGCAGCCCTATAATTAACAAATATAAACAAAGACTGACACCAGCATTTGGCTTTATTAATCACAACAAAGTACAGTACACATGTATTACTGCAAATAATAGACTAAAATGATATCCCTGTCTTAGTTCAAATTAATTTATGCCGAAGATGAGTAAACAATACAATTAATCTTAAATAACTTTATTATAGAAATAACACTTTATGTCCCAGCTGTACATTAACTACTTGAATTAATCCACGCTTAATTTCTAGTATTCTACCTTGACAAGTTGGACTTTTGTGATTATGGTTGAAGGCTGTACTTACTTTTGTGAGATACTGTGTACTGTATATGTACATATGCCAATTTAAGTTATATTCTACTCATAAAATGTAGATTTTTAGGCTTAGTTTATTCAGTCGTACAGGAAATGGGCAAGGATGCTTACTAATGGAAGCCATGTTACGACTTTTACTTCCGCTAAAACATAATCAAGTTTTGTTGTCTTCTCTGCGCTACTATTTATTGTTTATCATTGCAGATTCAGAATTGAGTTTTTGGTTAATATTTCCCCTCATTTTTGCAGGACATATGGACAATATCAGAAATGTAAGGCCAAATAATAGATAACAACAACTGGGTATTGAGGTAGTGGATGTAGAGGAGCTGTAAAAAGGTAAAAGGTACTAAACACTGGAGTTTTAAAGGCCTACTGAAACCTACTACTAACGACCACGCAGTCTGATAGTTTAAATATCAATGATGAAATGTTAACATTGCAACACATGCCAATACGGCCGGGTTAGTTTACTAAAGTGCAATTTTAAATTCCGCGCGAAATATCCAGCTGAAAACGTCTCGGTATGATGACGTCAGCGCGTGACGTCACGGATTGTAGAGGACATTTTGGGACAGCATGGTGGCCAGCTATTAAGTTGTCTGTTTTCATCGCAAAATTCCACAGTATTCTGGACATCTGTGTTGGTGAATCTTTTGCAATTTGTTCAATGAACAATTGAGACAGCAAAGAAGAAAGCTGTAGGTGGGAAGTGGTGTATTGCGGCCGACTGCAGCAACACAAACACGGCCGGTGTTTCATTGTTTACATTCCCGGAAGATGACAGTCAAGCTTTACCATTGGCCTGTGGAGAACTGGGACAACAGAGACTCTTACCAGGAGGACTTTGAGTTGGATACGCAGACACTGTACCGTGAGTACGCATGCAGCTGCGGCTTCCAAACATTTGATCGCTTGCCCGTACGTGCGTGCCGCTATGTGCATGTCACGTACATGACTTTGGGGACTTTGGGGAAATATATGTGCTGTATGAACTTTGGGGAGGTGAACAGTACTTTGGGCTGTGGGACTGAGTGTGTTGTGCAGGTGTTTGAGTTGTATTGGCGGGTTATATGGACGGGATGGGGGAGGTGTTTGTTATGCGGGATTAATTTGTGGCATATCAAATATAAGCCTGGTTGTGTTGTGGCTAATAGAGTATATATATGTCTTGTGTTTATTTACTGTTTTAGTCATTCCCAGCTGAATATCAGGTCCCACCCGCCTCTCACAGCATCTTCTGAATCGCTCCCACTGCCCTCTAGTCCTTCACTCTCACTTTTCTCATCCACAAATCTTTCATCATCGCTCAAATTAATGGGGAAATCGTCGCTTTCTCGGTCCGAATCGCTCTCGCTGCTGGTGGCCATGATTGTAAACAATGTGCGGATGTGAGGAGCTCCACAACCTGTGACGTCACGCTACTCGTCTGCTACTTCCGGTACAGGCAAGGCTTTTTTATCAGCGACCAAAAGTTGCGAACTTTATCGTCGATGTTCTCTACTAAATCCTTTCAGCAAAAATATGGCAATATCGCGAAATGATCAAGTATGACACATAGAATGGACCTGCTATCCCCGTTTAAATAAGAAAATCGCATTTCAGTAGGCCTTTATTACCTACATAATTAGTCCTAACTAATTCATAACCATTGTTAGGGAAAAGCAGTTGTCATCTAACCCAGTTACGTTTCCTGGTAAAAAATGACTATAAGGCACACTTAAAATCCTTTCATTTTCTCAAAACTCGACAGTGCGCCTTATAACCTGGTGCGCCTAATGTACGGAATTATTTTGGTTGTGCTTACCGACCTCAAAGCTATTCTATTTGGTACATGGTGAAATGATAAGTGTGACCAGTAGATGGCAGTGACACATAAGAGATACGTGTAGACTGCAATATGATGGCGGTCCCACATGAGAGATACGTGTAGGCTGCAATATGACACGAATAAACAACACCAAAATGTTAGATGTTCTAATGATATTATAGAACATTACACACGGCGCTCAAAAATATATCAAAATGTTTTAGTTCAACTTTGGTAAGCTATGAAGCCGCACTGCTTGATGGATTGTACTGTGCTTCAACATACGAGTATTATTATGGTGTGTGTATAAGGTAAGACATATTATCTGGCGTTTTGTTTCGTAATATTATGCAAAAGAGACTGTTCTTACCTTCTGGTACCTGCTGATCTGTATTTGGGATCTGCATAAGTCCTGAAAATTGTAGTCCGTGCCGACGGCATTGTCGATAAGCTTCTTCTTTTTCTCTATCTTCTTGTTATGGGACATTCATCCTCCGCTGTTGCCATTTCTAATATAAAGTAGTGTAAAGTTCTTACTTATATCTGTCAGTAAACTCGCCATGAAAGTGCTAAAACATACCGGTGTAGTGAGTTTACATTATTCACCCAAGGAACTTTAGTTATTAGAGGGTTCTGGTCGGACAGTTTTTCACAGGACACATTTCCGGCGTTGTTGCACTAGTGAGATGCTGCTGCGTTAATGATTTCGGTAAAGTCCGAATGTCATTAAAACAGTTCGCTCCATCTTTTGACACTTCTTCCACTCCCGTCCTTGCACGCTACACCCCTACAACAAAGATGACGGGGAGAAGACGCTGCCGAAGGTGAGCCACGTAAATAAGACCGCTCACAAAACGGCGAATCCGGAAGATGATCTGTAAAACATAATCTATGCAACATTTTGACCAAAGAACCACATCTACATGTTATGTAGACCACAAGGAAGTGTTTTACATTTAGAAAAAAAATAATAATAATATGACCCCTTTAATGCGCCCTATATTCCGTTTTTTATGAAAATAGACCTAACTAGACCCGCTCATCGGCAGTGCGCCTTATAATCCGGTGCACCCTATGGTCCAGTAAATACGGTAGACACACTCCTACTACTACTAGGGAATAGTGAACAACAAACCAATGCTTGAAACTGACGAGATCGCAATCCTACAACACACCGTTTGTGGACGAGGAGACGAAACAATCCAGTGAAAAAAATTCAACAGAGCCGCCGTCACTGTGTCGTGTGAGATTCAGTAAGCCAACAACACTCACACTGCTCTCATGAAATATCTTTTTTTAAGTAACTTATAACATTCAGTTCTTAATTCAATTAATTTTTGGGAAAGTAACGACTCAACGCGTAACTATAATTCCTTTTTTAAACGGTAATTTGCCGAACATTGTTAATAACTAACAAAACAAGCTTGTTGTTTGATGTGAGCTCATCAAAATAGTTGTGAAATTTGTTTGCATGTTATAAAACAGTGCATACTCTATTTCTGTGTATACAGAAGTGGCCAAAGAGCTCATATGAACATACAAATGGATGCGCATGAAACTATGCAGTAAACAGAGAGAGGTCTGGAGCCACATACTCTAATGTAAAATAATATTATATAATGCACAGGGGACTCATTTGCAACATCCAGGTGGTAACTGATGAGTTTACACTTCAATTAATTGAATTATTGTTGTGCCGTTTTCATAACAAAGGTCAAATGGGCTTCGAAGTAAACTTTTAAAGGTCTGTCTATAAACAATAGTGAATAAACATGCAATTTTTGGGTATTTTCAAATATATATACATTTTTTTTAAGACTTTGGAAGTCTGGACTTGCATTGTTTAAAAGTGAGAACATACACTGTAGTATATTCTGACAAAACGTCAACCTGTCACGACATGGTTTACGCAGCTTACTGCGGGGTCGTTCTCCCAGGAAGGCAAATGGATCACTCCGGACAGGTCTTGCATGTAGGAGCATGGTTTATTCTTGAGAAGTCAAAACAGCACCAAAAACAGAAAACTAGTCGAAGGAAACGACGTGCCGTTCCCACTTGAAGCTAAGGCAAAGACATAGCGCAGGAAACATGGAACTATGGACATGGAACCTCACGAAACTGTGGCATGAAATAAACAAGACTAAGGCATGAAGCGAACAACTAGCATAAACTATGGCATGGAACAAACAAGACTTACTTGGCAAGGCATGAGGCATAAACTTGGAATCAGACATGAACCGAACAATGACGCCAGGCCGACTGACAGGTTTAAATAGTGTCTCTTGATTAGAGCTAGGTGAGCGTCCCGAACACCAGCGGTAGGTGAAAATCATACCCAACCATGACAACCAAAACAAACAAGAGTGCACAAAAAACCGGAACTATGGAGTTAAACTAACAGAACATAACGAAAACATCGAAGTACAGACGGATTGAAAGTGGTTCTCAAACCTTTTTCACAAAGTTCCACCTCAGAAAACCCTTGGCTCTCCAACATTAAAATACAGTAGTGTAGTGTAGGCTTAAGTAGTCATTAAAAACAACACAGAGGTTTTATTCAACAAGTATATTTAATATTTTGGCCACTGTAACATTACACAGTTTGAACAGTAACACTGTGTTTGAATATAGGAAAATAAAACATTGTACTTTAGTAATGAGTCAAATAAAGTTAATGGCACATAATTAGGTAATTAATTAATGTACCACTAGGTGGAGCCCACGTAGCACTAGTGCAGGGGTCAGCAACACAAAAAGTTGAAAGAGCCATATTGGGCCAAAAATACAAAACAAATCTGTCTGGAGCCGCAGAAATTAAAAGTCTTATATAAGTGTTATAATGAAGGCAACACATGATGTAAGTGTCTATTTCAGCTATATTAGCCTACTATCAAAATGACTATGTGTCGCAGGCTGATGCAAATCTTCGTTGACAGAAATGTTGAAATGTAATATTTATTCTACACATTTTTACAGTATTGGAAAACTTTAATAAAACATAGGGTGAAATAACTGCTGGAAATTACTGGCTCAGAATGGCCAAAGGCATAGATGTGTGTGTCCAAGTTTAAGAAAAAGGCAGGCTGTCTTTTTCTCATGGATTTATTACAATCTTTGCAAGCTGGGTAACTTTTGCTGTGGTCTGGAACAACATGGCACACTAACACCAATCAGGAATACAGTCAGTATTACATACAGATAATAAGCAGTCCCACTGTCAGACACGGCACAGGAGCCAAGCATGCAGGTTTTAACAAGGTTTTAATAATAATATATTTTCACAAAAGTTTTCTCTCCCGCCACGTCCGTATCCTTTCTCCCCTCCACTTACTGTTAAAGACAACAGATGATTAGATCAACACGTACCACCTGTGAAATCTAATCACCTGCCAGCTGTGTCTCGCCGTCAGCACTGCCACGCCCCCGTCTGATGGTGCTCTGTCCTCAGCACCATGGACAGAGGCGGTGACCTTTGCTCCTGCAGGCAGCGCTGGCCACATCTCCCTCCACACTCACCTTTGCGCATTCACGCACAGTATAAAATGTTTGGTGGACAAAATGAGACAAAGAAGGAGTGGCATAAAACACGTCTTTCTGTGGCAGCGTCAGAGACAGTTGTACATGTAGACAAACTACGGTGCGTTCTAGGACCGACAAAATTGGTAGGACTAAACAGTGAATTATGTTTAATAAAAACTGTGTGATTTCTAACAATTAGGAAGGTTTTTTTCTCCAACAGAAACCATAGTTGAACAAAAAATATATTTTACCGACATTTTTTTCCATTTTCATACATTGTTGAAAAAGTTCCAGGGAGCCACTAGGACGGAGCTAAAGAGCCGCGGGTTGCTGACCCCCGCACCAGTGGTACTCGTACCACAGTTGGAGAAACCCTGAACTAGACCATAAGCTAGATTCATAGAGCGTACTGACGACTGTAAAATACTGTAAACACTTCCATCGATCGCAAGCTCAACTTCTACGATCAATTTTGAGATGACACTTTAGCGCTGCTGGAAATGTCTTTTGCTGAGGACGAGTCGTGTCCTCGACTGATCATCTGTCCTGCGGCTATTCTACAAATCCGTTGTGTAATCTATTCCTGGATCAATATACTAGCATGATTAGGAAGGATGAACAACAGCTTCCTGGAACTTCTCAACAGGATTGCAGACATCATGAGGCGAGAACAGGAGTTTTTCATCCAGCCTTTCCACCGTGTTCGTACCAACCACCCTTTGTACCAAAATGTACTAACACAAAATACAGCTCATATGGTTTCATTTTAATACAGTGACATCTCATTTTGGGTGCTTCTACCCGCAATCGTGTCCTTTCCATCTCTACCCAAGTACCTCAGTTTTCATTATCGGTCCATTCCAAAGGGTTCGTTGCAAACGGAATATTTTGAAAACCGAAACAAATTTCCGTAATTATAACAGACATTCAATAGTATTGAAGTGAAGTGAATTATGTTTGTATAGCGCTTTTCTCTAGTTACTCAAAGCGCTTTACATTGTGAAACCCAATATCTAAGTTACATTTAAACCAGAGTGGGTGGCACTGGGAGCAGGTGGGTAAAGTGTCTTGCCCAAGGACACAACAGCAGTGACTAGGATGGCGGAAGCATATATATATATATATATATATATATATATATATATATATATATATATATATATATATATATATGTATATATGTATATATATATATATATATATATATATATATATATATATATATAAGAGAAATACTTGAATTTCAGTGTTCATTTATTTGCACATATACACACATAACACTCATCTACTTATTGTTGAGTTAAGGGTTGAATTGTCCATCCTTGTTCTATTCTCTGTCACTATTTTTCTAACCATGCTGAACACCCTCTCTGATGATGCATTCTGCTTCGTATCCTTGTTGTGTGCGCAGTTGTGCACTGCACTCTCTAAAAGCCGTAGATGTTATTGTCACATATGCATGTACAGTACATGGCAGTATTGTCCTGTTTAAGAGTGTCACAACATTGCTGTTTACGGCAGACAAACTGCTTTACGGTAGACAAAAACGTGACTGCTGTTGTTGTGTGTTGTTGCCGCGCTGGGAGGACGTTAATGAAACTGCCTAACAATAAACCCACATACGAAAACAATAACTCGCCCTCATGATTGGGCAGGAACGTTGTTTATATTGTGGGAAAAGCGGATGTGAAAACAGGCTGTCGACACGTCACTCAGGTCCGCCTGAATTTCGGGAGATTTTCGGGAGAAAATTTGTCCCGGGAGGTTTTCGGGAGAGGCGCTGAATTTCGGGAGTCTCCCGGAAAATCCGGGAGGGTTGGCAAGTATGGACTTTTGAGCCGCTTTGAGTGCGTACGTGTCTCTCGGTCAGTAGTGTGTAGTGGGTCATTGGGCGCCTCCTGCTGGTCTGCATGTTTGATTACACAAAGCCGAATACAAGACGATCCGACCCAACTCCTACACAATAAATATATATTCTGACAAACAATCCAGGTCACACACACACACACACACACACACACACACTGGGGCAACACTCACCCTGGAGGTGCTCAAGTATGAATTTGCTGTAAAAGCCACATGAATCCCAGATAGAATGTGCAATATTTCGCAAAAAAACCCGACACCCTCATTTTTTAAACTGGCTCCTTTCGGCCATCACTCTACAGGTACACTCCGTCAAAACACAGACTTTTCTGAGCCCGTAATTTGTGGCTGATAGCGGACTCGTGGCACAGGCAGGCGGCTATTAGTCTTGATAAATTATGAATCAGCTTTATAACTGACTGTGTAGTTCCTGCTGGAAATAAATTACAGTTGGGTTGCAACACATTGGGCGTGCTGACAATTCTGTGTATAATGATTTTTTTAAGCCAGTCAAGGTCTGTCTGTATGCTTCTTGTCCGTGTTTCTCTGAATGTGCTCGCAGAATGAGTCACTGTGACTCACAGTAAACTGTGTGTGTGTGTGTGTGTTTTTGTGTGTGTGTGTCCTTGTATTTCTACCATACTTGAGACATCAACAAAGAAAAGTACCGTCCATATGAGGACCGGTGAACAAGTTAGGACATAAATCATGGTCCCAATAAAAAACAAACATTGCATCTAATAGAGAAATTCAGATTATTATTATAACAATGGTAACATTTTAAAGTTTTCTTATAAAATTGTGACTTTTGTCGAGTAAAATTACGACTCTTTTCATAAAATTGCCAAAAGTTTTGTCATGTCTGTGATCATGTTTTGTTTAGTTATGTTTTTGCTTGGTTTTTGGACACTTTTTAGTTCTTGTCTTCACTCCCTTTTGCCACCACAGTAACCATTAGTTTCACCAGGTTCACATCGTCATGTCACGCACCTGTCTCACGTTCTCACATTTTGAGTCACGCACCTGTTTTCACTAATCACGTCATCACTATTTAAGCCTGTAGTTGCCAGGCAGTCAGCCTGGCGACATCACTCTTGACACACTCCTGACACTCTGTTTCATGTTCACAGTCCATGCTGCCCTGTTCACGTCATCGCAAGTAAGTTTTGTTGATTAATGCCACAGTTAGTGTCTTTTGTTTTTTTGTCCATAGTTCTGCCTTTGTGCAAGTTTTTGTTTTTATAGCCAAGTTTTGCACTTTCGCTCTTGTGCGCGCCTTTTGTTTATTTCTTTTTTGAGTGTTAAAATTAAATATTTATTTACCTTCACGCCATGTACGGTCCAAATCATTTGCACCTTGGGAAAACAAAACACGCCTAAGTCCAAGTCATGACAAGTTTAAGCTTTTTCTTCTAAAATTGCGACTGTTATTGAGTAAAATTCCGACTTTTATCATAATATTGCACAAATGTTCAGTTTTTCTCGTAAAATTTTGACTTGCGTTGCGTAAAATGACGACTTTTATTATAATACTGCCAAAATTCTAAGTTTTTTTTGTGAAATTCCAACTCTTCTATATATTTGCACTGTATGTATATATTATTAATGTTGTAAATACAAATATTTATATATCTATAAAGGGTGGTCCTACAGAGGTAGGCATTTTTCAGAGGTCTCAAGAAGGTAAAAAATACAAGAATGTGTGTGTGTGTGTGTGTGTGTGTGTGTGTGTGTGTGTGTGTGTGTGTGTGTGTGTGTGTGTGTGTCTCCTTGTATTTCTACCATTCTTGAGACATCAACAAGGAAAAGTACCGTCCATATGAGGACCGGTGAACAAGTTAGGACATAAATCATGGTCCCAATACGGAAAACCATTGCATCTAATAGAGAATGTCTCATTTGCACCCCTGGTGGTGAAAACTATCAGAATTAGGGTGGTCCCAAAAAGGAGGGATTTTTCAAATTGATTGTGTGTCGGTTTTTTAAATGTCCTCCCCCTCTGGTCAACATATGAAATAACAAGTGTGTGTAAACATTTGAAATGCACCCCCTCTGGCCAACATATGTGATAACAAGTGTGTGTAAGACATTGATTAATTAAAACAAATTAATTAAAAAAAAAATATATATATGTATATAGAGACATACTGTAATAACTTGAAGTCAAAAAACAAAATAAAATAAAAATAAATGAACTAAAAGCAGTCTTTTTCTCACACTGTGTCAACTTTTTTTCTTATAAAAATTGGGAAAGATTTCTCATATTCTTTCCGTTTCTGTAATATTGAAGTATTTTCTCATAGAATTATAACTTTTTTGTGTAAAATTATTACTTTTTAATGCAAAATGGTGACATTTGTCATATAAAATTCTGACTTGTATCACAATATTGCCAATTATTTTGTTGTTCTTGTAAAATGGTAACATTTTGACTTTTGTCATAATTTTGCCAAGTAAAATTCCGATTATTATTATAATATTGCTAAAATGTTAAAGTTTTCTTATAAAATTGTGACTTTTGTCGAGTAAAATTACGACTCTTTTCATAAAATTGCCAAAAGTTTAAGCTTGTTCTTCTAAAATTGAGACTGTTATCGAGTAAAATTCCAACTTTTATCATAATATTGCACAAATGTTCAATTTTTCTCGTAAAAGTTTTTTTTGTGAAATTGTGACCTTTTTCTTGTGAAATTCCAATTCTTTTTTATATTTGCACTGTATGTATATATTATTAATGTTGTAAATACAAATCTGTATATATCTAGAAAGGGTGGTCCTACATTTTCAGAGGTCTCAAGAAGATAACTGTATTAACTTGTAGTCAAAGAAAAAAAAAAGAAAAAAATTAACTAAAAGCAGTCTTTGTCTCACACTGTCGACTTTTTTCTTAAAAAAATTGGGAACAATTTCTCATATTCTTTCTGTTTCTGTAATATTGCAGTATTTTCTCGTAAAATGATAACTTTTTTCTGTAAAATTATTATTTCTTAATGCAAAACGGTGACATTTGTTATATACAATTTGCCAATTATTTTGTTATGCTTGTAAAATACTGACATTTTTTGAGTAAAATTATGACTTTTGTCATCGTTTTGCCAAGTAAAATTCAGATTATTATTATAATATTGCTAAAATTGTGACTTGTGTCGAGTAAAATTACGACTCTTTTCATAAAATTGCCAAAAGTTTAAGATTTTTCTTCTAAAATTGCGAGTGTTATTGAGTAAAATTCCAACTTTTATCATAATATTGCAAAAATGTTCAGTTTTTCTCGTACAAATGACGACTTTTATTATAATACTGCCAAAATTCTATTTTTTTTTTTTTGTGAAATTGTGACCTTTTTCTTGTGAAATTCCAACTCTTTTTTTATATTTGCACTGTATGTATATATTATTAATGTTGTAAATACAAATCTTTATATATCTAGAAATGGTGGTCCTACAGAGGTAGGCATTTTTCAGAGGTCTCAAGAAAGTAACTAATACAAGAATGTGTGTGTGTGCGTGTGTCTCTTTGTATTTCCACCATTCTTGAGACATCAACAAGGAAAAGTAGTGAAGTGAAATGAATTATATTTATATAGCGCTTTTTCTCTAGTGACTCAAAGCGCTTTACAAAGTGAAACCCAATATCTAAGTTACATTTAAACCAGTGTGGAAGGAACTGGGAGCAGGTGGGTAAAGTGTCTTGCCCAAGGACACAACGGCAGTGACTAGGATGGCGGAAGCGGGGATCGAACCTGAAACCCTCAAGTTGCTGGGCCGGCCGCTCTACCAACCGTCCATATGAGGACCGGTGAACAAGTTAGGACATTAATCATGGTCCCAATACGGAAAACCATTGCATCTAACAGAGAATGTCTCATTTGCACCCCTGGTGGTGAAATCTATCAGAATTAGAGTGGTCCCAAAAAAGGAGGGATTTTTCAAATTGACTGTGTCGGTTTTAAAAGTGCTCCCCCTCCGGTCAACATATGAAATAACAAGTGTGTGTAAACATTTCAAGTGCTCCCCCTCTGGCCAACATATGTAGTAGCAAGTGTGTGTAAGAAATTGAAATGCGCCCCCTTTGGCCAAAATGTATTAAAACAATAAACTAATTATGCAAATAGAGTAATACTGTATTAGCTTGAAGTAAAAAAAAATAAAAAATACAAAATGAACTAAAAGCAGTCTTTTTCTCAAACTGTGTCGACTTTTTTTCTTATAAAAATTGGGAACAAATTCTCATATTTTTTCTGTTTCTGTAATATTGCAGTATTTTCTCATAATATTTTTATTTTTTTATGTAAAAATATTACTTTTTTATGTAAAAATATTACTTTTTTAATGCAAAATGATGACATTTGTCATATAAAATTCTGACTTGAATCACAATATTGCCAATTATATTGTTTTTCTTATAAGATAGTGACATTTTTTGAGTAAAATGATGACTTTTGTCATAGTTTTGCCAAGTAAAATTCTGATTAGTATTATAATATTGCAAAAAAAATTCTTATAAAATTGTGACTTTTGTAGAGTACATTTTCGACTCTTTTCATAAAATTGACAAAAGTTTAAGCTTTTTCTTTTAAAATTTTGACTGTTATTGAGTAAAATTCCAATATTTATCATAATATTGCACAAATGTTGAGTTTTCCTCGTAAAATTTTAATCTGCGTTGCGTATAATGACGACTTTTATTTAAATACTGCTAAAATTGTACGTTCTTCTTGTGAAAATTTGACTTTTTTCTTGTGAAATACCAACTCATTTTTTACATCAAGCTTTTTATATTTGCATAGTATGTATATATTATTAATGTTGTAAATACAAATAGTTATATATCTAGAAAGGGTGGTCCTACAGAGGTAGGCATTTTTCGGAGGTCTCAAGAAGGTAACAAATACAAGAATGTGTGTGTGTGTGTGTGTGTGTGTGTGTGTGTGTGTGTGTGTGTGTGTGTGTGTGTGTGTGTGTGTCTCCTTGTATTTCTACCATTCTTGAGACATCAACAAGGAAAAGTACCGTCCATATGAGGAGGTGTGAACAAGTTAGGACATAAATCATGGTCCCAATACGGAAAACCATTGCATCTAACAGAAAATGGCTCATTTGCACCCCTGGTGGTGAAATCTATCAGAATTAGAGTGGTCCCAAAAAAGGAGGGATTTTTCAAATTGACTGTGTCGGTTTTAAAAGTGCTCCTCCTCTGGCCAACATATGTAGTAGCAAGTGTGTGTAAGAAATTGGATGCGCCCCCTTTGGCCAAAATGTATTAAAACAATAAACTAATTATGCAAATAGAGTAATACTGTATTAACTTGAAGTCAAAAAATAAAAAATACAAAATGAAATAAAAGCAGTCTTTTTCTCAAACTGTGTCGACTTTTTTTCTTATAAAAATTGGGAACAAATTGTCATATTTTTTCTGTTTCTGTAATATTGCAGTATTTTCTCATAATATTATTACTTTTTTTATGTAAAAATATTACTTTTTTAATGCAAAATGATGACATTTGTTATATAAAATTCTGACTTGTATCACAATATTGCCAATTATATTGTTTTTCTTATAAGATAGTGACATTTTTTGAGTAAAATTATGATTTTTGTCATAGTTTTGCCAAAAAAAAATTCTGATTAGTATTATAATATTGCAAAAAAATGTTCTTATAAAATTGTGACTTTTGTAGAGTAAATTTTCGACTCTTTTCATAAAATTTACAAAAGTTTAAGCTTTTTCTTCTAAAATATTGACTGTTATTGAGTAAAATTCCAATTTTTTTTTCATAATATTGCACAAATGTTCAGTTTTTCTCGTAAAATGTTGATTTGCGTTGCGTAAAATGACGACTTTTATTATAATACTGCCAAAATTGTTTTTCTTGTGAAATTGGGACTTTTTTCTTGTGAAATTCCAACTCATTTTTTCACTCATTCTCACTCAAGCTTTTTATATTTGCATAGTATGTATATATTATTAATGTTGTAAATACAAATATTTATATATCTAGAAAGGGCGGTCCTACAGAGGTAGGCATTTTTTGGAGGTCTCAAGAAGGTAACAAATACAAGAATGTGTGTATGAGTGTGTGTGTGTGTGGGGGGGGTGTGTGTGTGTGTGTGTGTGTGTGTGTGTGTGTATTTCAGACTGTGAAAGTGATGCTGGCAATAAACATAATGTGTCTCTCCTTGTGGGGCCATCCTGATAAAGACAAATGAGCTGACAGCAAAGTGTAATGTGGAAACCGCCAGACAATCTTCACGTTCCCAAATACCTTTCACACACACACACACACACACACACACACACACACACACACACACACACACACACACACACACACACACACACACGAGCGCACACACACACACACACACACACACACACGTCACAATGAACTTGTGCGAACCACAGTCCATGGGGGAAAAAAGTCAAGGGTGAGGTTATATGAAAGGCAAATTAGAGGAAAGTTTGAAAATCATTGCATGGTCCTTCAAGGGCTGGTGTGACCTTTTGGGGCGAAGTTATTAGAACTGCCGTATGGTATGGCGAATCGTCAAAGGCTCCGCCCACATCGTATCCAATCCTTCGTGAATGTACAGTATCGAAATTGCAATTTATTAAACTCCCTCAGAGGACTAAAGTACAACCTCTGGATTTTGCCAAAAAAACTGACACTTTTGATAAAAGTTGCTTATTTTGTGTTCACTTTTAGTCATGGGTCCTTGAGACAATTTTATACGTCTTCAAATATTTTGTTGCTAAGTGAAACCTTTTTTGAACGTGTTGGTAGGCGCTAAGTGTTGAACTTGGATCATTGTGTGTCATAAACGATAATTGTTTTCTTTTTTTAATCAGTCAAAAAGCTAATGCAACCCTCTTGCGACATTTAATTTGAATAATCTTCAAAACCAAACGGGACATAAAAGTCCTGTTTAGAGGCAAAACTATTATACATATAATAACTAAGTATTAAAAATATTGAACATATACGTATATATATATATATATATATATATATATATATGTATATGTTCAATATTTTCAATGGAACATATCAAATTTCGATGTTGTTTACTTGAGTCATATTGCAGTCTATACATATCGCTTATGTGTGACTGCCATCATATTGCAGTCCACACGTATCTCTTATGTGTGACTGCCATCATATTGCAGTCCACACGTATCTCTTATGTGTGACAGCGATCATATTGCAGTCTACACATATCTCTTATGTGTGACTGCCATCTACTGGTCACACTTATAATTTCACCATTTACCAAATTAAATAGCTTCGAAGTCGGTACTCTCTTTAAGAAGGGGAACCGGAGGGTGTGTTCCAACTATCGTGGGATCACACTCCTCAGCCTTCCCGGTAAGGTCTATTCAGGTGTACTGGAGAGGAGGCTACGCCGGATAGTCGAACCTCGGATTCAGGAGGAACAGTGTGGTTTTCGTCCTGGTCGTGGAACTGTGGACCAGCTCTATACTCTCGGCAGGGTCCTTGAGGGTGCATGGGAGTTTGCCCAACCAGTCTACATGTGCTTTGTGGACTTGGAGAAGGCATTCGACCGTGTACCCCGGGAAGTCCTGTGGGGAGTGCTCAGAGAGTATGGGGTAACGGACTGTCTTATTGTAGCGGTTCGCTCCCTGTATAATCAGTGTCAGAGCTTGGTCCGCATTGCTGGCAGTAAGTCAGACCCGTTTCCAGTGAGGGTTGGACTCCGCCAGGGCTGCCATTTGTCACCGATTCTGTTCATAACCTTTATGGACATAATTTCTAGGCGCCGTCAAGGCGTTGAGGGTATCTGGTTTGGTGGCTGCAGGATTAGGTCTCTGCTTTTTGCAGATGATGTGGTCCTAATGGCTTCATCTGGCCAAGATCTTCAGCTCTCACTGGATCGGTTCGCAGCCGAGTGTGAAGCGACTGGAATGAGAATCAGCACCTCCAAGTCCGAGTCCATGGTTCTCGCCCGGAAAAGGGTGGAGTGCCATCTCCGGGTTGGGGAGGAGATCTTGCCCCAAGTGGAGTAGTTCAAGTACCTCGGAGTCTTGTTCACGAGTGAGGTAAGAGTGGATCGTGAGATCGACAGGCGGATCGGTTTCTGGGTGTTGTTGATAAACAGTTTTCGCCTTGCATAGGACAGTTTTAACTTGCACTTACAGATGTAGCGACCAACTGTAGTTGACAGTGGGTTTCTGAAGTGTTCCTGAGCCCATGTGGTGATATCCTTTACACACTGATGTCGCTTGTTGATGCAGTACAGCCTGAGGGATCGAAGGTCACGGGCTTAGCTGCTTACGTGCAGTGATTTCTCCAGATTCTCTGAACCCTTTGATGATATTACGGACCGTAGATGGTGAAATCCCTAAATTCCTTGCAATAGCTGGTTGAGAAAGGTTTTTCTTAAACTGTTCAACAATTTGTTCACGCATTTGTTGACAAAGTGGTGACCCTCGCCCCATCCTTGTTTGTGAATGACTGAGCATTTCATGGAATCTACTTTTATACCCAAGCATGGCACCCACCTGTTCCCACTTTGCCTGTTCACCTGTGGGATGTTCCAAATAAGTGTTTGATGAGCATTCCTCAACTTTATCAGTATTTATTGCCACCTATCACAACTTCTTTGTCACGTGTTGCTGGCATCAAATTCTAAAGTTAATGATTATTTGCAAAAAAAAAAAAAAATGTATCAGTTTGAACATCAAATATGTTGTCTTTGTAGCATATTCAACTGGATATGGGTTGAAAATGATTTGCAAATCATTGTATTCCGTTTATATTTACATCTAACACAATTTCCCAACTCATATGGAAACAGGGTTTGTAAAACAATTGTCAAAAAAGCTCAATGACGTGATAAAAAGCGAATATTTAGACCGATATGCCCTAACTACCTGTTCTATCAGTCATCATATCCATGTGTCCATCTGTCCATCATCTCCATCCTTTTTGACTGGTATCAAATGATTATTATACGGCCCACAAGCCAGTGTTATCTTTCCCCCAAATTGATACTTTCACGAGAGGGGAAATTGCAATGGGAGGGTAAGAAGTGGGCATACAAATTTGCTCACCGACTCTCAAAATATCACACACACACACACACACACACACACACACACACACACACACACACACACACACACACACACACACACACACGCAGATTGAAGTGATTGCTCACTCCGTTCAACCCTGACCTCTGCTGTGATATCTGCTTTTTTTCCGCAGCCCGCTTTCTCACCGCGGAGATGTCAATCACAGGTTGGTGTTGTGAGAAGGTTAGTGGCTGTCTGTCTTTTTCCGTCAATCCCCCTCTGGCCCTGGGCATGGTGCATGTGTACACACACTCCTGAATGTTCTTCATTGCTTTGGAACCTTGGGAACACACACACACACACACACACATAAACACAGCATTATTTGCTCGCTGTCTAGCAAAAAAAGGCATGTGTACCAATCGGTGCTTTTTTGACTTATTTATGGTGCTCTGATGGTCTGATGTCCTCCACACCCTACAGCCAGACTTACAAACAGGGGTGCAATTATTTGTCGCCATCCATCCGACTTCTTCCGCTTATCCGAGGTCTTGTCGCGGGGGCAGCAGCCTAAGCAGAGAACCCCACACCACCCTCGTCCCAACCATTTCCTCCAGCTCCTCCCAGTGGCCGGATTATTTGTCGATAATCGTCGTGGACGTCACGGAACTCAACATGCTCGAGTTAGCGTGATCCAAAACCAGTGGAAAGAGGAAGACTAAAAACTGATTCATCCACGGATGTGCCACCAAATTCTGGACCCCCATGCACAAGACTCCTAAAGACACCCCATCCCACCCCTAACATTGCTGCCCCACATACACACACACATGCATGATCATTTGAAATATTGCATGAATTTGATTGAAACCACTTTTTAAAACGTCATTGTGAGTGTCTATGGCTCGGCTTCGAAGCCCAGTTGACAGGTGAGTAGATTACCCAGCTGGGGCTGATTATTTAATCACATGTCACCTTTATCTTTACACTACTTTATTATTTTATAGAATTGATTTTAAAACCTTGCTGTTTGTTTTTAAAGCTTTACATGGACTGGCACCTCAGTATATCTCGGACCTCATCCAAACTTACAATCCTGTGCGCGCTCTGAGGTCCGAGAGCCAGCTCCAGCTCGTGGTGCCCAAGACGAGACTTAAAACCAGGGGAGACAGGGCCTTCTCTGTGGTCGGCCCTAAGCTCTGGAACACTCTGCCCCTCCATGTTCGAACTGCTCCCACAGTGGAGTGTTTTAAGTCTCGTCTTAAGACCCACTTTTATTTTCTGGCTTTTAACACTACGTGAGTTGTGTGGTCCTCTGTTGTCCTCTGTGTTTTTAAAATTTTGATTTCTATTTACTGTTTTAATTGGTTTTACCCTTTAAAATTGTTTTTAATCATATTTATTTTCTATTGTTTTTAATTGTGTTTAATATTGCTGTGCAGCACTTTGGAAACATTTTGTTGTTTAAATGTGCTATATAAATGAAGTGGATTGGATTGGATTGGATTGTCAATAGGGGCCGTGGCCATGAGCGAGAGGGGCGGGTGAGAGCAGAGGACGCACACCCGACGACAGAAAGAACAATCGAGCACAGAAGACTGAAAAGTCCTGCACACGGGTGTATATGCAAATAAAAGACTTGTTCAAAACCGGGCTCGAGAAGATCCATTGGCCTCAGGAGAACCCTACCCGCATAGAGAGACGTTCACAGTCATTATTCACTTAAATTTGGCCAAAAATCTATAAAGTAGAGCTGGTTCAGGTATGATTATCAGTGGGTAATACGACTCATAATAATACCGTATTTTTCGGACTATAAGGCGCACTTAAAATCCTTTAATTTTCTCAAAACTCAACAGTGCGCCTTATAACCCGGTGCGCCTAATGTAATTTTGGTTGGCTTACCGATCTCGAAGCTATTTTCTAGCTATTCTCCTGCGTGAACGGAGTGTGTATGGCCCGGCTTCGAAGCCCAGTTGACAGGTGAGTAGATTACCCAGCTGGGACTGATTATTTAATCACCTGTTGCCTTTATCAGTAGGGGCCGCGGCCATGAGCGAGAGGGGCGGGTGAGAGCAGAGGACGCACACCCGACGACAGAAAGAACAATCGACCACGAGCACAGGAGACTGAAAAGTCCTGCACACGGGTGTATATGCAAATAAAAGACTTGTTCAAACCTGCTACCCGGACTCGAGAAGATCCATTGGCCTCAGGAGAACCCTACCCGCATAGAGAAACGTTCACAGTCATTATTCACTTAAATTTGGCCAAAAATCTATAAAGTAGAGCGGGTTCAGGTATGATTATCAGTGGGTAATACGACTCATAATAATACCGTATTTTTCGGACTATAAGGCGCACTTAAAATCCTTTAATTTTCTCAAAACTCAACAGTGCGCCTTATAACCCGGTGCGCCTAATGTAATTTTGGTTGTGCTTACCGATCTCGAAGCTATTTTCTAGCTATTCTCCTGCGAGAATGGAGTGTGTATGGCCCGGCTTCGAAGCCCAGTTGACAGGTGAGTAGATTGCCCAGCTGGGGCTGATTATTTAATCACCTGTGCTTACCGACCTCGAAGCTATTTTATTTGGTACATGGTGAAATGATTAGTGTGACCAGTAGATGGCAGTCACACATAAGAGACACGTGTAGACTGCAATACGACTCAAGTAAAGAACACCAACATTTTATGTGTTCCATTGAAAATATAGAACATTACACACGGCGCTCAAAAAGCTATCAAAATGTTTTAGGTCGACTTTGGTAAGCTATGAAGCCGCACCGCTTGATGGATTGTACTGTGCTTCAACATAGGAGTATTATTATGGTGTGTGTATAAGGTAAGACATATTATCTGGCGTTTTGTTTTGCAATATTATGCAAAAGTCTTACCTTCTGGTACAGGCTGAGCTGTATTTGGGATCTGCATAAAGCCTGAAAAATGGTGCGGGTCCGCCTTTGTAGTCGATAACCGTCTTCTTTTTCTCTATCTTCTTGTTATGTGGCATTCATCCTCCGCTGTTGCCATTTCTAATATAAAGTAGTGTAAAGTTCTTACTTATATATGTCAGTAAACTTGCCATGAAAGCGCTAAAACATACCGGTGTAGTGAGTTTACATTATTCACCCAAGGAACTTTAGTTATTAGAGAGTTCCGGTCGGACGGTTTTTCACTGGACACATTTCTGGCCTTGTTGTTGTTGCACGAGTGAGCCACGTATGAGAAGATGCTGCTCCGTTATTGATTTAATTAAAGTCTGAATGTCATTAAAACAGTTAGCGCCATCTTTTGACACTTTGTCATAATCCGATTAGTCGACTATTCGTTGATGTTATGCCCATTTGATTGTAGATTCTTACTGACACCTTGTGGCGATAGGAAATCACTACGCTTGATTTGTTTAGACACTTCCGGGTTGACGGTTTCAGGAAGTCAGTTTATGAGACAAAATAAGAAGCAGGCAAGTTGTGTTAGCTCTTACAAGCCTTGGGAAAGATAAATATGTAAGTAAACGGTTTAACTTGTTTATTTTACGCAATATTAAGGTGGAAAGTGGTTCAATTTGATATTAAGATGTTCACGGAAAAACTATTTTTGTGCACTGTTTTAGTGGATGTTTTGAGGACTTTGAGGCTGCCAGTCATATATTTCCACTATCGAAATAGTTTCAACACTCAGAAGTATTTATTTGGTGATAGTATTGTATGTTTGTGTGGAGCTAATATTTACATATTGTGTATTACATTTCAGTATGTTGTTTGAATCACATAGCTTATACATTTGTCATTGTGTGTATTTCATACTTGCCAACCTTGAGACCTCAGATTTCAGGAGGTGGAGGGGGCGTGGTCAGGGGGGCGGGGGGGCGTGGTTGAGGGCGGGGGCGTGGTTAAGAGGAGAGGACTATATTGACAGCTAGAATTCACCAAGTCAAGTATTTCATACATATATATATACATACATATACATATACATACATATACATATACATATACATACATACATACATACATATATATATATATATATATATATATATATATATATATATATATATATATATGCATATATCTACATCCTGAAAATATGCAAACAAAACTGTGTTTAGATAATTGATAATTCAAACTTGCATAAATAAATCTTAAGGAATATAACATAACTTGGCTTCTGAGAGCTTCAAAATGAAATGAATAAAATGCTAAAATTGTTGATAAACAAGCAATTTTTTAAATAATTAAATATTGTCATTTTAAATGAATTATTATGATAATTTATAATTAATGATTTCAAATATGTTTATTTTAATGTATAATTCTATGGCTGGATGTAATAAGGAGTCAGAAAAAATACAAATAAAAATACAATTAATTTTGATGTTTTTAGCAAAATATAGTTAAAATGTTTATTTGTTTTTTTTAATTAATAAATATAGTTATTTTTAGGTAAGATAAACATAATAATACAATTTATCTCTAGTCTGGATGATTTAGTTCTGGTCATCCCTGTTGTCATAAAGAAAAGGCTGTCCTCACTCAGGTCCGCATGGAGCTGGAGGGGGCGTGGCCTCCAGCTCCGGCTGAAAATCGGGAGATTTTCGGGAGAATATTTGTCCCGGGAGGTTTTCGGGAGAGGCGCTGAATTTCGGGACTCTCCCGGAAAATTCGGGAGGGTTGGCAAGTATGGTGTATTTCAATTTTACAAGTAAAAAAAATAAATAAAAATGTGTAATATTTCCGGAACAGGTGTTCTGGCGTCACCCTACTCTCTTTTTGCACGGGGAGCTAATGGCGTTTTTACTGCGTCATCACATCAGCTCTTCTACCGCTGGCAAATGTCTCTGCAGCTCGCACAGGAGAAATTTAAATGAGAAAGTGAGAGCACGCCGGCGGCTGCAAATTTTTCACAATTAACCTCCAGTGCTGCAAAGTAAAGGATATTAGACTTGACTACGGTATTAATTACAAAGCAGCAGGGAACGCACATGCAAATAGGACACACAAACAAGGAGGCGCCGTTTCAGAAGTGGAGCGAGTGCTTGGGGACGTAAAAAGCAAACATACGTGTCATCTGTCATACCAATTCTCACTACCTGGGAATCTATACTGGCACTAAACGGTAGAAATTGTGTTTTCATGTGGTAATAAATGTTAATTGTTCAATAATGACATGTCAATTGTTTTTAATTTAACATTTAACAGTGAGCTGATAATTATAGCTGTGCTATCCACTTGTTATATCATCTTTTATTACACTTATGAGTCCCATTTGCAAATATTATATAGTAGACTTTGCATGCAGTTACAATTCCAAGATGCTAGATGGCAGTAGTGACAGTGATGGCTGTGTGTCGTCATAGCCAGGAAGTAGTCTTTGCCATTAAGTTAAATGTGCCAGTCGTATCTGTCAGGTTTAAACATTGATGACATCTATTAAAGGGGAACATTATCACCAGACCTATGTAAGCGTCAATATATACCTTGAAGTTGCAGAAAAAAGACCATATATTTTTTTAACCGATTTCCGAACTCTAAATGGGTGAATTTTGGCGAATTAAACGCCTTTCTATTATTCGCTCTCGGAGCGATGACGTCAAAACGTGACGTCACATCGGGAAGCAATCCGCCATTTTCTCAAACACATTACAAACACCGAATCAAATCAGCTCTGTTATTTTCCGTTTTTTCAACTGTTTTCCGTACCTTGGAGACATCATGCCTCGTCGGTGTGTTGTCGGAGGGTGTAACAACACGAACAGGGACGGATTCAGGTTGCACCAGTGGCCCAAAGATGCGAAAGTGGCAAGAAATTGGACGAAATTTGTTCAAATTACGAGGGTGTGCGGAAAGCCGACGAAAATGGTCAGTCGTTTGTTCCGCACACTTTACCGACGAAAGCTATGCTACGACAGAGATGGCAAGAATGTGTGGATATCCTGCGACACTCAAAGCAGATGCATTTGCAACGATAAAGTCAAAGAAATCTGCCGCCAGACCCCCATTGAATCTGCCGGAGTGTGTGAGCAATTCAGGGACAAAGGACCTCGGTAGCACGGCAAGCAATGGTGGCAGTTTGTTCCGAGCTAAACCCTCTGGATGTCTTGGCTCACACCGTCCCTTATGCCACCGAAGATGATCAAGAGAAGAATATCGACCCTAGCTTCCCTGGCCTGCTGACATCAACTCCAAAACTGGTCAGATCAGCTTTCAGGAAAAGAGAGCGGATGAGGGTATGTCTACAGAATATATTAATTGATGAAAACTTTATTCATTACTCGCGGTTTTACGTAAATTATTATACATAAACTGTGTTTACCAATAATTTTGCTTAAAAACATTACAACACTTAAAAACAAACACATACCAATCGTTGGTTAGAAGGCGATCGCCGAATTTGTCCTCGCTCTCTCCCGTGTCGCTGGCTGTCGTGTCGTTTTCGTCGGTTTCGCTTGCATACGGTTCAAACCGATATGGCTCAATAGCTTCAGTTTCTTCTTCAATTTTGCTTAAGCCGCTGAAATCCGAGCTAATGTCGCTATACCTTGTTGTTCTATCCGCCATGTTTGTTTGTATTGGCATCACTATGTGACGTCACAGGAAAATGGACGGGTGTATATAACGATGGTTAAAATCAGGCACTTTGAAGCTTTTTTTAGGGATATTGCGTAATGGGTAAAATTTTGAAAAAAACTTCGAAAAATAAAATAAGCCACTGGGAACTGATTTTTAATGGTTTTAACCATTCTGAAATTGTGATAATGTTCCCCTTTAAAACAGACAAGAAGCAAGGAAATAGTCAGAGACAGGATTCAATTTGGCTCAATTTTGGCGCAGTGGAAGAATGGCCGTGCGCGACCCGAGGGTCCCTGGTTCAATCCCCACCTAGTACCAACCTCGTCATGTCCGTTGTGTCCTGAGCAAGACACTTCACCCTTGCTCCTGATGGGTGCTGGTTAGCGCCTTGCATGGCAGCTCCCTCCATCAGTGTGTGAATGTGTGTGTGAATGGGTAAATGTGGAAGTAGTGTCAAAGCGCTTTGAGTACCTTGAAGGTAGAAAAGCGCTATACAAGTACAACCCATTTATCATTTATAATTGAGGAGAAACGTCTGGGCTGTACTCTTGTACAGTCTCCAGCACGCTCTGGCGAAAGATTGTACGCCACCTCTTTTGATTTGGACTTTCCCTGTTTACATAACAACAGCTGTAAACAGACATTGTTTTCGGTCACATTGACACAAAAGAAAAAGATGCCTCGGGCTTGGACTGGTCCTGGATGGAGCTTGGGCAGGTCTTGGATCAAAATAGATAACCCCTCCCGTACCCTCCCATCGTATACAATGGAATTTTACAAGCCTTTGGCTTGGTTCAACAAAGACAGCTTCTTGTCTGTTCACTGGGAACTCAGAGAACGGAACGTTTTTTTTATCATTTACATTCAACTTTTCTGACAGTATCTTTTCAATCAATCAACCTTTATTGAGCGGGGCAAAAACTGTCATGATCCGTTGCCCGGATCATGTTTTGTTTAGTTTTGGACTCCCTCAGTTCCTGTTTTCTAGCACCCCTGTGTTTATGTTTTAGTTGCCATGACTGCAGATTGTTTTCACCTGCCTCTGATTAGTGTTCAGGACGCTCACCTGCTCCTGGGCACTAATCAGAGAGCTACTTATTCCCGTTGTTCACAACACTCAGTCCGGCTTCCTTATTTTCGTTGTGCAACAAGTCACGTTAAGTATTCTTGATTTCCTGATCTAAGCTTTGCCTTTTGTTTTCTTGTTCATATGCTTAGCTTTCTTTGTTAGCTATTCCGTTAGCTTCCCATGCTAAAGGCACACTTGTTTTTTTGTATCCCGCATGATTTATGGAAAATAAATAATTTCCTTACCTGCACCTTGCCTCCGGGGTTCCGTCTGCATCCTGGGAGAGCGATCCACGCAGAAATATGCGACCAAATCGTGACAAAATTTCATTGAGATTAAAATCACTTTTTCAAGAGTTACCTGGCCAAGAGGGTAGCAAAACAAAGTTACATAAATATATATAAGAACAAAAACAGCAGTAGTCAAATGACTTACATATATTAACGTAAAAACATGGGATAGGGCAAAAAAATTTATAAAATGTTTTGGTAAAAACAACTTAAAAACAAGTACAATGCCCAATAGAAACTGTTTCAGTGGAAATTCCCCCAAAGTGATCAGCTCAGACCTCGGATTCCTTTGGAAGTTGATCCATGACCAACACAAATTATGCATATTCACATGTTATTCACGCCGAGCACAAAAGAGTGTTCATATGTGTTGTGTCCAACAAAGTGTTTATACTCTAAGTATAGCAGTACCTCAATTTAGGCGCTTAATTGGTTCTATGACAAAGCGCGTATCTCAAATCAGCCATTGAAATGGATTAAAATCAATGAATTTTATTTCAGTGTTGGCCCCCCAAAACAGCACAATTTTAACATCTAACATGACTTAAAAAAATAAAGCGTAACTTTTAGATGAAATATTTTTTAATGAAAATTATTGCAAAAAACAAAGTATTATAATAATATTTGTACAGCACTACCCATAAAGGAGAACACTTTTATAATATCCCGTTCCAGCTGATTCTCCGTCAAACCCACTGTCATGATCTGTGGTCTGGATAATGTTTTTGTTATTTTCTGTTAGTTTTAAGATTTTTAGTTACTGTTTTTAGTTCCTGTTTTTGTGCACCCTTGTTTGTTTTAGTTTCCATGGCGACTTATGATTTTCACCTGCCTCTTGCGTTTGGGACACACCTGTCTCTAATCAAGAGCCTATTACTTATCCTGTCTTTGCCAGTTTGTTGTCCTGGCGTCATTGCTCTTTTCATGCCACAGTTTCATGTTTGTTTCTTGCTATGCCATAGCTTATGCTAGTTGTTTACTTTAACTCCAAGTGCGATCAGCCTTGTTTTCCGTTTTTTGTACCTTTTTCAGAGAAGATATTAAATATGTTCCTACCTTCACGCCTTGTCCGGAATAGTCCGATTGCTTCCTAGGAGAACAAACCTCGTAGTAAATTTGACACCCACAATCAACGGCTTTTATATATTTTCATGGATAAAGCCCGGTATTTAAAATATATTTTAATCCCTTTTGGGATTGGTGGTGTTATGCTAATGCTAGCGAGTAAAACAAGATGTTTTGGCCGGATCTTATGGGAAAACAATTTTGATAATCGCTATGCCAACTAGTTTTTGCTTGCAACTTAAAGCATTATTGTAGAATCAGCTCATATTTTCAAAACACTGGGGTATAGAATCTCCAGGTACAACTGTACTGTATTTATTACACACCAGGTGTTTGATTGTAACGTCAATCTTAGTAGTAGTTTTGATTACAAAATAGGCAGGTGTTGCAATCCCTATTTAAAATTTGCTAGAAGGTAAATTAGCATCGAGCTAGCGCCTCTTTGTTGGCATGGAAAATGGCAACATTAGTCCACTCTACTTCAGTGCTTGTTTTCCAGCCAAGTGCTTGAGCCGGTGCAACGTTACGTCACGTTTAATTCAATCGGTACATACAGTATAAAAATACATAATTTATTACCCGTTTGTAGTTTCATGCCTCAAATAATTTTAAACCAACAAGGACTCAAAAATCTAATTTCTAGCTTTCGGTCCATTTAAAAAAATCCCTTTTTTATTGAAAATACAACTTCGCAATGATGTCCTCTCTCAAGTCACAAGTTGTGTGCTGGAGGTCTATAAATCTGCTCCCGTGTTCCTCCCCGAATGCAAACAAGAGGTTTCAAAGCCTTTCCAAATATTTGCATGCATATTTCATGTTTTAATAAATCAGGCTTTGGTCAGAGCATCTATTAAGGTTCTGAAACTACAACATAAATATTCATGAATGAAAGCCATCTTGCCTTCTCTTTGCTCTCTTTGCATTATGAATGGTACCTTGTGACATGAGCTTACAGGGTGATGATCAGAGAACAGTGGAGCCGGTCAGGTAAGTCATGCATTAAACTATATTTCCATTTAGCCCGTTTTTTTTTTGCGAATTGTGTGTGGAAGAATTTCGCTTTGGTGTTTTGGACTTTCCAGAACAACACAAAAAAAGCTCCCTTTTGCTGACATCAACCCGCTTTTGTTTTAGGGAAGTAGCGAAAAAATTCTTACGCCATAAAGTGTGGGCGTGGCATGGCGTCAAACTTTGCTCCAATGTTTTTGGCCACTTATCGGTGAAAAAAAGGGGTCGTACTTTACCAAACTCCTCTTAGGGACTTTGACCAATTGAGTCGGGATTACAATTACAGATACTATACATATAGGCAATGATAAATTGTGAATGAAAAAAATTATACACCATAAAATGTGGGCATGGCATGGCGTCAAACTTTGCTCCAATGTTTTTTGGCCACTTTTCGGCAGAAAAAAGGTGTTGTAATTTAAGGAACTCCTCCTAGAGACTTTGGCTAAATGAGTCGGAAATAAAATTACAGATACTACACATATAGGCAATGATAAATTGTAACGAAAAAAAAGTATACACCATAAGATGTGGGAGTGGCATGGCATCAAACTTTGCTCCAATGTTTTTTGGCCACTTTTCGGCAGTAAAAATGTGCTGTAATTTAACGAACTCCTCCTAGGGACTTTGGCTAAATGAGTCGGAAATAAAATTACAGATACTACACATATAGGCAATGATAAATTGTAAACGAAAAAAAATTATATACCATAAAATGTGGGCGTGGCATGGCGTCTAACTTTGCTCCAATGTTTTTTGGCCACTTATCGGCGGAAAAAAGGTGTCGTACTTTAACGACCTCCTCCTAGGGACTTTGGCCAAATGAGTCGGATTTAAAATTAAAGATACTACACATATAGGCAATGATAAATTGTAAACGAAAAAAATTATACACCATAAAATGTGGGCGTGGCATGGCGTCAAACTTTGCTCCAATGTTTTTTGGCCACTTTTCGGCGGAAAAAAGGTGTCGTACTTTAACAAACTTCTCCTAGGGACTATGGCCAAATGAGTCGGATTTAAAATTACAGATACTACACATATAGGCAATGATAAATTGTAAACGAAAAAAATTACATACCATAAAATGTGGGCGTGGCATGGCGTCAAACTTTGCTCCAATGTTTTTTGGCCACTTATTGGCGAGAAAAAAGGGGTCGTACTTTACCAATCTTCTCGTCAGGACTTTGGCCAAATGAGTCAGAGTTAAAATTACAGATACTTCACCTATAGGCAATGATAAATTGCAAAAAAAAAAATCCTACACCTTAAGATGTGGGCGTGGCATGGCGTCAAACTTTGCTCCAATGTTTTTTGGCCACTTATCGGCGAATAAAAAGGGGTCGTACATTACCAAACTTCTCCAAGGGACTTTGGCCAAATGAGTCCGAATTAAAATTACAGAAACTACACATATAGGCAATGATAAATTGTAAACAAAAGAATTATACGCCATAAGATGTGGGCGTGGTATGGCATCAAACTTTGCTCCAATGTTTTTTGGCCACTTTTCGGCGGAAAAAAGGTGTCGTACTTTAACGAACTCTTTCTATGGACTTTGGCCAAATGAGTCGTAGGTAAAATTACAGATACTACATATATAGGCGATATACGCAATAAGGTGTGGGCGTGGCATGACGTCAAATTTTGCTCCAATGTTTTTTGGCCACTTATTGGCGAATAAAAAGCGGTCGTACTTTACCAAACTCCTCCTAGGGACTTTGGCTAAATGAGACAGAGTTAGAATTTCATGGCGTTTTATTTATTCCATACATTTGTAAGAAAAACAACGTTAATAGTACACAATAACTAAACAAGCAAAAACTACTATCTACTAAGTATGTACAGTATGTCCTTTGGTGTTTGCCCTTAAAGGGGAACATTATCACCAGACCTATGTAAGCGTCAATATTAACCTTGATGTTGCAGAAAAAAGACCATGTATTTTTTTAACCGATTTCCGATCTCTAAATGGGTGAATTTTGGCGAATTAAACGCCTTTCTAATATTCGCTCTCGGAGCGATGACGCATTGGGAAGCAATGCGCCATTTTCTCAAACACCGAGTCAAATCAGCTCTGTTATTTTCCGTTTTTTCGACTGTTTTCCGTACCTTGGAGACATCATGCCTCGTCGGTGTGTTGTCGGATGGTGTAACAACATGAACAGGGACGGATTCAAGTTGCACCAGTGGCCCAAAGATGCGAAAGTGGCAAGAAATTGGACGTTTGTTCCGCACACTTTACTGACGAAAGCTATGCTACGACAGAGATGGCAAGAATGTGTGGATATCCTGCGACACTCAAAGCAGATGCATTTCCAACGATAAGTCAAAGAAATCTGCCGCCAGACCCCCATTGAATCTGCCGGAGTGTGTGAGCAATTCAGGGACAAAGGACCTCGGTAGCACAGCAAGCAATGGCGGCAGTTTGTTCCCGCAGACGAGCGAGCTAAACCCCCTGGATGTCTTGGCTCACACCGTCCCGAAGATGATCAAGAGAAGAATATCGACCCTAGCTTCCCTGGCCTGCTGACATGAGGGTATGTCTACAGAATATATTAATTGATGAAAATTGGGCTGTCTGCACTCTCAAAGTGCATGTTGTTGCCAAATGTATTTCATATGCTGTAAACCTAGTTCATAGTTGTTAGTTTCCTTTAATGCCAAACAAACACATACCGATCGCCAAATTCGTCCTCGCTTTCTCCCGTGTCGCTGGCTGTCGTGTCGTTTTCGTCGGTTTCGCTTGCATACGGTTCAAACCGATATGGCTCAATAGCTTCAGTTTCTTCTTCAATTTCGTTTTCGCTACCTGCCTCCACACTACAACCATCCGTTTCAATACATTCGTAATCTGTTGAATCGCTTAAGCCGCTGAAATCCGAGTCTGAATCCGAGCTAATGTCGCTATAGCTTGCTGTTCTATCCGCCATGTTTGTTTGTGTTGGCTTCACTATGTGACGTCACAGGAAAATGGACGGGTGGTTAAAATCAGGCACTTTGAAGCTTTTTTTAGGGATATTGCGTGATGGGTAAAATTTTGAAAAAAACTTCGAAAAATATAATAAGCCACTGGGAACTGATTTTTAATGGTTTTAACCATTCTGAAATTATGATAATGTTCCCCTTTAAGGTCCTTGTGTGTCCAGGCACAGGTGACTCATTTACAGCAGCCAGATGGTAACTGATAAGCGTAATTTATTTGAATGGTTATTTTTGTGCTGTTTTTGTTCAAAGGGCCTTAGAAATTAACATTTAAATGTGTGTCTCGAAATAACAGCGCATGAACTGCGATGTATTTTGAAAATTATAAAGTATACGGGGAACTTTGGTAATTATTTGCTCACATGTATTTAATTTTACAAGGACCTTGTGGCTCTGGAGTAAATTCCATGAAAATCCACAGAAATAGGCCTTCAAGGTGTACCCCAGGGATCAATACTGGGACCAAGATTGTTCAATCTTTATATAAACGACATTTGTAAGGTTACGAAGGACTTAAAGTTGGTTTTATTTGCGGACGACACAACTGCTTTCTGTTCAGGAGAGAGCACACAGAAGATAATACAAATAATAACAGAAGAAATGAACAAATTAAAAAGATGGTTTGACAAAAACAGACTATCTTTGAATCTCAGTAAAACTAAAATAATGCTATTTGGTAACAGTAGAAGAGAGCATCATACACAAATACAAATAGACGGAGTAGACATAGAAAGGGTAAAAGAAACTAGATTTTTGGGAGTATTAATAGATGATCAAATGAACTGGAAACCTCATATACAAAACATACAACACAAGGTGGCAAAAAACATTTCAATAATGAATAAAGCAAAATATGTCCTGGGCCAAAAATCACTACATATTCTCTACTGCTCGCTAGTGTTACCATATTTGAGTTATTGTGCAGAAATATGGGGAAATAACTACAAATGTGCGCTACATTCGCTAACCGTGTTACAAAAAAGATCAGTTAGAATAATACATATTGTTGGATATAGAGAACACACAAACCCTTTATTTATTAAGTCAGAAATATTAAAGTTCGGTGATTTGGTAAAATTGCAAACAGCTAAAATGATGTACAAAGCAAACTATAACCTGCTACCAAAGAATGTACAACAATTATTCTCAACTAAAGAGGAGAAATATAACCTTAGAGAAAAAAATAATTTAAAACATTTATATGCACGTACAACACTTAGAACTTTTAGCATATCAGTATGTGGAATTAAATTATGGAATGGATTAAGTAAAGAAGTTAAAAATTGTACTGATATGATCCAGTTTAAGAGGTTGTTCAAAATAATAGTGCTTACAGAGTACAAAGAAGAAGAATTATGAGAAATACTTTCAACCTTATTGAAAATAAGATATTCTTCATCTCAGTATGTTAATAATGACTGAATTAATTAATTAATTACATATTACAAAACTGTTGTATACTAATTCATAGATGTTATTTTATTATATAAAAAGGTCAGTAAATGATTCTATATATTTGTAAACACTTTGAAGTGGGAAAGGGGTAGGATTAAATAAGCTTTGCTTCTTCCTACTCCTTTTCGGGCATGATGTAAAATGAAATGATACGAAATTGTGTGATGTATTATGATGTAAGTGTGTTCATGTTCGAAATAACCTAAAGAAAGAAAGAAAGAAAGAAAGGTGTGACTGGAGCACAAGACTCGGAGGGATCATAGAGCTTACAGACGACTGTAAAATACTGCAAATACTGCTATCGATCACAAGCTCAACTCTTTTACGATCAATTTTGAGATGACACGCTTACGCTGCGAGATATGTCTGTTGCTGAGGAAGACCAGGAAGTGTAATGTCCGAGACAGATCATCTGTCCGGCAGCTACGCGACACATCGTTGGTGGAATCTATTCTTGGATCAATATACTAGCATGATTAGGAAGAATAAACAATATCTTCCTGAAAAGCTCTCAACAGGATTGCAAAGATCATTCAATTGTCTGATCAAAACAACGTCAATGGAACACAACAGCTCTACAAAAGCCAAAAGCTAAAACTACTATCTACAACTCTTAAATCCTGTGTCCAGGGAATTATTCTTGAGTTTATAAACATTGACAAAAAGACGCAAAACTTCCATCCATCCATTTTCTACTGCTCATTCCCTTCAGGGTTGCGGAGGGTGCTGGAGCCTATCTCAGCTACAATCGGGCGGAAGGCGGGGTACACCCTGGACAAGTCGCCATCTCATCACAAGGCAACGCAAAACTTATTTAATGAAATTAAAAGGATCGATCAAATGATCTAGATCGATCCACCCTGTACTTACATGTAGGCCTGGTCAATACACAGAAACAAAGCACAACACTGATATTGTTCTCTCTCTCAAACTCTGGCACGGGGGATCCATCTAGTGCAGAGATGGGTGAATATTTAGACTCGGGGGCCACATTGAGAGAAAAAATGTGTCTGGGGGGGCCAATATGTATGTGTGTATGAATTATATATACACATTTAGCTGTAAAGTATGTGTGTTTGGGTCCCTTTTTTTCCAGGAACACTAATACCAAAAGTCACAATGTCCGATAGAGTTCTAAAAACAGACCAGCTAAAAAAAAACAGTGTGGAGGTGGGGGTGTGGCCTGCGGGCCTGCGGGCCTGCCGCGGAACGGGGTGTGCAAGAACGGGCCTCGAAGACAGCGACAGGTGAGTGGCCGGCCCAGGTTGGCCTTGTTATCTAATCACCTGTCGCCTTTATTAGCAGCCTCCGGAACGAGACACGGTGTTGGAGTTGGAGTGGGAGCCAGAGAGAGAGAGAGAGAGACACGACCAAAGAAAAATACATTTTGCTGGAAAGCAAAAGGATCTCAACATTTATGCAAATAAAACAGTGTTGTACCCTAAAATCCGGGCTCTCGTGGCAGTGTGTGGTGGTCCGAGGAACCCACTAAAAGGCAACTTCCACAAACGGAATGGAATTTTAAATTTTTTTTTACTGAATGGGACACACAAAAATGTTCATTAAATTAAAGAAAGTGGGATTTACAATATTAACTGTGAACAATAAAACACTGAATATTAACAACATATGAACATCAACAATTTTAATCATCTTCGTCCAATTTCAAATCTGCCATTCATCTCAAAAATCCTTGAAAAAAATGTCTCTTCCCAACTTCACTCCCACCCAGGGGCGTCACTAGCTTTTAAGGACAGGGGGGCTTTGCCCCCAGTAGATGCACAGAATGCGAGCGCGAATGTTACGCACGAGCACAAAACTTCACAAACGGCTAACAAAGACTTAGAAATTATTCATTGTTATTATTATTATTTAAAAAAAATGCACGGGACGAAATGAAATGCTCCCCGGGACGATGGCTTTTAACCATATATGTTCTTTTTCTTTTTATGTATTCATTAATTTTACATTTTATATTAAATGTCTTGGTTTTTCCTCCCTCTGAAAATCCTATTAAATGTTTAACAAGCCACCCTATAATAATAAAACAGCTATTAATGTAACAATACAATAAAACAAATATATTTAATGATGTTTGTTTCATTATTTTAACAATAGGCTTATGTATATTACTTTATATAGATTCTACAAGAAACACAAAACTTAAAAAATAAATGATTTACAATTGTACACACAAGGTTTTGTGCAGCTTCACTCATTGTAAAGGAAGATAATGTGCTTCATACAACTAAAGGACCGCAAGCAAGGTCGCAGAGAAAATGCGGGCTGGAATTTGAGTGATGTGGGCATTTTCTATATGAACAAGTGGAATGGATTGGATACTGACGCACGAAAGGGGCTCTCTACCTTACGCTACGAAGTGAGGGGAAACTGAGTGAATAATAACAGGTTATATGATTATTTATTTAAACTCATATTTGGGCCACTTTATAATGAATATGTCGGCATTTATTTGTAAAAAAACAACAAAAAAACCACCAAATTATTTAGGGGGGCTTAAGAATATTTTAGGGGGGCTTGAGCCCCCCTAAAATAGGCCTAACAACGCCAATGCTCCCACCTATAGTTAAATAACCTATATGAACAATTCCAGTCTGGTTTCCGCCCCCTTGCACAGCACTGAAACAGCACTAGTTAAAAAATAACAAACGATCTCCTCCTGGCAGCTGATTCTGGTCTTCTCACTATCCTAGTCCTCTTAGATCTCACTGCAGCCTTTGACACCATTTCACACACTGTCCTCCTCCATAGATTGCACAGTATTGGCATCACAAGCACACCCCTTCACTGGTTTAGATCATATCTCTCTGACCTGCACTCAGTTTGTTCAACTCCGTTCATTCAAGTCCCCTCCGTCTCCCGTTTCCTCTGGTGTCCCCCAGGGCTCTGTTCTTGGTCCCCTGCTTTTTATCATTTACATTCTTCCCCTGGGCAATATTTTCCGTAAATTTAGAATATATTTTCACTGTTATGGGGATGACACCCAGCTCTACATCTCCACCAAACCAACTGCCTCTCTCCCTCCTTCCTCCCTTACAGACTGCCTCAGTGAACTCAAGCAGTGGTTCTCATCCAATTTTTCTTCAACTCAATAGAAATAAAACCGAAATCGTACTTGTAGGTACAAAAACCATTCTCGCCAAAACCAACAGCTTGTCCATTACTCTCTGCAATTCCTCTGTCTCACCCTCCTCCCAAGTCAAGAGTCTGGGTGTCATCCCCGACAACACACTCTCCTTTAAAGCCCACATAAACAACATTATCTGGTCTGCTTACTTTCATCTTCGGAACATTAATCGTCTTCTCCCATCCCTTACCCCACATACTGCTGCCATACTAGTCCATAGCCTGGTCACCTCTCGCCTGGACTACTGCAACTCTCTCCTGTTTGGTCACTTCACAAACTTCAGCTTCTCCAGAACTCTGCAGCCCAGATAATCACCAGAACCCCTTCAATCCAGCACATCACCCCTGTTCTGCAGCAACTCCACTGGCTACCCATCAAACATTGCATCCACTTTAAAATAATTCTCCTCACTTTCAAAGCCATCCATAACCTCTCTCCATCTTATCTCTCTGACCTGATCCATGTCGCCAAGCCCTCACGTTCCCTAAGATCCTCTTCATCCATCCATCTCACTATCCCTTTATTTAAACTGTCCAACATGGGTGCCCGAGCTTTCAGCCGCTCTGCCCCACATCTTTGGAACTCTTTACCACCAGACCTTCGTGACTTAGATTCAATATCCCTCTTCAAATCAAGACTCAAAACACACCTATTCCTGACTGCTTATTCATTGTAATCATCTTTTCTTTTCTCTTTGTTGTTGTTGTAGACTTTTGACAAGAACAAGAAAGTTTGATCATATTAAGTTTGATCATATTACGCCTATACTGGCTCACCTGCACTGGCTTCCTGTGCACTTAAGATGTGACTTTAAGGTTTTACTACTTCCGTATAAAATACTACACGGTCTAGCTCCGTCCTATCTTGTCGATTGTATTGTACCATATGTCCCGGCAAGAAATCTGCGTTCAAAGAACTCCGGCTTATTAGTGATTCCCAGAGCCCAAAAAAAGTATGGGGGCTATAGAGCGTTTTCTATTCGGGCTCCAGTACTATGGAATGCCCTCCCGGTAACAATTAGAGATGTAGAAGCATTTAAGTCCCATCTTAAAACTCATTTGTATACTCCAGCCTTTAAATAGACCCCCATTTAGACCAGTTGATCTGCCGTTTCTTTTCTTTTCTCCTCTGCTCCCCTCTTCCTTGTGGAGGGCGGGGGGCACAGGTCCGGTGGCCATGGATGAAATGCTGGCTGTCCAGAGTCGGGACCCGGGGTGGACCGCTCGCCTGTGCATCGGCTGGGAACATCTCTGCGCTGCTGACCCGTCTCCGCTCGGGATGGTGTCCTGCTGGCCCCACTATGGACTGGACTCTTACTATTATGGTGGATCCACTATGGACTAGACTCTCACAATATTATGTCAGACCCACTCGACATTCATTGCATTCGGTCTCCCCTAGAGGGGGGTGGGGGGGGGTTACCCACATATGCGGTCCTCTCCAAGGTTTCTCATAGTCATTCACATCGACGTCCCACTGGGGTGAGTTTTTCCTTGCCCTTATGTGGGCTTTGTACCGAGGATGTCGTTGTGGCTTGTGCAGCCCTTTGATACACTTGGGATTTAGGGCTATATAAATAAACATTGATTGATTGATTGATTGATGGTTGTTGTTGTTTTTTTTATCCAATTTGATTTTATTGTTGTGATTTTGTACGGTGTCCGTGAGTGCCCAAAGAGGCGCCTTATAAATAAAATGTATTATTATTATTATTATTATTATCGCTCCTATTTTACTTCTCAGACCAGCTCCTTCATAGTTGTGTCTTTTACAATCAAGCAAAACACAACAAAAATGTAACAAACAGCAAAATATGAATGCAAAGAGTAATAAACACCAACAATATGATATGTTATCACTTTTATGCAGAATTTTGTTGTAAAAATCTGCAGATTTCAATGATTGAAATATTTTCTACGGTTCAAGACTTACGGTCATTTAAAAACAGCACTGCACATCATAATGGCGGCGACAGTTTTGGTGTTAAAGGTCTAAAAAAAATTATGTAGAACATCCGGCGGGCTGGATTGAAAATCTTAATGGGCCGCATGTGGCCTGCGGGGCGTATTTTGCCCAGGTCTGATCTAGTGGTGCGCCTACCATGAATTGATTACGTGGACCCCGACTTAAACAAGATGAAAAACTTATTCGGGTGATACCATTTAGTGGTCAATTGTACGGAATATGTACTGTACTGTGCAATCTACTATTAAAAGTTTCAATCAATCAAGCAATCAAAGAATCACCAGCTCATTTTGAACTTGCATACATTTTGAAAATGTTACATCACATATTTTATGTATTTTCATTTTCCTTGACAACATGTCCTAAAAGGAGTAAGAAGAAGCAAATCAAAACTTGTGTGAAGTACAGTATTTCATTTTCTCATGTTCAAACACAGAGCTACTGTTCAAACTGTGTTTAATGTCATAGCGGCCAAATTAGTATTGATCCTTGGGGTACTGCGCACGTTATTTTTACAGGCATGGACGTGTATTCACCTAGCTAGCAGACCACTTATAGTGTTACTTTCAAAGTCATTAGAAAATATGTTATCAATGAGTTAGGGTTAGGGTTAGACACAATGCCCCGTGATTCTGCTTGGTTTTGTGGTATTAAGTTAAAGTACCAACGATTGTCTCACACACACACTAGGTGTGGTGAAATTAACCTCTGAATTTGACCCATCCCCTTGTTCACCCCCTGGGAGGTGAGGGGAGCAATGAGCAGCAGTGGTGGCCGTGCCCGGGAATCATTTTTGATGATTTAACCCTCAATTCCAACCCTTGATGCTGAGTGCTAAGTAGGGAGGTAATGGGTCCCATTTTTTTTTATAGTCTTTGGTATGACTCGGCCGGGGTTTCAACTCACGACCTACCGATCTCAGGGCGGTCACTCGAACGAGTATGACGATCCTCCTGGTAGGAGTATATCCCTTTATGGATGATGCCTGTGCGTGACTTTGTTTGACTTGGGGAGACTGGTGCACAGAAGGTCACCACACGATCTTTGACAGAATCGGGTCAGGGTCCAGTGGCATGGAGTCCAAGACGACTGGGGACCCTTTTCTGCTGCAGCCTTCTTCCGCCATCGCAGCCCTTGTGGTAGTTCTTAAATCTACCGTCTTCCGCCTGCTCCGCCGTTGAGGTCTTCACCGTATCCCTGGCTAGGGGGCAATGAGGTACTCGGCCTTTGCCAAGGGCCACCTGGGGTAACAGTAGTAAAGGGGTTAACCTCTTAGTGCCCCAAGACCCCATAGAGGACACACACTCTAACCACAAGGCCACTGAGCATGCAAGCTCATGCTATACATGGTATCCATAACGTATACATGGTATCTAAGACGTGGATCAGTGCACTGCTGAGCTTTCGGCTTGACATATCAACAGTAATCCTACTACTGTCATGATTAAGACTCCAATCCCGAATCCTTAAATCAGATGTGGCTGCTTTTGCTTCTGTTGGCTCGTCAAATAACGTATGCACCACCAAGACCGGCGTGTAAGAGTCAATTCATTGCTAATACAAAACAAAACTTTGCGCAGGTGTGTGATGCTCCAGTACAGTCCAGTCATTGGTCTCATTTCTGTCAAGAAACTATGCAGACTCATGCAATCTCGCCATGACTTGAATTCATCTGACACCAAAATAAATGATGTTCCATTATTAGCTGACGAGGTAAGGTAACGTTCGGTGTGCAAATGCATTTCCCCGCGGATTCACTCTACGGATGAGCGCCTTCAATCATGTTGACTGAGATTCAAAGGACTGCTGCTTTAAATACTTCCCGGCGTTGGACATGAGGTGATCCTTCAAAGTCAAAGCTTTATGACTGAAAATAGCCTTCTTGTATGTCAACGTCCCTCCGGTGCCATAAACAACATGGCCTCACTTAGAGCTTTATAGACCCTTCCTTGTCAGATTGCGCTCATAAAAAACTGGACAGCACAGGTCCAAGCAATTCAAGCATCCAAACTCTAGCACATATTCTGTAATATCCTCAACATTCCTTATTGACGTTACATTCATCTCACCCTAATTAACCCAAACGATGAAAGGGATTGCTCCACAGGGCTAGTGATAGTTGCGCGTTGGCAGGGTGTGAGGACAGTGTATCTGTTTGTTGTTGTTGTTGTTTTTTTCTTTATTAAATTAAAAGTTGATCCATTAGCCACTTGGTATATTAGTTTGGTATACAGTACTATAAAGCGCTTCATATTATGTTCAAAATGTACAAACTTTTACTGCAATATTGACTTTTGTCAAGGGTGTGTTGCGTTTTGGACCAGTTGTTCCTCCCAGGGAATTCAAGTCACAAGTCGCGCCCAAGCTCTTTACGACACTTAAAGCTGAGTTGAAAAACCACCAGAGACAGAATAGGTATTTTGTAATATATTTGCAAAGCTTTGCAGATATACTTTCACAGAAACAGCATAGAACATTCGGATCGCCCCGCTAAAATGGTCTGTCCTCCCAACCCCAAAACCCTCTCTCCTCTCCCCTCTCCCTAGTCAAAACACATGCACATCGTCTCCCTAGTCAAAACACATTCCAAAGAATTCAAGGTTAACACACACAGTTTACTTGCAGAGAAAAATAAATAAAATAAAATGGAAAACACAAGCTGTTTTCAAATATGACTATGAAAGAAAATAAGTAACACTAAAATTCGGATATATGTAAATATCTGCCTCCGACAGGTGCAACCCATTATTCATGTTCACATTTTTTCTTATGTGCTTCAATTTACAAACTTTTCTATTTACGAACCCTACTCAAGAACCAATTAAGTTTGTTAATCAAAGTTCCACTGTATTACCTTGAAACCTTTTGTAAAAAAGAGGATTTACTATTTTGTAATTACATGTTCATCCCATCTTTTAAAGGCCTACTGAAATGTGATTTTCTTATTCAAACGGGGATAGCAGGTCCATTCTATGTGTCATACTTGATAATTTTGCAATATTGCCATATTTTTGCTGAAAGGATTTAGTAGAGAACATCGACGATAAAGTTCGCAACTTTTGGTCGCTGATAAAAAAGCCTTGCCTGTACCGGAAGTAGCAGACAGTAGCGTGACGTCACAGGTTTTGGAGCTCCTCACATCTGCACATTGTTTACAATCATGGCCACCAGCAGCGAGAGCGATTCGGATCAAGAAAGCGACGATTTCCCCATTAATTTGAGCGAGGATGAAAGATTCTTGGATGAGGAAAGTGAGAGTGAAGGACTAGAGGGCAGTGGGAGCGATTCAGATAGGGAAGATGCTGTGAGAGGCGGGTGGGACCTGATATTCAGCTGGGAATGACTAAAACAGTAAATAAACACAAAACATATATATACTCTATTAGCCACAACACAACCAGGCTTATATTTAATATGCCACAAATTAATCCCGCATAACAAACACCTCCCCCCTCCCGTCCATATAACCCGCTAATACAACTCAAACACCTGCACAACACACTCAATCCCACAGCCCAAAGTACCGTTCACCACCCCAAAGTTCATACAGCACATATATTTCCCCAAAGTCCCCAAAGTTACGTACGTGACATGCACATAGCGGCACGCACGTACGGGCAAGCGATCAAATGTTTGGAAGCCGCAGCTGCATGCGTACTCACGGTACCGCGTCTGCGCATCCAACTCAAAGTCCTCCTGGTAAGAGTCTCTGTTGTCCCAGTTCTCCACAGGCCAATGGTAAAGCTTGACTGTCATCTTCCGGGAATGTAAACAATGAAACACCGGCTGTGTTTGTGTTGCTGCAGTCGGCCGCAATACACCGCTTCCCACCTACAGCTTTCTTCTTTGCTGTCTCCATTGTTCATTGAACAAAATGCAAAAGATTCACCAACACAGATGTCCAGAATACTGTGGAATTTTGCGATGAAAACAGACGACTTAATAGCTGGCCACCATGCTGTCCCAAAATGTCCTCCAAAATCCGTGACGCCACGCGCTGACGTCATCATACCGAGACGTTTTCAGCAGGATATTTCGCGCACAATTTAAAATTGCACTTTAGTAAGCTAACCCGGCCGTATTGGCATGTGTTGCAATGTTAAGATTCAGACTGCATGGTCGGTAGTAGTGGGTTTCAGTAGGCCTTTAAAATCTATAAAACTTGTAATATATAATAATTGTTTGGATTTATAAAGCACCTTTTATAGACACCCAAAGTGTTTTACATAGAGGACCTATTATTATTTCACTCCATAGTCGCACATTGTTGGTGTCAAACGACATTTGTAGCCACAGCTGCTCCGGGTAGACTCACAGAAGCGTGGCTGACGACAGCCTCTCTGACCACCACGAAACATTCATTCACATTTATTCACCAGTGTGGATGGCACTGGTGATTAAATGTGGTGAAATGCAGTAGAAATTGGTGAAAGTGGTGAAATATCTTGCCCAAGGACATAACAACAAAGACTGGAGTGGATAAAGACTGGTAAAATCCTGGTTTTCTGCACAACCTGCTCTACCTCCTAGACCACAGGTCGGCAACCAAAAATGTTGAAAGAGCCATATTGGACAAAAAAATACAAAAAACATATCTGTCTGAAGCCGCAAAAAAATTAAACACCTTATATAAGTGTTATAATGAGGTACCTGTAGGTGTCAGTGGAGGGGGGCGTGGTCGGCGGGCCTGCCGCGGAACGGGGTGTGCCAGGACCGGCCTCGAAGACAGCGACAGGTGCGTAGATGGCCCAGGTGGGCCTTGTTTTCTAATCACCTGTCACCTTTATTAGCAGCAGCCGGCATGAGACAAGTAGTTGGAGTTGGAGGTGCTGCTGAGCGGAAGCAGGAGAGAAAGACAGTTTGCTGGAAAGCAAAAGCCTCTGGACATTTATGAAAATAAAACAGTGTTATACCCTGAATTTTGGGCTCTCCTGGCGGTGTGTGGTAGTCCGAAGAACCCACTAGAGGGGAACTTCTACAGTGTCTATTAGTTATATTAGCCTACTTTCAAAATGACTATATGTCGCAGGCTGACGGAAATCTTTGTTGACAGAAATGTTGAAATGTAATATTCGACATATTTTGACAACATTGGAAAAACTGGGGCTTCTCAGAGGGTGAGATACATCCTGGAAATTACTGGCTTTGAATGGCCAAAGGTATAGATGTGTGTGTCCAAGGAAATGGCAGGCTGTCTTGTTCTAATGGATTCATTACAATCTTTGCAAGCTGGGTAATGTTTGCTGTGGTCTGGAACAACATGGCACAAAAACAACTATCAGAAAAGCAGTCAATATTACATACAGATAAAGTATCATGAGACATGCAAATATAAATTAAATACACAGTGGATGTAAGTAAGGGACATTAAATGAGCTCAAATATACCTACAAACGAGACATGATGCAAAATGTACATACAGCTAGCCTAAATAGCATGTTAGCATTGATTAGCTTGTAGTCATTCACCGACCAAATATGGCTGATTAGCACTCCACACAAGTCATTAACATTTACAAAGCTTACCTTTGTGCATTGACGCACAGCATAAAACGTTTGGTGGACAAAATGAGACAAGGAAGGAGAGGCATAAAACACATATTTCTGTGGCAGCGTCGGAGAAAGTCATACATGTAAACAAACTGTTGCGTCACAGTCCACACAACTACGGTGAGTTCAAGGATCGTCAAAACTGGAGTGGCTAAAAACTGGTAAAATCCTTCTTTTTTTACACAACCTGCTCTACCTCCTAAACCAGGGGTCGGCAAACCAAAATGTTGAAAGAGCCATATTGGACAAAAAATACAAAAAATAAATCTGTCTGGAGCCGCAAGAAAATAAAACGCCTTATATAAGTGTTGTAATGAAGGCAACACATGAGTTAGGTGTTGATTAGTTATATTAGCCTACTATCAAAATGACTATGTGTCGCAGGCTGACTGAAATCTTTGTTGACAGAAATGTTGAAATGTAGTATTCTACACATTTTTACAACATTGGAAAAATGGACGCTTCTCAGAGGGTGAGATAAATCCTGGAAATGACTGGCTTGGAATGGCCAAAGGTATATATGTGTGTGTCCACGTTAAAGGAAACGACATGCTATCTTTTTCTAATGGATTTATTACAATCTTTGCAAGCTGGGTAACATTTTCTGTGGTCTGGAACAACATGGCACACAAACAACTATCAGAAGTGCAGTCAATATTACATACAGATAATGTGCCATAAGACATGCAAATATAAATTAAATACACAGAGGACGTAAGTAAAGGAAATTAAATGAGCTCAATTATACCTACAAAGGAGACATAATGATGCAATATGTACATACAACTAGCCTAAATAGCATGTTAGCATCGATTAGCTTGCACTCATGCACCGAGAAAATGTGCCTGATCAGCACTCCGCACAAGTCAATAACATCAACAAAGCTCATGCACAGCATACAACGTTTGGTGTACAAAAATGAGACAAGGAAGGAGTGGCATAAAACACGTCATTCTGTGGCAGCGTCGGAGAAAGTTGTACATGCAAACTGTTGCGTCACAGTCCGCACAACCACGGTGAGTTCAAGGACCGCCAAAACTAGTAGGTCGAAACGACGCTGGCCAAATACTGTCCTCAGAGAAGCATGAACATTTTAAACAGAGGGCTTTGGAACAATTAGGACAGTTTGTGTCATGTGTGTCCTCATACAGAAAACATTTTAAAACCGAAAAATATATATTCCCCCCCCCCCCATCTTTGTTCATTTTCGTGCTATTTTTGAAAAAGCTCAAGGGAGCCACTAGGGCGGCGCCAACGAGACGCGAGCCATCCTGAAACCATGATTATAGGTGCATAAAGACTTATTGTTTCTCCAAAACCTTCAAGATCGACCCGTGGTCCACCCGAAATATGAGGCGATTAAAAAACCCAAAAAGTTAAGCCGCTGTGGCATCGGGGAGCTCTCACAAGGACACGTCTCTGTGTGAGCTGGGGAACAAGCAGAGAGACATGTTGGATTAAGAGAAAGTGGCAGCTGCTGTAATAGTAGGGGGTCAAAACCACACACACACACACACACACACACACATACATACAAACACACAGACACACGATGACTCATTTGACTTGGTGAGATGAAGCCAAAGATGGACACGTGAATGTTCTGACGGTCCACATGTATACACAAGGCCAGAGCGGACATAGCACCTAAAAGACAGCTGTGACTGCATTTTTCCCCCAGATGTCACTTTGTTTTCACCCTTCACCATATGGGTCACATTGGTACTCTCATATAAAAAAGGCAAAAATCAGACACTGGTACGCATTCTTAAAGTCTGGACCCTGTCCTCCAAACCACTCGGAACAAACCGTAACTGTGATTATTTTAGTTGCTTTGCCCAAAAAAAAGGGGCTACCAAAAAAAATGCCACATCATACAAACACATCAATTATTTGTATTGTTATACCAGCAGTGTTGGCACTAGGAATTTTCAAAATGGGGTCGCAGGAACCCCATCAAATCAAAAAAAATGGTGAATGGTGAACAGTGAATTTTTGGAGTCCCACTTTTTTGTAACCGTGTAAACAAACTGTTATATCTCACTGTGGGGGGGCGTGGCCTGCGGACCTGCAGCGAAGCGGGGTGTGTCAGGATCGGCTTCGAGATTGGTGACAGGTGCGTAGGTGACACAGCTGTGAGTGTTTGTCTGATCACCTGTCACCATACTTGCCAACCTTGAGACCTCCGATTTCGGGAGGTGGGGGGAGGGGGTGGGGGTGGGCGTGGTCGGGGTGGTAGGGGGGCGTGGTTGGGGTGTGGCTAAAAGGGGAGGAGTATATTTACAGCTAGAATTCACCAAGTCAAGTATTTCATATATATATATATATATATATATAAAACAAATACTTGACGTTCAGTGAATTCTAGCTATATATATATATACATAAAAAATAAATACTTGAATTTCAGTGTTCATTTATTTACACATATACACACACATAACACTCATCTACTCATTGTTGAGTTAAGGGTTGAATTGTCCATCCTTGTTCTATTCTCTGTCACTATTTTTCTAACCATGCTGAACACCCTCTCATTGATGTGTGGCACGCACAAAAGTGCTTTCATCAAATGCACTAGATGGCAGTATTGTCCTGTTTAAGAGTGTCACAACATTGCTGTTTACTGCAGACGAACTGCTTTACGGTATACAAAAACGTGACTGCTGTTGTTGTGTGTTGTTACCGCGCTGGGAGGACGTTAATGAAACTGTCTAACAATAAACCCACATAAGAAACCAAGAACTCGCCCTCCATCATTCTACAGTTATAACGTGATTGGGCAGGTATGCTGGTTATATTGTGGGTTAGCGGACTCAGGTCCTCATGGACCTGAGTCCGCCTGAATTTCGGGAGATTTTCGGGAGAAAATTTGTCCCGGGAGGTTTTCGGGAGAGGCGCTGAATTTCGGGAGTCTCCCGGAAGGGTTGGCAAGTATGCCTGTCACTCTGTTAAAGAAAGGAAGGAGAGGAGGTTGTTGATGGTGGAGAACGAGCGAGAGAAACTTGAACATGGCTGAAAAGCACAACTTAATTGAAAAAGATCGCAAAGATGAACATGGCTGTCATGTCCGTCATTGGTGGTCCAGGGAACCCGGAGGAGCAAGACCTCCACACTCACATTCTATATTGTGTTTTTGGAAAAAAGGTTGACATAAACGTTACTTAATTCATTAAAAAAAAGAATACAAAAGAAAACACATTTTTATGCATATGTAAATGTATTTGTCATGATTCGTGGCCCGGATCATGTGTTGTTATATTCTGTTAGTTTTGGACTCCCTTCGTTCCTGTTTTTGTGCACTCTTGTTTGTTTTTAGTTACCATGGGTGCTTATTGTTCCCACCTGTCTCTGATTGGTGCTCAGGACGCTCACTTGTATCCCGAGCACTAATCAGAGGGACTATTTAATCCTGCCTTAGCTGGTCAATCGGCCTGGCTTCATTGTTTGCTATATGCAACCTGTTACGTTTGGTCTTCGTGTTTCCTAGCTCATGATTCCTGCTCTAAGTTTTTTCCTTAAATTTCCGTGCAATCGGCATGCATCCCCTTTGCTTGTTTTCTGTTTTTGGTACTACGCGTTATTTTTTGATGATTAATTCATGTTCCTACCTGCACGCCTTGTCCGGAGTGGTCTGTCTGCAATCCCGGGAGAACGAACCCCGCAGTAAGCTGCGACCCCCCCACCGCCGTCATGACAGTATTCAGTTATAAACATTAATTCACTTTCTTCTTTCCTTCATGGATCTAAACTTTACCGCTACTGGTATTTTTTTCTATATTTTTATTTAATACGTTGTAGGTGCATTTATTTCAGTATAAAAGTGTAAAAAGTTATTTATTTCGGTCATGAAATTATGTTAACCGTGTGCCAGGGCATACATGCATATGACAAATTACATTTATTATTCACACCTGTATGTAGATCATCAGTCATTTAAAAACCGCCACATCTACACTTTCTTCGCAAATAATGCCAACAAACTTAGAATTTCGCAAGTTAGTTTCAATGTCATTTAATACAGTGGCACTCAATGCCTCTAGCATTTCATCTCTGGTATTGTGATGGCCATAAACTGCCGGTATGCTGGCACCCTTGGACTTTTGCAGCTCAATCAGGCTTGGGAACTTCGACAAGGGAAGGTTCTCTTTGGTCAAGAAATACACAGTCCACAGCTAACTAATAACAATGTCTTTACTTGCTGGTCGACTGCTTCCCAGCCAATTTGGCCAACTGGGACGGCGTGGCGCAGTGGAAGAATGGCCCTGCGCGACCCGAGGGTCCCTGGTTCAATCCCCACCTAGTACCAACCTCGTCATGTCCGTTGTGTCCTGAGCAAGACACTTCACCCTTGCTCCTGATGGGTGCTGGTTAGCGCCTTGCATGGCAGCTCCTTCCATCAGTGTGTGAATGTATGGGTAAATGTGGAAGTAGTGTCAAAGCGCTTTGAGTACCTTGAAGGTAGAAAAGCGCTATACAAGTACAACCCATTTATCATTTATCATTATAACTTCTAAACTGATTGCTGTAGTAGCATATGTGTGTGTGTGCTCCTTTAAGAATGGCAGTATGTGGGGTGAGTGACGTGTGGAAGTGGGTGGGCGAGAGAGAAGAGAGAGAGCGGTAGCAGTTGTTTGCATTAGTAGCATAGTGGATGTCTGGTTGGCTTTGTGGAAAACATAAATAAAGAGTTGTAACGAATCGACGGCCTAGTCATTCCGAACCAAGAGTGATTTGTAGGGACCCACTGCCTGGTAAAGTGGAGGGTGTTACTCCCGGCCATACATTGGCCCTGGAGGGAGCGTCTCCTCGACCACAGTCTGGGAGCCGACAAGCAGGAAAGGTGTAACATGATGTTTCTTGGTGTTTGGTGAGGCTGGATCTTTGAAAATCTGTGCACCCGGTCGTAAAAGTGTTATTTTTCTTAGCCCGTTTACATGGTGTGCAAAACAACTTTCCAGCGTCTTAGGTTCTTAAGTGAGCCATTTGCTGAAAAGTGGCTCCTGAAGCCACTTTTCATTGAAGCTTCGCTTCTTAGGTTTATTGCTCGTCATGACGGAAACAATAACACGCGGGAGTCATAATACCGGAAATGCAGTATTTGTGATTGATGAAACTTTCGGCGAATCGAACGTTAAGAAATTGTACCGGAAAGTTCATTACTTTGAAGTCGACTAATAAAAACACAATAAACGAGCACGGAAATTTGACTCAGCAAATATAAACTAAACAAAACACTGGCGGAAAGCGATAGTCGATAAAAAACAAAAACAAAGCAGAGTTTTGACCCAGCAAAGGCATGGTCGGTAAAAAAAATAAAAAATAATCTGCGTCCCGGGGACGCGCGGACTTCCGGAAATGCGCATCCTTTCTGATTTCCAAAATGTGCGTTAACCCCAACAGTGTAATGACACGGAGGAGGGTTTCAAAAAGACGGTGTGCAGGCTGGGTGAAATTCTTGGTGATGCAGAGCCCCCTCTTTCTAAAGCTGCTGATGAAAATGTCTGTAGTGATGGGAAGACTGTTCCCCATGACCTTCTGAGCAGCTTTCACCAAGTGCTTTCCTCTTTTCAGCCGTGCAGCTGCTGTGCCACACCGGTATGCTGATGCTGAGGGTGCTCTCCACCTTAAGGATGGAGCTCTATAGTCCAGCACGCCACAGCCTCCTGAATAAGTAATCTGGTGAGTAAATGTTAAGATACTACAGTATATCTAAGAGATACAGAACTAATCCCTTACAGATCCCACAGATTTAGAATCTGCATTAGATCGTTGGTTGTTTGATACGTTCTTCTTCTTTCGTGTAAGAATCAGCAGCTATGCTATGTCACTCAATATACCCAGCATTTTTTCCAAGCGAGGCTTCGGACTCGAGAGATCCGTTGTTTGAGACGGCCACAAGGACAAGATTTCAGAATATTGTCTGCCGTCTAAGAGTCCCCACTAATACATGTTTGCTCAGAACCTGCTGACAACGGTCTGGAGTCGGTTGATTGTGACTCACTCCTTCCTTGGCAAGTCTGATCCAGGTGTGGGGTTGATTGGTGGGTTTACACATATCCAGGAGGTTGAAATAGTAGATGCAGAGAGCGGCATATGTTGGGAGAAAGGGGGTCGCGAATGCAGACTTTGGCGACACAGTAGGCGGGAATCCTCTCAGACTCGATGGCGTTACTGAGCTTAACTCTAAGAAACTTTGGGGGAGCTATGCCGACAACGGTTGGTAGTCTGTGGGTGTAAGGCTTAGACCTGAGGCGCCCGGTGATGAGCCTCATGGTGTCTTTGTGTGTGTGTGAGATACAGCTTGTTGACGTGGAAGCCGTGGAATTATGCCTGTTACATGATATCTTTAGCATAACCATCGAGAAAGAGGTCCAGAATATAACACATGAACATGTAAAAAGAATACACTTTTTATTTTCCGAGATTTACATAATTTTTCACTGATCCCACCCTCAGGTTTGCCCTTTTAAATAGTGTAAACGACCAGAGGGCTTAGATTGAGGTTGCGGCTGCACACAGTGTTGAGAGTTGGGATAGAAACATACTGGGTGATGTATTTACTTCGAACGTTTAAGGTTTAACATATAAGGATGTCTTTTGGCCTCATCATCCCCCATTAAGGGGTGCCCTCATTCCTCCACTCCCTGTCTTATAAATACAATGCCTCATTAATGGTATTTATTCCCTTTCTAAAAACCTCTCTGCAAAGTATCTACTTACTTTGTTTTGTCTGTTGCAAATCCAACTTTGCAATATAAGACATGATCTGCTGGCCTATTGTTTGTTTTAATAGTTTTGCTTGTTTTACTTAGTCGTAGACTTAAATGCGATATAATTTATGGCATGAGGGCCACCTCAGGCAGCAAAGCTACATTTTATTTGTTGTGTAAAGTGGTGGCCTATATGTTAAAACGGCAACTTGTGACCCAAATGCCTTTATTCCCATTTGGAGCTCCTGTGTGGTACCGTAAGTGAGGGAAATAAGATAACATCCATTCATCCATCCATCTTCCTCCGCTTATCCGAGGTCGGGTCGCGGGGGCAGCAGCCTAAGCAGGGAAGCCCAGACTTTCCTCTCCCCAGCCACTTCGTCCAGCTCTTCCCGGGGGATCCCGAGGCGTTCCCAGGCCAGCCGGGAGACATAGTCTTCCCAACATGTCCTGGGTCTTCCCTGTGGCCTCCTACCGGTTGGACGTGCCCTAAACACCTCCCTAGGGAGGCGTTCGGGTGGCATCCTGACCAGATGCCCGAGCCACCTCATCTGGCTCCTCTCGATGTGGAGGAGCAGCGGCTTTACTTTGAGCTCCCCCCGGATGACAGAGCTTCTCACCCTATCTCCAAGGGAGAGCCCTGCCACACGGCGGAGGAAACTCATTTCGGCCGCTTGTACCCGTGATTTTGTCCTTTCGGTCATAACCCAAAGCTCATGACCATAGGTGAGGATGGGAAAGTAGATCAACCGGTAAATTGAGAGCTTTGCCTTCCGGCTCAGCTCCTTCTTCACCACAACAGATCGATACAGCGTCCGCATTACTGAAGATGCCGCACCGATCCGCCTGTCGATCTCACGATCCACTCTTCCCCCACTCGTGAACAAGACTCCTAGGTACTTGAACTCCTCCACTTGGGGCAGGGTCTCCTCCCCAACCCGGAGATGGCACTCCACCCTTTTCCGGGCGAGAACCATGGACTCGGACTTGGAGGTGCTGATTCTCATCCCAGTCGCTTCACACTCGGCTGCGAACCAATCCAGCGAGAGCTGAAGATCCTGGCCAGATGAAGCCATCAGGACCACATCATCCGCAAAAAGCAAAGACCTAATCCTGCAGCCACCAAACCGGATCCCCTCAACGTCTTGACTGCGCCTAGAAATTCTGTCCATAAAAGTTATGAACAGATAAGATAACATATAAAATGTATTTAGCAAACAATATGTATGTTTTTCCTCATACTAATCTCTGTTAGAATAATACAATAACTATGAAGATATATCGAAATGTTAATTTTTAGATACTGTGTAGCCACCATGTCATGTATCATGAAGTATAGATTACAGTTACAATACTGGATAATCACACTGTATCATCTACGGTGATCCATAGAAATATAATTGATACAGTTTTGAGGTCAAAGTTTGATTCCATTTTTTGTTCTTCTCCTGATTGACCGAAGCAGGCACAATTAATTGATACAACATTGATTCTAAATATATATTTTTTAAAACTGACTTCTGAACAACATTGCAAAATAGTTATATTTGTATATTAAGACAACGTTAAAGTTTAACGTTGGATCCATGTTGTTGGTTGGGAAATGACCAGCTTTCAATGGTCAAATCAACGTCACAACGTGACATTGAATAAATGTCGTCAAAAAGCATGTTGTTTCAACGTTGTATTTGTGTTGTAAAATACTGGTTGGGAAATGACCAAAAACTCAATGGTCACAACAACGTAAGAATCCAACATTGTAAAATATTGTCAAAAAGGATGTTGTTCCAACCTTAGGTTTGAGTTGCTCAACCTCAGGACCTAATTCAACAAGTTCTCAATGTTGTTTTCATGTCTTGTGCCTTCTGGAACGTGCCACTGACTCCCACTGCCCTATTCATATTTTAGACTTTAACTTAAAAGACACACTCAAAGTAATGAAAAGTTGCTTTTACAAAAATAGGGGTCATGTTGAACGTTATTGGTAACAAAGGACATCTACGGACCTCAAAGAATGTATTCTTAGCTTTGAAAATACTGTTTTTTGTTAACCCTGAGTAAATAAGAACAATCAAAGGAGAAATGTCAAATTTAAGGATAAAACCATATCCCCATGATCTAAAGGCCAGCTGGGAGACAGTCTCTCCAAAGTGGTCTTGGTCTACCCCAATCCTCCACAGCCTTACTAGGTGCCCACGCCACCTCATCTGGCTCCCCTGGATGAGGAAGAGCATTGGCTTTATTCAGAGTTCCTACTGAATGATAGATATTTTTCTAAGGGAGAGCCCTGTTACCCTACGGAGGAAATACATTTTGGTCGCTTGTACCCAAAGCTCATGACCATAGGTGAGCGTAAGAACATAGATCGACGGGTACATTTTCACCATGTTGATGCGATCCGCCTGTGATATTCGACAATCCTTGCTACCTTCACTTGTAAGAACACACCAAAATACTACTCCACTTGGGGCAGGATCTCATCCCCGATTTGCACCCCACCTTTTTTTCTGGAAAGAACCATGTACTTAGAGTTAATAACAAATTCTAACCCCAGTCAGTTCACGATCCAATGAAAGCTGAAGATCACAGCCCGAGGAAGTCAGCAGGACCACATTATCTGGAAAAAGTAGACACCCAATCGTGAAGCCACCAAACCGAATCCCCTTAACATCTATGACTGGGAATAGAATCGGTAACAAAGGGCTGAGTCCAACCCTCACTGGAAATGGGTCCGACTTACTGCCGGACGAAGCTCTATCTTCTGTCATGCAGGGAGCTACCAAAATCAGGCAGTCCGATTCCCCATACTCCCAAAGCACTCCCCAGATGGTTTTCCCAAGGTTGAATGCCTTCTAAAAGTCCATAAAACACATGTAAAATGGTTCAGCAAACACAGAGTAAAAAAACACAATGATCCTCCTAAATCCGAAGTTCGACTATCCGACAGGCCCTCCTCTCCCGTACCCTTGAATAAACCTTACTAGGAACGCTGAGGAGAAACATGTCTGCTTCTGTTATTAGACTGGTGTCTTGTATCATAAAAGGTCAATATCTCGAAGTAATTGGAGTTCTCAAATATCCAAATGTAATCGGACATGTATCAGGATATATGATCAATGTTGGAGGAAATTAATGATTACATTCGTGATACGGGAAGGGGAAACTGTAATGAAGCACATTTCTGTAATAGAGGTAAACTCTCATGCGGGTGTGTGTCTACATTCGCACATATTGATGCACCTGTCCCAGGTTTGCGTGCGAGTTTGCGAATATGCCAGGGCCCCTCCCCTTAATTATCTCAGAACATATCCATGTGTGGCATTTACCTCTGACCTCTGCTCCACGGCAGGCACAATTACTGAAAGGCCAGGCTCCTTAACGAATGTCCATCATATCCACTGACTTCTCTCCTCCCTCCGGTCTGACTTTTTCTTTTTTAATATAATTCCGCCTTCGCTGTACTGTAATGCAAAAACAAACTGAAATAATTCACAACAATGTCAACAGTAACACAATATCAATGTAGTTTACACTTATTTGAATGACACAGCAAACATGTTTCTGTTTCTTTGTGTTTCTGAACATTTCCATTACATTGGACACGTTTTTTTTTTAGGGTTATCAATGTCACTATTTTGCAGAAGCCCTGTTTTTAACTCATCAATCAATAGCTGCGTTTCCAGAGCAGTTTTTCGCAAAGTAAAAGTGATGTTTCTAAAATTCCAACAAAGTACAGGTGTTTCCAATAAGGGGTGTTTTGTGTCATGAGTCGCGATTCTCGTAAAATCTCATCCCTCGAGACTCCACTTTGAGGAAGATATTGCTGTTGCTATGATGTCAAGAGAAGGCAACGAGTGATAGCTCAAAAGGCAACGTCTTTACGGACCCCTTGACATTGTTTGGGCATGTGGGTCTCTCCAAGCATGCGGGTCAGCCTCTTTTCCCGGGAAGGGACCCGCGAGTGGGCCCGATGTGGCGGTAAAGTCTCCCTCCCCCGCGGCCGACCGATCGTAGACTTACGGCCCCCTTGAAATTGTTCGGGCATGTGGGTCTCTCCGAGCCTGCGGGTCGGCCTTTTTTGCCGGGAAGGAACCTGTGAGACAGCCTGGTGTGGCGGTGCCACCTCCAACCCGACCGATCAGAGACTTACAGACTTGACTTGACATTGTTGGCCCCCTTGAAATTGTTCGGGCATGTGGGTCTCTCCGAGCTTGCGGGTCGGCCTTTGTGGCCGGGAAGGGACCCGTGAGATAGCCTGGTGTGGCGGTGATAGCCGATCGATCGGAGACTTACGGTTTCCTGACATTGTTCGAGCATGTGGGTGTCTCCGAACCTGCGTGTCAGCCTCTTTTCCCGAGAAGAGACTTGCGAGTGGCACCGCTGTGGCGGTGCCGCCTCCCTTCCCCCCGGCCGACCGATCGGAAACTTACAGCTCCCATGACATTGTTCGGGCATGTGGGTCTCTCCGAGCTTGCGGGTCGGCCTTTTTGGCCGGGAATGGACCCGTGAGATAGCCTGGTGTGGCGGTGATAGCCGACCGATCGGAGACTTACGGTTTCCTGACATTGTTCGAGCATGTGGGTGTCTCCGAACCTGCGTGTCAGCCTCTTTTCCCGAGACGAGACTTGCGAGTGGCCCCGCTGTGGCGGTGCCGCCTCCCTTCCCCCCGGCCGACCGATCGGAAACTTACAGCTCCCATGACATTGTTCGGGCATGTGGGTCTCTCCGAGCTTGCGGGTCGGCCTTTTTGGCCGGGAAGGGACCCGTGAGATAGCCTGGTGTGGCGGTGATAGCCGACCGATCGGAGACTTACGGCTCCCTGACATTGTTCGAGCATGTGGGTGTCTCCGAACCTGCGTGTCAGCCTCTTTTCCCAAGAAGAGACTTGCGAGTGGCCCCACTGTGGCGGTGCCCCCCCCCAGCCGACCAATCGGAAACTTACAGCTCCCGTGACATTGTTCGGGCATGTGGGTTTCTCCAAGCCTGCGGGTCGGCCTCTATTGCCAGGAAGGGACCCGCGGTACGGCCTGGTGTGGCGGTGCCGTCTCACAGCCGACCGATCGGAGACTTACGGACGGACCCCTTGACATTCTTCGGGCATGTGGGTTTCTCCGAGCCTGCTGATCGGCCTCTATTGCCGAGAAATGACCTGCGAGACGGCCCGGTGTGGCGTTGCTTCCTCCCAGCTGACCGATCGGAGACTTACGGACGGACCCCTTGACATTGTTTGGGCACGTGGTTCTCCGGGCCTGTGAGTCGGCCTCTATTGACAGGATGGGACCCGCGAGTGGTCCCGGTATGGTGGTACCGAATCCCTCTCCCCCAGCCTACCGATCGGACACTTACTCCTTGACATTGTTCGGACATGTGGGTCTCTCCGAGCCTGCGGGTCGACCTCTATTGCCGGAAAGGGACCCGAGAGAGACGACCTGGTGCGGTGGTGCTGCCTCGCTCCCCCCGGCCAACCAATCGGAAGCAAGACCACCTGTCTGTCCTAGTTGTCCTGTATCGGCGCCCCGTAGGTTCAGTGTTTAAGTGACCTCTAAATGCGAAAAAAGTGTTTCCATTGCGAAGCACGTCAATATGGAAACGTCTCATAAAAACATGTTTTTGCGACATTTGAGAGGTTTTTCAAAATATGGGTTTTTCCATTACCAGTTTCTTTTTGCAACATTTAGGTTTTTGCGCATTTCTTGGGGTAATGGAAAAGCAGCTATGGTGAGCTACGTGCCATTCATTTCAGAAAACGTTTGTTTAGTCATTAAAATGCCATTTGTATGAACAAGTGCGCAACAACAACATTTTCATACTTCTCCCGCCCCTAAAATATGATCTGAGGCTCACATGAGCAAGAAACAAGACGGGAATAGAGCCCAAAGCAGAAGCATCCAGTGTCCCATTACTTCATTTCTCTCTCGACCGTTCCTCAAACCCTTCTCCACATCCGTGTGCAGGCAACAGACCCTACTTTCAAAGAAGGTGGGATGAAGAGATCAAGAAGAATATCACACCAAGCCCTTTCTCTTGGCCAAGACATATAAGAAGTAGAAGGTCAGCGTTTCAAACCACTTTTCAAAAGACGGGGTCATGGTTGAGGACAGTTACAGAAAGTTCAGGTCAAGGTAGATGAAGAGTTGAAAGCAGCTGAAATAGAATATCTATATTGTTTGAAAAAAAAAGTGGAGGTGTTGTTGTGGTGGTGAATGTTAGTTTACTTTCTTTGATCATGCATGCGGTTACATCGACATACCGGGAAAGAGTCTCTTCTCAGCATTTTTGTTTATGGCTGATAAAATGGAGGGCAATGCGGGCCAGTCTTGGCCTAACAGGTAATGTAATGTTTTGTTTTCCTAAATTTTGTGTTTATTCTTTATTCGTGTGGCGGCCATGCAACGTCAAACCGTCAACAACCTACGCGTGTGCACCTACAGCGATGCTGTGCACTTCCAGAGAGGAGGAGACTTGAAGGGACTATCAGTGAGGTACCCAGAGTTGGGGGCGGGGTTTACGGTTTGAATTCTGCCTGGTGACACAAGATTCAAGTACCCCGGCTTTAAACCGGATTCTACGAGTGGATAGCCCCGGGTTGTTAGCTCGGTAGTCAACACGTTTGCCTCGCATGCCGGTGACCTAGGTTTGTACCTTGTTTGGAACAGTAGGAACAACTCAAAGCAACTCCTGAGCGTGTTTGTTTAATAATAACAATAATAATAATAATAGATTGTATTTGTAAAAAGCACTTTACATTGAGTACACAACTTCAAAGTGCTACAGTGTATTAAAAAAATATAAATAAAAAGATAATAAAAAAATAAATAAAAATAAAAACTAGAACAGCCTAATAGCTAGAACTAGTATGCATATATCAAAAAAAAAAAGGCTTTTTTAAAAAGAAGGGTTTTTAAGCCTTTTTTTTAAAGCATCCACAGTCTGTGGTGCCCTCAGGTAGTCAGGGAGAGCGTTCCACAGACTGGGAGCGGCGGAGCAGAAAGCCCGGTCTCCCATTGTTCGTAGCTTTGTCCTCGAAGGTTGGAGGAGGTTAGCCTGTCCGGAGCGGAGGTGTCGAGTGGAGGATTTGGGGGTGAGTAGTTCTTTGAGGTAGAGGGGGGCATTTCCATGGAGTAGGGAGACTTTGTATGCAATCCTGAGTGAAACAGGAAGCCAGTGAAGGGATTTGAGAATTGGTGTGATATGGTCATATTTCCGCACTCTCATCAGGATCCTAGCAGCACTATTCTGTATGTATTGCATTGTATTTAATAATAAAATTAAATAAACTCGCTTGTCAGTCGTCCACAATCTTTGTGGGTGGAGGCGGGGCCGATGCACCGCAAGGTAACAGAAATTAGGAGTAGAAAAGATGATCGCAAAGCCAAATGTCCCGGAGAATATTTCTGCTTTAAACAGAACAATTAAGATAATGCCATCAACAAGAACAAACAGGCCAATTTCTCAGTAAGTAATGACAACAACAAAAAAAGACAACAAAGCAAACCACTTGACCCAGTTTATTCAACTGGGGGAAAAACAGCACTTCGAGGCGTTCAATATTTATTGAAGTGCGATGTTTTGCTAATCGAGACCGAGAGTCCATTTTATTATTTGTTTGTTTACTTAATTAGGATAGTTAAGTTATTGACTTTCTAATTGCAATGGTAAACAATTCTAATGATACATTAAAATGTATAGGTTGCCCTCTCGTGGGTTCTTCGGACCACCACACACTGCCAGGAGAGCCAGGAATTTCAGGGTATGACACTGTTTTAATTTCATAAAATGTCCAGAGGCTTTTGCTTTTCAGCAAAGTGTCGTGGTCTAGCAGCACCCCCAACTCCGACTACTCGTCTCATCACGGCTGCTGCTAATAAAGGCGACAGGTGATTAGATAACAATCTAACAACCATCTACGCACCTGTCGCTGTCTTCGAGGCCGGTCCTGGCCACACCCCGTTCCGCGGCAGGCCCGCAGGCCACGCCCCCCTCCACAGTCCTTAATTAGGTCTCAAATAATGTTGACATCGTTTATCTGCAATCATTTGTGTGCCAATATTGCCTGGTCTAATGTCTATGAATGTGTAAAATTGAAAATGTATTAATTATTGTCGGTTTGTTAGTTAGAAATATTATATTATTTATAATGGCATACATGTTATTATACTATAATATTTGTTCTGGCTTTTTGAAGGAACGCATCACAATTTGTGAGTCGGTGTATTTATTTTTCCCTTTGTTGTTGGAGTCCAAACAACTCCAGACTGCAAATGGGAGAGTTGAGTCATTTTTCCATGAACTCCACAGAGTGCAAAACAAAATCCTAATTTATTTTTTTAATTAATTTTCTTTTACAGATCATAAGCATAGTAAATTACATTTTTAAAAGTGATTGTTTTCACTGTGGGTCCTTGAAGTCGAGACACAAAGACGTTGTTGAAACACACCCAAAACCAACACAGTGCGTTACCTTTGTCGTTTTAAAAAGCATAGTTGACGCCCAATTTTTTTTAGCATCAAAATGTGTGTTTTTTGCTTTTTGGCGCAGACGAAGACAAACTTCTGTTAACAAGTCAAACTTGGTGGTGGTTCAAGCTCTTTATTTTATTAAATGTATCATTTTGATTGATGCATTGTACCTGTTTTGTCCTTTCTGCTAACAAATACGCTACATGTCTGCTAGCAAGTATGCTACATGTCTGCTAGCAAGCATGCTACATGTCTGCTAGCAAGTATGCTGTAATTATGCTACATGTAGGCTACATGTCTGCTAGCAAGTATGCTACATGTCCGCGAGCAAGCATGCTACATGTCTGCTAGCAAGTACGCTACATGTCCGCCAGCAAATATTCTACATGTATGCAACATGTCTGCTAGCAAGTATGCTACATGTCTGCGAGCTAACCACGCTACATGTCTGCTAGCAAGTATGCTACGGAACATGTCCGCCAGCAAATATACTACATGTATACAACATGTCTGCTAGCAAGTATGCTACATTTCCGCGAGCAAACATGCTACATGCCTGCTAGCAAGTATGCTCCTGTACATGTCCGCTAGCAATTATGCAACGTGTCTGCTAGCAATTATGCTACATGTCCTACAGCAAATATGCTACATGTATGCAACATGTCTGCTAGCAATTATGCTACATGTCCTACAGCAAATATGCTACATGTATGCAACATGTCTGCTAGCAATTATGCTATATATCCGCTAGCAAGCATGCTACATGTCCGCCAGCAAATATGCTACATGTATGCAACATGTCTGCTAGCAATTATGCTACATCTCCGCCAGCAAATATGCTACATGTATGCAACATGTCTGCTAGCAATTATGCTACATGTCCGCGAGCAAGCATGCTACATGTCTGCTAGCAAGTACAGTATGCTACGACACATGTCCGCTAGCAATCATGCTACATGTAGGCTACAAGTCCGCTAGCAAGTATGCTACATGTCTGCGAGCAAGCATGCTACATCTCTGCTAACAAGTATGCTACGGTACATGTCTGCTAGCAATTATGCTAAATGTCCGCCAGCAAATATGCTACATGTATGCAACATGTCTGCTAGCAAGTATGCTACATGTCCGCGAGCAAGCAAGCTACATGTCTGCTAGCAAGTACAGTATGCTACGACACATGTCCGCTAGCAATCATGCTACATGTAGGCTACAAGTCCGCTAGCAAGTATGCTACATGTCTGCGAGCAAGCATGCTACATCTCTGCTAACAAGTATGCTACGGTACATGTCTGCTAGCAATTATGCTAAATGTCCGCAGCAAATATGCTACATGTATGCTACATGTCTGCTAGCAAGTATGCTACATGTCCGCCAGCAAATATGCTACATGTATGCAACATGTCTGCTTGCAAGCATGCTACGGTACATGTCCACGAGCAAGCATGCTACATGTCTGCTTGCAAGTATGCTACATGTCCGCGAGCAAAAATGCTACATGTATGCAACATGTCTGCTAGCAAGTATGCTACATGTCCGCGAGCAAGCATGCTACATGTCTGCTAGCAAGTATGCTACATGTCCGCAAGCAAATATGCTACTTGTATGCAACATGTCTGCTAGCAAGTATGCTACATGTCCGCCAGCAAATAGGTTACATATATGCAACATGCCTGCTAGCAAGTATGCTACATGTCCGCGAGACAGCATGCTACATGTCTGCTAGCAAGTAAATGATAAATGATAGACGGGTTATACTTGTATAGCGCTATCCTAGAGTGCTACTTGCCTGCCAGCAAATATGCTACATGTATGCAACATGTCTGCTAGCAAGTATGCTACGGTACATGTCCGCTAGCAATTATGCTAACTGTCCGCCAGCAAATATGCTACATGTATGCAACATGTCTGCTAGCAAGTATGCTACATGTCCGCGAGCAAGCATGCTACATGTCTGCTAGCAAGTACAGTATGCTACGACACATGTCCGCTAGCAATCATGCTACATGTAGGCTACAAGTCCGCTAGCAAGTATGCTACATGTCTGCGAGCAAGCATGCTACATCTCTGCTAACAAGTATGCTACGGTACATGTCTGCTAGCAATTATGCTAAATGTCCGCAGCAAATATGCTACATGTATGCTACATGTCTGCTAGCAAGTATGCTACATGTCCGCCAGCAAATATGCTACATGTATGCAACATGTCTGCTTGCAAGCATGCTACGGTACATGTCCACGAGCAAGCATGCTACATGTCTGCTTGCAAGTATGCTACATGTCCGCGAGCAAAAATGCTACATGTATGCAACATGTCTGCTAGCAAGTATGCTACATGTCCGCGAGCAAGCATGCTACATGTCTGCTAGCAAGTATGCTACATGTCCGCAAGCAAATATGCTACTTGTATGCAACATGTCTGCTAGCAAGTATGCTACATGTCCGCCAGCAAATAGGTTACATATATGCAACATGCCTGCTAGCAAGTATGCTACATGTCCGCGAGACAGCATGCTACATGTCTGCTAGCAAGTAAATGATAAATGATAGACGGGTTATACTTGTATAGCGCTATCCTAGAGTGCTACTTGCCTGCCAGCAAATATGCTACATGTATGCAACATGTCTGCTAGCAAGTATGCTACGGTACATGTCCGCTAGCAATTATGCTAAATGTCCGCCAGCAAATATGCTACATGTATGCAACATGTCTGCTAGCAAGTATGCTACGGTAAAGTTAAAGTTAAAGTTAAAGTACCAATGATTGTCACACACACACTAGGTTTGGCGAGATTATTCTCTGCATTTGACCCATCACCCTTGATCACCCCCTGGGAGGTGAGGGGAGCAGTGGGCAGCAGCGGTGGCCGCGCCCGGGAATCATTTTGGTGATTTAACCCCCAATTCCAACCCTTGATGCTGAGTGCCAAGCAGGGAGGTAATGGGTCCCATTTTTATAGTCTTTGGTATGACTCGGCCGGGATTTGAACTCACAACCTACCGATCTCAGGGCGGACACTCTAACCACTAGGCCACTGAGTAGGTACATGTCCGCTAGCAATTATGCTAAATGTCCGCCAGCAAATATGCTACATGTATGCAACATGTCTGCTAGCAAGTATGCTACAGTACATGTCCGCTAGCAATTATGCTAAATGTCCGCCAGCAAATATGCTACATGTATGCAACATGTCTGCTAGCATTTATGCTAAATGTCCGCCAGCAAATATGCTACATGTATGCAACATGTCTGCTTGCAAGCATGCTACGGTACATGTCCGCGAGCAAGCATGCTACATGTCTGCTAGCAAGTATGCTACATGTCTGCGAGCAAAAATGCTACATGTATGCAACATGTCTGCTAGCAAGTATGCTACATGTCCGCGAGCAAGCATGCTACATGCCTGCTAGCAAGAATGCTCCATGTCCGCCAGCAAAAATGCTACATGTATGCAACATGTCTGCTAGCACGTAAGCTACATGTCCGCGAGCAAGCATGCTACATGTCTGCTAGCAAGCATGCTACATGTCTGCTAGTAAGTATGCTACATGTCCGCGAGCAAAAATGCTACATGTATGCAACATGTCTGCTAGCAAGTATGCTACATATCCGCGAGCAAGCATGCTACATGTCTGCTAGCAAGTATGCTACATGTCCGCCAGCAAAAATGCTACATGTATGCAACATGTCTGCTAGCAAGTATGCTACATGTCCGCCAGCAAAAATGCTACATGTATGCAACATGTCTGCTAGCAAGTATGCTACATGTCCGCGAGCAAGCATGCTACATGTCTGCTAGCAAGTATGCTACATGTCCGCCAGCAAAAATGCTACATGTATGCAACATGTCTGCTAGCAAGTATGCTACATGTCCGCCAGCAAAAATGCTACATGTATGCAACATGTCTGCTAGCAAGTATGCTACATGTCCGCGAGCAAGCATGCTACATGTTTGCTAGCAAGTATGCTACGGTACATGTCCGCTTACAATTATGCTACATGCTACATGCTACATGCTACATGTATTAGACCTAGACCACAAAGTACATTTTGTCGTTATTGACCACACAGAAAAGTGACAGGTGACATTATTTCAAAAACGCTACTTTAGCAAAGTAATAAGCTACACGTGCACCACCTCTTAGAAATGTCTGGGATCTTCCTCGGCTCCCTAAAAAGCTCCATCAGCGTTAATCATAAAGCATAAATTCATTGAAAGTCCGAATCCCCGCGCATGCAGGCCGCTGTCATTTGGCAGGAAGTGGATGCAGTCGGGCGCGACATGAAAGCAGCTCTGATATATTATTAGCTGGAGGAATACAAAATCAGCGGGCGAAGTCAAGGCAAAGCTTTAGTAATGATCAATCACCTGCGGCCCTCTCATCCTTCTTAATAGCCAGCAACAGATGAAGCGAGTGGAACGAGGTTGTTGCTTTTTTTTTTTTTTTTTTGCAAAACACTCAAACATTCGCAGCGTGCGCACATTGTGATGCATCCAGTATGAGAGTAGTCAGAAAAGTTATGCAATAACTTTGTTCATTGAGTCCAAATAATCCATTAATCCTATTATTGCTGTAGTCTCCAGGCCAGTCTAGTACCCGCACTCTTTTACTATGAAGCCACGCTGTTGTAACACATGGTTTGGCTGAAATAAGCAGGGGCGTCCACAGTAACATTGCTTGGATGGCAACATATGTTGCTCCAAAACCTGTATGTACCTTTCAGCATTAATGGTGCCTTCACAGATGTGTAAATTACCCATGCCTTGGGCATTAATACACCCCCATACCATCACAGATGCTGGCTTTTGAACTTTGCGCCTATACCAATCCGGTTCTTTTCCTCTTTGGTCCGGAGGACACAATGTCCACAGTTTCCAAAAACAATTTGAAATGTGGACTCGTCAGACCACAGAACACTTTTCCACTTTGTATCAGTCCATCTTAGATGAGCTCAGGCCCAGCGAAGCCGGCGACGTTTCTGGGTGTTGTTGATAAATGGCTTTCGCTTTGCATAGTAGAGTTTTAACTTGCACTTACGGATGTAGCGACAAACTGTAGTTACTGACAGTGGTTTTCTGAAGTGTTCCTGAGCCCATGTGGTGATATCCTTTACACACTGATGTCGTTTTTTTGATGCAGTACCGCCTGAGAGATCGAAGGTCCGTAATATCATCGCTTACGTGCAGTGATTTCTCCAAATTCTCTGAACCTTTTGATGATATTACGGACCGTAGATGGTGAAATCCCTAAGTTCCTTGCAATAGCTCGTTGAAAAATGTTGTTCTTAAACTGTTCGACAATTTGCTTACGCATTTGTTCCCAAATTTGTGAATGACTGAGCGTTTCATGGAAGCTGCTTTTATACCCAATCATGGCACCCACCTGTTCCCAATCAGCCTGTTCACCTGTGGGATGTTCCAAATAAGTGTTTGATGAGCATTCCTCAACTTTCTCAGTCTTTTTTGCCACTTGTGCCAGCTTTTTTGAAACACGTTGCATGCATCAAATTCCAAATGAGCTAATATTTGCTTTGGGCTTTGTAAAAAAACAACAGGACAGCAGTTATCATATTCAGGTCATTTTTAACAACAATTTATAATTATTAAAATGTATTTGTGGAGGGGGGCGTGGTCTGCGGGCCTGCCGCGGAGCGGGGTGTGTAAGGACCGGCCTCGAAGCACACCTGGCAGGTGATTGGATTACCCAGCTGGGCCCGATCGTCCAATCACCTGCCATGCTTATTAGCAGCAGCCGGGCCGAGATACCGTGAACGGAGTTGGAGTTTGAGCCAGACAACCCATTCATGCGCCCGAGACCACGGCGTAAGAGGTAGAGCAGCCGAAAGACTGAAAAGTTGCTGAAAAGAGTGCTGACCTGGCGCGTGTGCGCACAATAAAAAATATTATTGCACCTGACTACCGGGCTCTCAAGAAGGTCTGTTGCGATCAGGGGGCAACCTCTACAGTAGTATTTATTAAAACACAAAAGTACCGAAAATCGGTATCATTGACTGTTAGAATAATCATGTATATATATATATTATCACACAACTTTAGTATGCTTAAAGTCCGTTGCTATAGTTATTAGCTATTGGGCTCAAGTTAGACTTTTGTATCCGTGCAAGGACGAAACTTCTTGTCTGAGGGGTGGCCTCATCCGCAGATGGTATCTTTGTTTTAGCCCCCTAACAGCCAAAGACCTCAAGGACCTCAACGAAGATAAGATGACAGCACGCAGACGAAGCGGAGACAAGGCGAAATCACAAGGCCCCCAGCACATTCCGTCACGTATTGTGCGTACTGGACCTGCTTTGCATAATATATGTGACCACTACTTTTAGAGGCGGCCTCAGTGATGTTAATAATAATAATAATAATAACTGGGATTTATATAGCGCTTTTCTAAGTACCCAAAGTCGCTTTACATGTAGAACCCATCAATCATTCACACCTGGTGGTGGTAAGCTACTTTCATAGCCACAGCTGCCCTGGGGTAGACTGACGGAAGCGTGGCTGCAATTTGCGCCAACGGCCCCTCCGACCACCACCTATCATTCATCATTCAATTCACCGGTGTGAGTGGCACCGGGGGCAAAGGGTGAAGTGTCCCGCCCAAGGACACAACGGCAGCGATTTTTTTGGATGGTAAGAGGCGGGGAGCGAACCTGCAACCCTCAGGTTTCTGGCACGGTTGCTCTACCCACTTCGCCATGCCGCCCCATGTTGACTGTGGAACTCCTGAATAAGTAGAGGAACGCGGGAGCTGAACCTTAGAGCGTAGGGCGAGACTGTGACTAAGTGTGCAGCTCCATGCGTTCTCCTCATGAGCTAAATTGAACTCTGTCTGCATGGTTCCTTGCTTCTTGTCTGATTAATAGATGTCATCAGTGTTTGAACCTGACTTCGGTATCAGTTCAAATGTGAACGGTAGTGGTTGGGTTTCAGCGAGGACAAGGCGTACTTAAGTGGTTTGTAGCAAAATAGGTTTTACAATATGACACTACACACCAGGAGGGCAGTGAAAGCTCGGTGATTAAAAAAAAAAAAAAACCGCATTGAAATACTGACATGCGCGTCAAACATTATTCAACTTTTAATAAAACTAGGACGCCGCACAGAAAAGGAAATACAAATTGTGGGGTGTTTTGCTCCCCAGAAAGGAGGATGAAGGGGAACATGTGCGACTGACAGGCTTGATAAAGTGAGAGATGAGAGGTGGGCGCGTGTTCAAGTCTGCACAATGGGGCCCGTGTAATTTGCTTTTGTTTAACCCTGCGCTGCGGGGTCTCCTGTTTTAATGGACTTGCCGATTAGTTTGCAGTCCGACATAATTGGCTAAGTGATAAAGAATATTAGCGGTACCCTTATCGTGTCGTTACGTTTCACAGTTTGTCCTTTTTCGCTCTCTCTCTCTCGCTGTACTCGGTCCTTTCGTAAAGCACTCTAAAACACACAGTTAACCTCTGTGTCCTGTGGTCAACAATGGATTTCATTTCTATTACATTACGCTTGACAAAAGCTCTTTTTTTTTTGCATTTGAGGCAATATCAATCAATCAATCAATGTTTATTTATATAGCCCTAAATCACAAGTGTCTCAAAGGGCTGCACAAGCCACAACGACATCCTCGGTTCAGAGCCCACATAAGGGCAAAGAAAAACTCACGACCCAGTGGGACGTCGATGTGAATGACTATGAGAAACCTTGGAGAGGACCGCATATGTCTTGACCTGAGATCTACAAAGCGGAAAGGAAGCAGGACCTGACCCCCCTCCAGGCACCTTTTCTTTGAACTGTTTTGTAACAAAAGGCGACGGCTGTTTACGACCCCCTTCCTTTAGAAACATGTAAACAGGGAAAGTCCAAATAAAAGAGGAGGCATACAATCTTTCGTCAGAGCGTGGTGGGACACTGTGCAAGGGTACAGGTCTACGCGTTTCTCCTCATTGAGCCAAATTTAATTCTGTCTCTGTTTAATTCCTTGCTTCTTTGTCTGTTTAATAGATGTCATCAGTATTTGAAAATGACAAAGTGTTTTCGTGCATATTTGTACCGATGTAATGAAGCTAGCGTCGTGAGCATTAGCTAGTATGCTAACACGTTTACGAGTGTCTGTGTTAGTATTACTAACTTACAATGGCATCCTTTTTGTACTGTTTCAGTTTCACAAATTCTTCAATACATTTGTCAAAACGTCACCGTGGAGTTATTGAGTCTGTTTGATCATTATTCATCTCCATCAACAGCCCAAATTAAGATACCGTAATTTCCGGATTAAAACTGATACTTTTTTCCTGGATTTTGAGCCCTGCATTTTATAAAACGGAGCGGCTAATTTATGGATTTTTTATTTTTATTTTTTGCTAATGCCCACAACGTCGCGTGTTCAGTCGTTTGCATTAAACCCAAGCAGAAGACGGAAATGGTGTGTTATTGTTTGTGCTATGGCTCCATCTTTTGAATGAGTTCGCTCCATGAAGGTATTACGGGTTGAAAATCTACTTCCTGTTTTGATGTCGTAAACCGAATTTAAGTGTCCGTAGCATTTTTGCTCGAAAGGACTCTTCATTTTGCAATGTTTGTAAGTTTTACAATATAACTAAAACAATTCTTACTGACTAAACCGTCCCATGTGTGATGTCTGTAGGAGTTTTGAGAATTAGATATTTTTAAGTGTTATTTTTAATCCATTGTCATGTTTAAATCAGATAGTGTTTTCTTATGTAGCGTGTCTTCTCGTGATATCTTATGTCCGCTAGTAAACTCTGTGTTTCATTTCAGTTTAGAACAATAAGGCTGTATTGCTTTCTGGGCGGGAGGGGGCTGTTTTCATACTAAGCTAGCCGACTCTTTCCGATTTTCAAACCGCTTCTTGATGCTGCTATTACCACATATGTAAGGACTGGACTCTTAAAGTTTTAGTAAAACTTGGTAATATTGCTATTCTGTCTTGGTGGTCCTTCTTAATCAACATATATGTCATCTGAAATAACTTGGGATTGACCAGTGTGTTTTATTTCCTGAGAGAAAGACTGGTCAGACGCAACGGAGTGTTTTCGTGCATATTTGTACCGATGTAATAACGCTAGCGTCGCAAGCATTAGGTAGTATGCTAACACGTTTACGAGTGTCAATGGCATCCTTTTTGTACTGTTCCAGTTTCAAAAATTCTTCAATAAATTCGTCAAAACGTCAGCGTGGAGTTATTGAGTCCGTTTAGCTGATTGGAGAGCTGGCTTCCGCAGCTAGTGGGTTCATGATGATGACTTCTCTTTTGTTTGGTCAGCCGTTTTACTGCCGTGTTACAGACACTGTTTGGAAACAATTAAAGGATGTAAATAAACATTTACAAAATATTTCTATGTAAAAACCTCATTTCACAACGCATATATCTGCGGCTATTATGTGGAAAATATTTGTTCTTCTAAAATTCAGTGGGTGCGGCTTATATCCCTGTACGCTCTATAGTCGGGAAAATACGGTATTTTGTCTCCATGTTTCCCAAGTGCAGTGTGAACATTCCAAAACAAATATCTGGCACTTGGTTTTATCTGCACTCCTAATTGGGAGTTAATTTTAAGCAACGTAATAGGATGGTTTGGAGTGAATTGGCTACGATGTAATGGGATTAAGGTCATAATGGGAAAAAAGCTCTGTAAATTAGCATAGCCAATGTACTGCTCTGATATCCATGCCAATATGCTTTATGTTAAAAAATGAAGTTATTAGCGGGGTACACCCTGGACAAGTCGCCACCACAGATAGACAACATTCACACACTAGGGTCAGTTCTTATACATCAGTATGATAGCAGCGTGTAATGTATTTTTTTGTTAATATTAGATTACAGTGGTAAATCGGGATAAAAGTGAATCAGCTTACAAGTTTTTCGTGTTGTGCTATTTGGTTTGCTTTACGTTGCATATCACTGCAAGTTTGCATCATGCCGAAGCAGAATGACTTGATGATGCCAGCAAAGGACGTTTAATTCATATCTAAAACAGGGGTGTACAAACTTCGGCCTGCGTGCAGGGAAACGTCATGAGTTTATTAAGGAATCTTGCCCGCAGGGAGAATGCAGTCATTTTAATATCCTGGCAATTTTGATGCCGCTACTATGTCGCCATTTTTTTGACAAATGACCTTTAATTATGTCCATGCACCATAAAAAATGTCTAAATTACTACCATTGAAATCCATTACAAAGTGTGATGGGAAAAATGCAAAACACTCTTGACACGTATCTATGTTTGTCACATTTTAGCTGCTTGATTACAAAACTTTGAGGAGGTTGTCACGGAAGTAAACAAGGTAGAAGTCGAACTTTTCACATACTCTAAATATCCAATTATGTTAATTATATATCTATTATATGAATATAATATGTACACAGCCAGGGATAATCATACTTGCCAACCCTCCCGGATTTTCCGGGAGACTCCCGAAATTCAGCGCCTCTCCCGAAAACATCCCGGGACAAATGTCCTCCCAAAAATCTCCCGAAATTCAGGCCGAGCTGGAGGCCACGCCCCCTCCAGCTCCATGCGGACCTGAGTCCGCTTTCCCACAATATAAACAACGTCTACAGTAAAGCAGTTTGTCTGCCATAAAAAGCAATGTTGTGACACTCTTAAACAGGACAATACTGCCATCTAGTGCATTTGATGAAAGCATTTTTGTGCGTGCCCACAGCAATGCATCATCAGAGAGGGTGTTCAGCATGGTTAGAAAGATAGAGAACATGACAGAGGATAGAACAAGGATGGACAATTCAACTCTTAACTCAACAATGAGTAGATGAGTGTTATGTGTGTGTATATGTGTAAATAAATGAACACTGAAATTCAAGTATTTCTTATATATATATGATATATATCCATCCATTCATCCATCCATCCATCCATCCATTTTCTACCGCTTATTCCCTTCGGGGTCGCGGGGATATATATATTTATATATATATATATATATATATATATATATATATATATATATATATATATATATATATATATATATATATATATATATGAAATACTTGACTTGGTGAATTCTAGTTGTAAATATACTCCTCCCCTCTTAACCACACCCCCCGCCCCCAGCCCCCACTTCCCGAAATTGGAGGTCTCAAGGTTGGCAAGTATGTGTATAATATATTTGCAACATATGTATATATATGAATATATACACACACACACATATATATATATATATATATACATACGTATACGTACGTATGTATATATACGCTGTTCTATGATCAACTTTGTAGTTGTGTCATCGGATTTGCGGTCTCATGTTTTGGACACTCGGGTGAAGAAAGGGGCGGAGCTTTCTACCGATCACCACCTGGTGGTGAGTTGGCTGCGATGGTGGGGGAGGATGCCGGACAGACCTGGCAGGACCAAACGCATTGTATGGGTCTGCTGGGAACGCCTAGCAGAGTCTCCTGTCAGAGAGAGTTTCAATTCCCATCTCCGGAAGAACTTTGAACATGTCACGAGGGAGGCGCTGGACATTGAGTCCGAGTGGACGATGTTCCGTGCCTCTATTGTGGAGGCGGCCGATTGGAGCTGTGGCCGCAAGGTGGTTGGTGCCTGTTGTGGCGGTAATCCTAGAACCCGCTGGTTGACACCAGCAGTGAGGGATGCCGTCAAGCTGAAGAAAGAGTCCTATCGGGTTCTTTTGGCTCATAGGACTCCGGAGGCAGCAGACAGGTACCGACAGGCCAAGCAGTGTGCGGCTTCAGCGGTCGCGGAGGCAAAAAGTCGGACATGGGAGGAGTTCGGGGAAGCCATGGAAAACGACTTCCAGACGGCTTCGAAGTGATTCTGGAACATCATCCGCCGCCTCAGGAAGATGGTGGTTCCTCTCTTAAAGAAAGGGAACCAGAGGGTTTGTTCCAACTATCGTGGGATCACACTCCTCAGCCTTCCCGGTAAGGTCTATTCAGGTGTACTGGAGAGGAGGCTACGCCGGATAGTCGAACCTCGCATTCAAGAGGAACAGTGTGGTTTTTGTCCTGGTCGTGGAACTGTGGACCAGCTTTATACTCTTGGCAGGGTCTTTCAGGGTGCATGGGTGTTTACCCAACCAATCTACATGTGCTTTGTGGACTTGGAGAAGGTATTTGACCGTGTGGGGAGTGATCAGAGAGTATGGGGTAACGGACTGTCTGATTGTGGCGGTCCGCTCCCTGTATGATCAGTGTCAGAGCTTGGTCCGCATTGCCGGCAGTAAGTCGGACCCGTTTCCAGTGAGGGTTGGACTCCGCCAAGGCTGCCCTTTGTCACCGATTCTGTTCATAACTTTTAGGATTGGGTCTCTGCTTTTTGCAGATGATGTGGTCCTGATGGCTTCATCTCACTGGATCGGTTCGCAGCCGAGTGGGAAGCGACTGGGATGGGAATCAGCACTTCCAAGTCCGAGTCCGTGGTTCTCGCCCGGAAAAGGGTGGAGTGCCATGATCGGGTTGGGGAGGAGATCTTGCCCCAAGTGGAGGAGTTCAAGTAACCTCAAAGTCTTGTTCACGAGCGAGGGAAGAGTGGATTGCAGCGTATTCAGTAATGCGGACGCTGTATCGATCCGTTGTGGTGAAGAAGGAGCTGAGCCGGGAGGCAAAGCTCTCAATTTACCGGTCCATCTACGTTCCCATCCTCACCTATAGTCATGAGCTTTGGGTTATGACCGGAAAGAAAAGATCACGGGTACAAGCGGCTGAAATGAGCTTTCTCCGCCGGGTGGCGGGGCTCTCCCTTAGAGATAGGGTGACAAGATCGGCCATCCGGGGGGAGCTCAAAGTAAAGCCGCTGCTCCTCCACATCGAGAGGAGCCAGATGAGGTGGTTCGGGCATCTGGTCAGGATGCCACCCGAACGCCTCCCTAGGGAGGTGTTTTGGGCACATCCAACAAACAATAGGAGGTGACGGGGAAGACCCAGGACATGTTGGGAAGACTATGCCTCCCGGCTGGCCTGTGAACGCCTCGGAATCCCCAGGGAGGAGCTGGACGAAGTGGCTGGGGAGATGGAAGTCTGGGCTTTCCTGCTTAGGCTGCTGCCCCCGCAACCCGACATCGGATAAGCGGAAGAAGATGGATGGATGGATGGATATATATATATATATATATATATATATATATATATATATATATATATATATATATAGATAGCTAGATATAACAGCCCCCGGAGACATTTTTTTCTGTAAATGTGGCCTCGCCGAGTCAAAATAATTGCCCAGGCCTGATATATAAGCTCAATAGTCATTGTTCTTGTTTGGCCACTAAAACCTATTCCGAGCTTTGGCAGTAATGCCTTCATTTCGACTAAATGGACACATGCTCACATTTACAATACATTCTAATTTTAGTTAAACGCCTCATGTTGGCCTCCAAAATGATAATCAAACTAAACCGGCCTTATTTGACGGAGTGAATAGGATACTATTTGCATGGTATTTTGTGCATAACAATGATTTTTATCAATTGGGAGATATACTTAAAAACTAGTGTGGCATTTATATGTACCAGTCCACATTTAGATCAATAGAAATGACTTATTGCTATTATCACAGGTTCTGGGTTGGGTTTTTTTTACTCATATGTAAATGTTATATATGCATTTAAATCACCGGTTCTCTGACAGAACTACAAGAGAATCGAGTCGAGAGGTTAAGCAGGTGCGAGACAACAAAAAGCAAGCTGTCACTCAAACAAAATGGCTCAAGCTACAAAGTAAGCATTAAAAACATGGTTGGCACACTTAAGCGTGATGGCAGGTGACTTTTATCCTGCGGTGACTCCAGTGATGTCTGCTAAGAACTCCAACCTATGCACTAAACGCGTCAAGTGTGGCTCTTTGAAGGCCTTGCTGCAGCTGCATAAATATATGCATACACAAACACACACGTGCAAACACGCCGCCTATTTATAGTCGTGCTAAAGAGGTGAGTTACCGCTCCGGAACGCCATTTCTCAGACAACCCGGTTTCACACTTTTTTTTTTCCAATTTAAACTGCGTATGCCAGGGGTCGGCAACCCAAAATGTTGAAAGAGCCATATTGGACCAAAAATACAAAAAAAAATCTGTCTGGAGCCGCAAAAAATTAAAAGCCATATTACATACAGATAGTGTGTCATGAGATATAAATTGAATTAAGAGGACTTAAAGGAAACTAAATGACCTCAAATATAGCTACAAATGAGGCATTATGATGCAATATGTACATATAGCTAGCCTAAATAGCATGTTAGCATTGATTAGCTTGCAGTCATGCAGTGACCAAATATGTCTGATTAGCACTCCAACAAGTCAATAGCATCAACAAAACTCACCTTTGTGGGTTCATGCACAACCTTAGAAGTTTGGTGGACAAAATGAGACAGAAAAAGAAGTGGCATAAAACACGTCCTAGAAAGTTATACATGTAAACAAACTACGGTGAGTTCAAGGGCCGCTAAAATTAGTAGGACAAAACGGCGCTCGCCAAATACTCGAATCAGTGAAGCATGTTTAATATAAACAGTGTGCTTTATAACAATTAGGGAGGTTTGTGTCATGTTTGTCCTCCAACAGAAACCATATTAAAACAAAAAATAGATTGTTTTCCCCTCATCTTTTTCCATTTTTCATACATTTCTGAAAAAGCTCCAGAGAGCCACTAGGGCGGCGCTAAAGAGCCGCATGCGGCTCTAGAGCCGCGGGTTGCCGACCCCTGGCGTATGCATTACCGGCTGTCAAGAACAAGTGTAGGTTACTTATTGTTTTTATTGGATAGTAGTCTGTTTATTTCAATCCTTATGTTTTATCTTTATTACTTCAATCAATCAATCAATGTTTATTTATATAGCCCTAAATCACAAGTGTCTCAAAGGGCTGCACAAGCCACAATGACATCCTCGGTTCAGAGCCCACATAAGGGCAAGGAAAAAGTCACAACCCAGTGGTATGTCAATATGAATGACTATGAGAAACCTTGGAGAGGACCGCAGATGTAAATACAGTCCCGTCATTTTCAGCTGTGTCTTTGTCTGTTTACAAGCTGGTATTGTCTGACTTGAAGAGGAAATGTTCCTGAGTTTATAAACATAATATAAATGTTACAATAATTTCATCTAAGTTATCACAAAAACTTTGTGTTGAAATGAGTTCCCAGCGAGAAGCAAAAACATGTCTTTGAACCTACCAAGGCTTGTAAAACTCCACTGTGTAGGATGGGAAGCAACATGAAGGTGTTCTGTTTTCTTCCATGTATTGTAATCAACAGAAATATATTGTTTTAACCCAAGGACTACAAAGCGGAGAGAAGGCAGAATCTGCCCAAGTTCCAGACGACCTCTTTTTCAACTGTTTCACAAACCTCTTTTGAACTGTTTTACGAACCTCTTTTTGAACTCTTCTACGACCTCTTTTTTGAAACGACCTTTTCTGTGAACTGTTTACGACCCTCGTCCCTTAGAAACGGCTGTGGCCATGCGGTCATGGAAGGTCCAAATAAAAGAAGGAGGCGTGCAATCTTTTGGCAGAGCGTGCTGAGAGACTGTGCAAGAGTACAGACCAGACGTTTCTCCCCAAATTGAGCCAAATTGAATTATGTCTCTGTTTAATTATTTGCTTCTTGTCTTGTTTAATAAATGTCATCAGTGTTTGAACCTGACAATAAATAAAACAATTTTAAAAAGAAGATGTTGTGATGCTAGTACTGCTTATTGTTTTTATTGCATAATAGTCTGTTTATTTCAATTCTTATCTTTTATCTTTATTACTTGTGTGATTTATTTTTATTCCATATTTGTTTCCACTACCGCACCTTAACTTGGAGTCCTTAATCTCGTTATATGCAAATATAATGACAATAAAGTCCACTCTATTGTATTCTATTCTCTTGTACTTGGTATCATTACAGTGGATGTTAGGTGTAGACAGGCCCGGCCCTAACCAATCTGGCGCCCTAGGCAAGATTTTAGGTGGTGCCCCCCCACATCGGCAGTGAAGTGTATATACTCACAAGAAACCGAATAGCTTTGTCTTTGACCTTTTTTTTTTTACTTACAACTATACCTAATATATAAAGGGGTGGAAAAGTGACTATTACCTGCAGGGCAAATATAGCTAACCAGAAGGCAATAACAATGTAAACAAAAAACACCTGCTTAAAAGATCTAATACAAATGTCCCTGAAAAATGTAAGGTGGGAGTACTGTAATTACCTAACGTTACATTATTATTTTCCATAACAATTTAGCCCCCTCCACAATATTAACCCGACGTTAAAACAGAACTAGCTATTTATTGATTAGCAATTGCCGAATCATGTGACATTAGCTTAATGCTAAAAAGCCGGGTTACTATCACATTCTGTAACAGACAAATAATTTCATGTAGGCTAACGTTACCTACCTGCTACCTCTGTCTTTTCTCGTTTCTCCTCCTCTTCTTTTCTCTTTTTTCTTCCCTGGGCACCTGACAGTTTTGGCCGTTTTGACATCTTGTGTTGATTTTTTGATGTGGTGACGTCCAAAAAGAGTCATGATACGGGAAGGGAGGGGGCGCACCGTGAGGGGGGAGAGGGAGGGGGTGAGGGGGCGTAATGTTGTAACAAATAATATTTCTATTAAATAGGCTTTACTTTGCATTTTAATTAACGTGGGATTATTTTTTGTATTTAGAAATAATAGTACCAACTTTTTTTTCTTTTCTTTTTTTCTCTCCAACATTTGTGGCACTGGCGTGGCGCCCCCTGATGGACGGCGCCCTTAGCATTTGCCTATACGGCCTATGCCACGGGCCGGCCCTGGGTGTAGATCCACCATTGGCGTTTGTTTACATTTTGACGCCGGTGATCTACGGTGTGTAGTGAGGCGGTATGGTACCGACTATGATTTATTCAGGTGCTGAGAGCTGACACCATCTGGTAAAAAAGGTAGTCTTATGCCTATCCATCAAACACATCAGGAAATACTGTAAAACCCAACAAATGTTGAAGTCTGAATGCTGTCTGACACATTGTGGGTCTTCGGGTTGTATCATGCCTCGTTGTTACAGACTGACTGTAAAATCCAACAGCACAAATGACAAAAAAAGAATAATTCGAGTCATGTTCATCTTTCATTATCACGTTTCTTTTTTACAAAATACAGTCCCGTCCTTTTTCAGCTGTGCCTTTGTCTGTTTATAAGCTGGTATTGTCTGACTTGAAGAGGACATTTGACATCCGTTGATCCCAGAATTACTTCTACGGCCTTACAAGAACGACGTAGCCCGACTTCTGCATTAAAACCGGCTGAAAGGAAACGGAATCATATCGGTGCGGCGCAGCAAAGTGGGTTATTCAACGGTAAAAAAAGAGAGACTGAAAAGGAACAAGAGCCAGATTCATTGCTTCTACCGGGCAGAGCTAATTCCACTTGTTCGAAAGGGAAGAAAGGAGACGAGAAGTCTGTCAATGGGACTGATGGGTTGAGTTCCATCTTATAACTCGCGCCGGACATGCACAGCAGGGATTTATCCTGATAATAATAGCTTTAAACGGTGGAAAAGGCACAGCTGCAGAATTAGTCATAAGCTGACAGTCAAGAATTAAAAGTCCAGCATAGTCTTCTCATTAAAAAGACGGAGGAGAAACATAGGTAGAAATGAAGTGAGGTTCATTCATGCGGTCTCCGATGAGGGCACTTGAGGAGGGTATTACCATGCCTCCAAGCCTGGTTTTCGGAGGTGGCTAGACAGGCTCCACAACAGCAAACATAATTAAGACCCAGTTGAATAGACAAGAGCAAGGATTCTTCAAATGCGGGCAAAAAAAAAAAGGTAAAAATTCAGCCGATAGAACGTGAAACGAAGAAGGTCAACTGTTGACGCTCGGGTGGAATGCGGCGGCTCGATGTCACGGAATAATTTAGAAGAAGCCGGAAAAATGTTGAAGAATATTAAGAGCAACCGATTAAAGAATAAATATGTGAGAAAACCTATACTATAGATTTATATTTTAGGTGCGATCACGTTACCGAGTGGCACATCTGAGTTTCAGACGATGGTCTAAGCACCCTGAGGCTACTGTTTATTTACAAAACCCAAAGCCAGTGAAGTTGTTTAAATGGTAAATACAAACAGAATACAATGATTTGCAAATCCTTTTCAACTTATGTCCAATTGAATAGACTGCAAAGACAAGATATTTAATGTTCGAACTGTCCATCCATACATCCATCTTCTTCCGCTTATCCGAGGTCGGGTCACGGGGGCAGCAGCCGAAGCAGGGAAGCCCAGACTTCCCTCTCCCCAGCCACTTCGTCCAGCTCTTCCTGTGGGACCCCGAGGCGTTCCCAGGCCAGCCGGGAGACATAGTCTTCCCAACGTGTCCTGGGTCTTCCCCGCGGCCTCCTACCAGTCGGACTTGCCCTAAACACCTCCCTAGGGAGGCGTTCGGGTGGCATCCTGACCAGATGCCCGAACCACCTCATCTGGCTCCTCTCCATGTGGAGGAGCAGCGGCTTTACTTTGAGCTCCCCCCGGATGGCAGAGCTTCTCACCCTATCTCTAAGGGAGAGCCCCGCCACCCTGTCATTTCGGCCGCTTGTACCCGTGATCTTGTCCTTTCGGTCATAACCCAAAGCTAAATTGAGGTAAATTGAGAGCTTTGCCTTCCGGCTCAGCTCTTTCTTCACCACAACGACTCTGAGGTACTTGAACTCCTCCACTTGGGGCAAGATCTCCTCCCCAACCCGGAGATGGCACTCCACCCTTTTCCAGGCGAGAACCATGGACTCGGACTTGGAGGTGCTGATTCTCGAACTCTCGATGTTCGAACTGGAAAATGTCATTATTTTTTGCAGACATTAGCTCATTTGGAATTTGATGCCTGCAACGTGTTTCAAAAAAGCTGGCACAAGTGGCAAAAAAAGACTGAGAAAGTTGAGGAATGCTCATCAAACACTTATTTGGAACATCCCACAGGTGAACACGGCTAATTGGGAACAGGTGGGTGCCATGATTGGGTATAAAAGCAGTTTCCATGAAATGCTCAGTCATTCACAAACAAGGATGGGGCGAGGGTCACCACTTCGTGAACAATTGCGTGAGCAAATTGTCCAACAGTTAAGAACAACATTTCTCAACCAGCAATTGCAAGGAATTTAAGGATTTCACCATCTACGGTCCGTAATATCATCAAAAAGTTTGGAGAATCTGGAGAAATCACTGCACTGTGCTATGATGTCTCCGTGACTATTGTTGCGTCTGACCAGCTTTTCCCTCCCAGGGAATTAAAGTCACTGGTCAATCCCAAATTCTTTCGATGACATATATGCTGAGTAAGGAGGACCATCAAGACAGAATAGGAATATTATCAAGTTTTACTGATGCTTCAGGAGGCCAGCCCAGACCAATACAGTCATATCGTCATCTCTGGATGCTCTAACATTGAATTTCTTGAATCGGAAAGCAGTCCCCCCACCCCCCAGAAAGGAATGCCTCCCCCTTCCTCAACACTGATAAGGCAAGGAGGGGGATGTATCCTCTTCACATTCCAATGTTTAAAACGCTAAACAGACCTCTGTATACAAAGAGAAACTGGTATACAATGGAAAAGTACTAGATAATCCAAACATGACTATGAATAAAGAAATAACTTCTAAACATATATGCATTTTCCACACTATTGAATGTTAACTTTACTAATATTTAGAACATTCTAATTTGTATCTGTCATGGCTTGGTCCTGGGTGTTTGCTTTTCCGGAAGGCAACGGAAAGTTGGCTCGGGCGAGACGGGAATGTAAGTACATGTTTTATTTAATATATCAAAAAAGAACAAACGAAAAGCGCGCACAATGGCACAGGTACAAAACTAGGCTATTGAAAACAAAACTTGCACATAGGCAGAAACTGTGAACAATGAAACAAAAACACTAACTGTGGCATTAATAAACAAAAACTTACTTGGCATGGACTATGAAGTGCGCAGAGGTAAACAGAGTGTGACAGGGGTATGAATCCGGATGTCGCCAGAAAGACAAACTGAAAACAATGAACTTAAATACTACAGACATGATTAGTGAAAACAGGTGCAAGTGACTCAAAACGTGAAACAGGTGCGTGACGTGACAGGTGAAAACTAATGGGTTGCTATGGTGACAAACAAGAGTGCACAATGAGTCCAAACGTGGAACAGGTGAAACTAATGGGTAACTATGGAAACAAGACAAGGGAGTGAAAAGCCAGAAACTAAAGAGTCAAATAACTAAACAAAACAAAACATGACTAAAACAAGATATGATTACACAGACATGACAGTATCTTATGTAGTCATTTTATTTGGTGTATCTGAAGTTCAATTCCGCATGCACACTTTTTGCAAGTTATTTTAATACAATACATGCAGTGGGCGTACAGATCTGATGCGTGACCAGTACCGTGCGTACATGAAATATGTAAATACCGCGCGGTAGAGTATGTCTGTGTGCGGTTTGTCGATTTGAATCAAACTTACCTGGATGGCATGCCATGAGCTCGCACCCACCCGTCCCGACTGTGTCGTTATTAAAATGATGTGACTTGAAGGGCGGCGAAGTGCACTGAAGCAAAGTCGTGTCAGTACTCGCATGAAATGACAGCAAAGCCATGTTTTAAAAAATCCCCCGCAGTCACGTATTAAGATAGATGGAGGGGGGAGACGACGACTTTGAATAATTATTCCAATGAGACTTTTTATAACAACCAGGGTTAAAAATACTTTAAGTGCTGTCACGATACTCTTTCACATCAATGTTGATGTTTTGATGGATGCCATCAATTACTTCTGTTCCTCAAAGCAATGTGCAATTTGACACATTTCCAAAATAATATGTTCCTATAGAGAATAATTAGTGTTTGGAATGGTTTGTTCCAAACTCTCAAAAGTGTCAAATAAGTGAGTCAAATAAGTAAGGTGACACAATATACATTGATGAACATACCCCGGTTTGCATAATTCTAGGGCTAACTCGATACCTTTATAATCCTATTGTCGCAGTCAGAGGCTAACATTGTACTTTGCTAGGGAGTTATTCCTTGAATTCAATCGTGTTTCTCACCTTTATTTACCAAACTGCTGACATTCGCAACTTTTTTTGGCCCCGCGGTGGATTATTTTGCGATCGTGCTCACTAAAAGTACAGCAACTGACTCCAAAAAGGTTTGGAATTCTTTGTTTGCGCACTAAAATCGCGGGTAACCAGGTAACAGGAAACCATTGTTTATCTTAGTTAATTGGCCGTGGTAAAATAAATAAAATAAATGATGAATCAAATAATGTCATAGCTAGAAGATAAAAAAAACGTATTATGACATTCTAAATATATATTTTTAACATAATGAGAGCCTTCTAGACATGGGATAACACCAACATGGTCACTTTTACACTCTTTTAATCCAAATACATATATATATATACAAATATATATATATATATATATATATATATATATATATATATATATATATATATATATATATATATATATATTAGGGCTGTGAATCTTTGGGTGTCAATATTGATTCTTGGGGTCACGATTCAATTCAAAATCGATTTTTTTTTTCAATTCAACACGATTCTCGATTCAAAAACGATATTTTCCCGATTCAAAACGATTCTCCATTCATTCAATACATAGGATTTCAGCAGGATCTACCCCAGTCTGCTGACATGCAAGCAGAGTAGTAGATTTTTGTAACAAGCTTTTATAATTGTAAAGGACAATGTTTTATCAATTGATTGCAATAATGTACATTTGTTTTAACTATTAAATGAACCAAAAATATGACTTAGTTTATCTTTGTGAAAATATTGGACACAGTGTGTTGTCAAGCTTATGAGATGCGATGCAAGTGTAAGCCACTGTGACACTATTGTTCTTCTTTTTCTTTTTTTTTTTATAAATGTCTAATGATAATGTCAATGAGGGATTTTTAATCACTGCTATGTTGAAATTGTAACTAATATTAATACTGTCGTTGATAATATTAATTTTTGTTTCACTACTTTTGGTTTGTTCTGTGTCGTGTTTGTGTCTCCTCTCAATTGCTCTGTTTATTGCAGTTCTGAGTGTTGCTGGGTCGGGTTTGGTTTTGGAATTGGATTGCATTGTTATGGTATTGCTGTGTATTGTTTTGTTGGATTGATTAATTAAAAAAAAAAAAAAAATTAAATAAATAAATAATTAAAAAAAATATTTTTTAAAAATGAGAATCGATTATGAATCGCACAACGTAAGAATTGCAATTCAAATTTGAATAAATTTTTTCCCACTCCCCTAATATTAATATTTGTCATATATATATATATATATATATATATATATATATATATATATATATATATATATATATATATATATATATATATATATATATATATATTTATGTATAAATATGTATGTATGTATATATATATATATATATATATATATATATATATATATATATATGTATGTATGTATATATATATATATATATATATATATATATATATATATATATATATATATATATATATATATATATATATATATATTTATCAGTGACGTGCGGTGAGGTTGATGGCTGGTGAGGCACTGACTTCATCACAGTCAGATTTACAAACATATGAACCCTAAAGAGTATCTTATTCACCATTTGATTGGCAGCAGTTAACGGGTTATGTTTAAAAGCTCATACCAGCATTCTTCCCTGCTTGGCACTCAGCATCAAGGGTTGGAATTGGGGGTTAAATCACCAACAATTATTCCCGGGCGCGGCGCCGCTGCTGCCCACTGCTCCCCTCACCTCCCAGGGGCTGATCAAGGGGATGGGTCAAATGCAGAGGACAAATTTCACCACACCTAGTGTGTGTGTGACAATCATTGGTACTTTAACTTAACTTTAACTTTACACATACAAACTGTAGCACACAAAAAAGCACATTTAATTAAAAAAAAACGTTATTATGGTCTTACCTTTACTTATAAGTGCGGGAACAGTGGTGTTCGTGTTGGAGGAGTTGTGAATGAATGAAATATGAAATCCGTGCTGCAGTCTGCAGGTGTACCTAATGTTGTGTCCCTGCAGTCGTTCACGGCTCTTCCGGCGCGAGCATTGTTGTTTTTGCACTTTTTGGCTTCTTGTTAAGTGACTTTTTTTGGGTGGATTCGGTCTTGCACGTGGAGGGTTTGGGTGTGGACTTTGGTTGGTGTGGCGCTCCCGTCGGGGAGTGCAGTCTGCGGCGGGGGGTGCATTTACCGGCACCAGGAGGCGGGATTACTGCGAGCCTCACACAGTGCGTCTTCGCAGCAGTTTTATGATTGCTCAGCACAAGAAATATGTTACACACATACAGTTGTTGACAAAATACACTGTACATTATATACCTCAGCTAACTAAACTATGGAAATTTATAATATAATTCATATAGCAATACGGTCTCACTGCACAGCAGGCCAGCAGTTAGCCGAGTCCGCAATCCATGTTGAGGCACAACTGAGTGACGTGCCTCAACTGGCTGCTGATCACCGCACCGTCTCTTCTCAGTATTTGAACGGCAAATGTGAAAATTCAGCAATTTTGAATAAAACTAATCTAAAACTGGTGAAGTTAAATAGAAAATAACTTTATAGTATAATCACTGGATACATATAACAATTTAATAGATTTTTTTTCTTTTTACATTTTTTTTCTTTCCATGATGGCAGGTGAGGCCCCGCCTCACCTGCCTCCAGTGACCGCACGTCACTGATATATATATATACATATACATATATATATATATATATATATATATATATATATATATATATATATATATATATATATATATATATATATATATATATATATATATATATATATATATATATATATGTACAGTATATGTATACTCAACTTTTAAAAAAAACCTATGAAAAGTGGTGCACCAAACCGAGGGTACTTGCTACACTCAGTTTGAATCCACAATGTTAATAAAACATACAAACAGAACTAGTGAGCGTGTGCAAAACAAATGTGTTTAGATATTTAAATTACATTGCGTTGCGAGTTCACACTTCACAAATTAACTGAATTCACAATGTCGGCTGAATAATTGTGCGTGCATATATTTTGCCATTTTTGCATGTGTTCAGACAGCGTGATTTGACGCGACTCTCACGGCTTGTTCTCTGTATTGAATTATTTATCGAACAGCGGGATTTATTAATTTTGCTGGCGACACATTAGCATTAATTGAATTCAGACCAGACACCTTTAGAGGTCAGGACTAAATGATTCAATCAATGCAGACGGCTGTGCATTTGGCCCCTTTTTCACATTCAAATCCATACGAGTCTTTGGTTACAGTAGAGAAATTCACCATTATTTCCTTCTTACGACGTTGTTCACATATTTGGTTTAAAAACATTTTTTTGCAAACCAGTAATTATAGTCTGCAAATGATGTGTTGTTGTTGAGTGTCGGTGCTGTCCAGAGCTTGGCAGAGTAACCGTGTAATACTCTTCCATATCAGTAGGTGGCAGCCGGTAGCTAATTGCTTTGTAAAGTCAGGTAAAAAGGTGTCTTATGCTTAAACCAAAAATAAACAAAATGTGAGTGCCGCTAAGAAAAAGGCATTGAAGCTTAGGAAAGGCTATGCAGAACGAAAGAAAAACTGATCTGGCTACAAAGTAAACAAAAACAGAATGCTGGACGACAGCAAAGACTTACTGTGGAGCAAAGACGGCGTCCACAATGTACATCCGAACATGACATGACTATCAACAATGTCCCCACAAAGAAGGATAAAAACAGCTGATTGCTAAAATAAAGTAGATGCGGGAAATATAAGACATGAAACTGCTACAGGAAAATACAAAAAAAAAAGAAAAAGCCACAAAAATAGGAGCGCAAGACAAGAACTAAAACACTACACAGAGGAAAACAGCAAAAAACTCCAAATAAGTCAGGGGGTGATGTGACAGGTGGTGACAGTACACCTACTTTGAGACAAGAGTTATAGTCATGCACGGTTGGTTATGGTTTAAATTCATATCCAACAATTGCGACAACGACTTTTTACTGTCAACTGAGTTTATGATTTCTGCTGGTGGTGTGCCTCAGGATTTTTTCAACGCAAAAAATATGCCTTAGCTCAAAAAAAGGTTGAAAAACACTGGGCTAGGAGACCCCGAGAGTAACAAGCGGTTGCTTTGTTGCCTTTCCATTAAGAACAATAAATTAGTTTTTAGTATAAGTTTGATGGTTTCAAGCAATGTAATGCCGAGCGCATATCATTATGTCAAGATAATGGCACTAGCATTTACTTCATTTAAAGGGGAACATTATCAAAATTTCAGAAGGGTTCAAACCATTAAAAATCAGTTCCCAGTGGCTTATTTTATTTTTCAAAGTTTTTTTCAAAATTTTACCCATCACGCAATATCCCTAAAAAAAGCTTCAAAGTGCCTGATTTTAACCATCGTTATATACACCCGTCCATTTTCCTGTGACGTCACACAGTGATGCCATCACAAACAAACATGGCGGATAGAACAGCAAGCTATAGCGACATTAGCTCGGATTCAGACTCGGATTTCAGCGGCTTAAGCGATTCAACTGATTACGCATGTATTGAAACGGATGGTTGTAGTGTGGAGGCAGTTGGCGAAAACGAAATTGAAGAAGAAACTGAAGCTATTGAGCCATATCAGTTTGAACCGTATGCAAGCGAAACCGACGAAAACGACACGACAGCCAGCGACACGGGAGAAAGCGAGGACGAATTCGGCGATCGCCTTCTAACCAACGATTGGTATGTGTTTGTTTGGCATTAAAGGAAACTAACAACTATGAACTAGGTTTACAGCATATGAAATACATTTGGCAACAACATGCACTTTGAGAGTGCAGACAGCCCATTTCAGGCGCGCTAAGAACATATATTCTTCCACGATTTCAGCACTCAGGTTAACCATACCTAAATAGACACAAAATACTACATTACACAAGACGACCCGAATGTACTCGAATTATTGAAAAAAATAAATGTTTTTATGCTAAATTATTGGTAAACACAGTTTATGTATAATAATTTACGTAAAACCGCGAGTACTGAATACAGTTTTCATCAATTAATATATTCTGTAGACATACCCTCATCCGCTCTCTTTTCCTGAAAGCTGATCTGTCCAGTTTTGGAGTTGATGTCAGCATCTGCTTTGAGTGTCACAGGATATCCACACATTCTTGCCATCTCTGTCGTAGCATAGCTTTCGTCGGTAAAGTGTGCGGAACAAACGACTGACCATTTTGTCGTCTTTCCCCACAGCCTCGTATTTTGAGTAAATTCCGTCCAATTTCTTGCCACTTTCGCATCTTTGGGCCACTGGTGCAACTTGAATCCGTCCCTGTTCGTGTTGTTACACCCTCCGACAACACACCGACGAAAGTGAGAAAATGGCGGATTGCTTCCCGATGTGACACCACGTTGTGACGTCATCGCTCCGAGAGCGAATAATAGAAAGGCGTCTAATTCGCCAAAATTCACCCATTTAGAGTTCGGAAATCGGTTAAAAAGAAATATGGTCTTTTTTCTGCAACATCAAGGTATATATTGACGCTTACATAGGTCTGGTGATAATGTTCCCCTTTAAGAATATTTTTGAACATACTGAGCAGAAAAGGTCTCTATTTTTTTCTACCAAGAAATGTGCACTTGTTATTAGTGAGAATATCATACTTGCCAACCTTGAGACCTCCAATTTCGGGAGGTGGGTCTGGGGCGTGGTTGGGGGCGTGGCTAAGAGGGGAGGAGTATATTTACAGCTAGAATTCACCAAGTCAAGTAATTCATATATATATTTATAAGAAATACTTGACTTTCAGTGAATTCTAGCTATAAATATATATTTATTTTATTGCATATATATATATATATATATATATATATATATATATATATATATATATATATATACTTGAATTTCAGTGTTCATTTATTTACACATATACTTGTTGAGTTAAGGGTTGAATTGTCCATCCTTGTTCTATTCTCTGTCACTATTTTTCTAACCATGCTGAACACCCTCTCTGATGATGCATTGCTGTGTGGCACGCACAAAAGTGCTTTCATCAAATGCACTAGATGGCAGTATTGTCCTGTTTAAGAGTGTCACAACATTGCTGTTTACGGCAGACCAAAACGTGACTGCTGTTGTTGTGTATTGTTGCCACGCTGGGAGGACGTTAATGAAACTGCCTAACAATAAACCCACATAAGGAACCAAGAACTCGCCCTCGATCATTCTACAGTTATAACGTCATTGGGCAGGCACACCGTTTATATTGTGGGAAAGCGGACTCAGGTCCGCATGGACCTGAGTCCGCCTGAATTTCAGGAGATTTTCGGGAGATAATTTGTCCCGGGAGGTTTTCGGGAGAGGCGCTGAATTTCGGGAGTCTCCCGGAAAATCGGGGAGGGTTGTCAAGTTTGGAGAATATACTTATTTTAAGGTATTTTTGGGTTCATTGAGGTTAGCTAATTTTACTTGTTTTGGAAAGTCTTGACAAGGCAAATGTTCTTATTCTATTGGCAGATAATTTTGCTTAGTTCAAATAAAATACCCCTCGTTTTTGTTAGTTTTTTTCTTGTTTTTGAACACTGCCTTTTTGCAGTGCGGTCTGGACGATATGACCACGTTTGTGCGTTTGTGGGCCCGTGCAAGATTCACATGGTTTTATTTCAGAACCTTTTTTTTTTTTTTTATGAGCTTCATCAGACAGAGCGAGGTCACTGTAAAGGTTACCGAGGTTCAATCTTATAGCCTCATTAAATGTTTTATGGGGAAGGCTGAGCAGTCATGCATATCACCTTCCCAATCCTCTCAATAAGACGGACCAGAGCCATCCATCCTACTAAAGGAGAGTTAGAGCCTCACTCCCTGGATTCTTCCTGATCAAGCGTCGTCACAAAACACTTTATTTCCTTTTTTTTCTTCCCATTTTAATATGCAGATTAACGCTGTTGATGAGCGCTAATATTGTTTTATATGTGCATTAACTGCGTTATCCTCTGTGATATATTGCAACATGGGAAAATACATGGTACATTTGTAGATTTTATACGCTTTAATATTTACTACTACTCGTCTGCTATCAAATGTTATTACCCTCCTCTCCTACAGTGCAGTATCGGGGTTTAAAAAAAAAAAAAAAAAAAAAATCCTATTTAACTTTTAGACACGATAATAAACCACAATGGGTGCAGTCTCTAACGTCAGCTAAAAACTGTCCTAAAGTTAATATTATGGAAATATTAATATATTGTTAACCTTCCTCTTGTGTTAGCTTTCTGTTACCATCTCTTATGTTAACGGGTCGGTTTTGACCCATGTCTTAAATCAGCTGTAAAATACACTAAAAACAATTATCTATCATCCACATACTTGCCAACCCTCCCGGATTTTCCGGTAGACTCCCGAAATTCAGCGCCTCTCCCGAAAACCTCCCGGGACAAATTTTCTCCCGAAAATCTCCCGAAATTCAGGCGGAGCTGGAGGCCACGCCCCCTCCAGCACCATGCGGACCTGAGTGACGTGTTGACAGCCTATTCACACGTCCGCTTTCCCACAATATAAACAGCTAATGATCGAGGGCGAGTTCTTGGTTTCTTATGTGGGTTTATTGTTAGGCAGTTTCATTAACGTCCTCCCAGCGCGGTAACAACACACAACAACAGCAGTCAGGTTTTCGTCTACCGTAAAGCAGTTCGTCTGCCGTAAACAGCAGTGTTGTGACACTTTTAAACAGGTCAATACTGCCATCTACTGTACATGCATATGTGACCAACCCATAATGTCTCACATTTTTGTGTTGATTTATTTATTTTATTTTGTGGTTTGAATTCGTTTTTTTGAACTGTCATTACACATTTATCAGTATTCACATTGGTCAGTAGGGGGCAGTAGGGTGTTTCTTCCCAATTGAATGCTATCACCTGCAGACCGGAAGTATCTTGTCATTCTGATGAGCGCGACAAGTCTGCGAACAATTGAAACGTCCTGTGTGTTTTTTCCTCCTGTATAACAGGTTAGTTTTGGTGAATCAACTCACTGAATAATATCCATGTGATCTTTATAAGTTTAAGTACACATTATGATGGTGGAGCCTAACTCTAAAGTGTTTGTGAGTTGTAGTTTGTATTTGTGAATGAATCCATGCACAGCTGCAGTAATCAATACAAAAAGGCGACGTGAGTGCGCAATGTTTATATTGGAACTTCTGATCCTAATTCAGACTCCCAAATTAGAGCTCCCGTTTTCTTATTGATTTTAAAATGTATATTTGTATAATGTGTGTGTTCTGAAATAGTGACAGAGAATAGAACAAGGATGGACAATTCAACCCTTAACTCAACAATGAGTAGATGAGTGTTATGTGTGTGTATATGTGTAAATAAATGAACACTGAAATTCAAGTATTTCTTTTATATATTATATATATATATATATATATATATATATATATATATATATATATATATATATATATATATATATATATATATATATATATATATAATAAAATATATATATATATATAGCTAGAATTCACTGAAAGTCAAGTATTTCTTATATATGTATATATCTTAACCACGTCCCCAAACACGCCCCCCGCCCCACCCCCGACCACGCCCCCCACCCCCCACCTCCCGAAATCGGAGGTCTCAAGGTTGGCAAGTATGATCATCCAAATTGTTTCTCATCTCTTGGTTATCTTGTTAGGCTTCCTTATCCATGAAAATATTGGTTTTAATATATTTGGTGTGGGACATTGGGCCTTTTTTTTTTCAGTATACCCCTCAATTTCAATTAAAAAAAATTGTAAAATGAACCTCAAGAGAATCGTATAAATAAATAAAAGGTTGTTGTGTTACCTGACTATTACTGAGGGGTATCAGAACACATATCTTAAATAAATTTGTTTAATTTATTTTTTCATTTTAATCATTTTAACTAAAGTAACATCTATGGTGTTACGGGTCAATTTCGACCCATATATATTTACTTCAAGAAAAAGGCTAAAAAAAATTTTCAGCAACAAAACTTTAAAACAAACACAAAATGAAAAGCAGAACAAGTCATAACACAAAATATAGATTTGCAAGGTCAAACAAACAACAACCAATCAAGCAAATCAAGTTAAAGTTAAAGTAGCAATGATTGTCACACACACACTAGGTGTGGTGAAATTTGACCTCTGAATTTGACCCATCCCCTTGTTCACCCCCTGGGAGGTGAGGGGAGCAGTGAGCAGCAGAGGTGGCCACGCCTAGGAATCATTTTTGGTGATTTAACCCCCAATTCCAACCCCTTGATGCTGAGTGCCAAGCAGGGAGGTAATGGCTCCCATTTTTATAGTCTTTGGTATGACAGACTGTGTCTTCTGGATGATACTCCACATTGTCTTCCTCTTAGAAACCTGTTCATCCGTATCAGTATGCTGCTCTGTGTCCTCTCCCTCGTTTTCACCAAATAAATATAGATCCATTTTTAACAAAGAATAACCTTACTAGCTACTCAGTGGTCTAGTGGTTAGAGTGTCCGTCCTGAGATCGGTAGGTTGGGAGTTCAAATCCCGGCCGAGTCATACCAAAGACTATAAAAATGGGACCCATTACCTCCCTGCTTGGCACTCAGCATCAAGGGTTGGAATTGGGGGTTAAATCACCAAAATGATTCCCGGGCGCAGCCACCGCTGCTGCCCACTGCTCCCCTCACCTCCCAGGGGGTGATCAAGGGTGATGGGTCAAATGCAGAGAATAATTTCGCCACACCTAGTGTGTGTGTGACAATCATTGGTACTTTAACTTTAACACTAACTTTTACTAACATATTTGTTTTCGTGGTCTGACGAGTCTACATTTCAAATTGTTTTTGGAAACTGTGGACGTCGTGTCCTCCGGACCAAAGAGGAAAATAACCATCCCGATTGTTATAGACGCAAAGTTCAAAAGCCAGCATCTGTGATGGTATGTGGGTGTATTAGTGCCCAAGACATGGGTAAATTACACATCTGTGAAGGCGCCATTAATGCTGAAAGGTACATACAGGTTTTGGAGCAACATATGTTGCCATCCAAGCAACGTTACCATGGACGCCCCTGCTTATTTCAGCAAGACAATGCCAAGCCACGTGTTACATCAACGTGGCTTCATAGTAAAAGAGTGCGGGTACTAGACTGGCCTGCCTGTAGTCCAGACCTGTCTCTTATTGAAAATGTGTGGCGCATTATGAAGCCTAAAATACCACAACGGAGACCCCCGGACTGTTGAACAACTTAAGCTGTACATCAAGCAAGAATGGGAAAGAATTTCACCTGAGAAGCTTAAAAAATGTGTCTCCTCAGTTCCCGAACGTTTACTGAGTGTTGTTAAAAGGAAAGGCCATGTAACACAGTGGTGAACATGTTGTGTTTTTATTTCCCTGCCTTCTCTTTTATTGTGATGTTTCCTCAGCTCATTAGTCTCCAGCGAGGGGAGGACACTAAGGCACACCTGCAACCTATTGCTTCAGAGGAGTATTTAAGCTCGTCACCCACAGCTGGGTCCTGCCGGTTATTTTATCCTGCACCTCCCACCTGCATGCGCCTACTTCGCCTCGTCAGTCCTGGTACGTTATTTTTCCTTAGTCCTGTTATTTCTAACCTTGTTGTGTTTGTTTCCCAGCCTCCTTGAGGCAGCAAGGACTCCCTGGTTTTTTCCCCTGTCGACCACTGAGGAACCTGTTTTAGTTAGTATTTCATGGTGTGCATTTTTGCCCCATCGCTTTTTGTTACACTTTTTGGACTTATTAAATATATTCATTTTTTTGTTATTCAAACTTGCCTCCCGTCTCTGCACCCCGGGGTCACCCCCTTGACCAGTTCGTAACAGAACATGCCCTTTCCCAACTACTTTGGCACGTGTTGCAGCCATGAAATTCTAAGTTAATTATTATTTGATAATGGGTTGAAAATGATTTGCAAATCGTTGTATTCCGTTTATATTTACATCCAACACAATTTCCCAACTCATATGGAAACGGGGTTTGTAGTTTTTGGAATGTGGTCCTCGACGTTCCGTGCGAGAACATTTCATTAGCCTGAAGAGGGAAGTGAGAACCTACAAAAGAGGCACGGTAGAGCAAATCAAATAAAGAAAATTAAGTGAACGATTGAATCGAGTGCAAGACAGCTCCACATGGATGTAGACTCGCCTTATAAGACCCAGATGAGGAACTCCATCGCATGCCCCGAGTCCCAGGCTCATTAAATCACATCTCCACTCATGTGATGTCGAGGCCCGGCAGAAACATGCCTCTGAACCATTCTGGTTCCCGACCATTAAAAATACTAAGCCGGCGGAAGCCAGGGGATGAAGATAAGAGGTGAGCGGGAAAAGGACCGAGGAGTTGGCGGGAATGTAAAAAAAGGCCGTGGAGTAGTCAGCATGGGAACGACTGCGCATTTTAGGGCCTCGCTTCATCCCTCCATCCTCCCTTTCTTCTCCTCATTGACTGCCAGGGGGGCTAATGTGCCATGAAATATGTACTGAAAGCCACGCTCAGGTGCCGTCGTAAAAGGACAAGGAGAGCGTCTGCTCTGCCAGCGTATGTGTTCTGCCTCCACATGCACATATCTGCCGGTGGAGCGTCGCGTTCAGAGAAAATGCCGAAAACGGTGCTTCGGGAAGCATTCCTGCAGATTTATGTGAATCAGGTATTTTTTATCAGGTTAGTGGAGTAGATACAGGCGTGGTAAAAAGTTGACATACACTTGTGAAGGACAAGGGGGGGGGGGTTACCCACATATGCGGTCCTCTCCAAGGTTGCTCATAGTCATTCACATCGACGTCCCACTGGGGTGAGTTTTTCCTTGCCCTTATGTGGGCTCTGTACCGAGGATGTCGTTGTGGCTTGTGCAGCCCTTTGAGACACTTGTGATTTAGGGATATATAAATAAACATTGATTGATTGATTGATAATGTCATGGCTGTCTTGAGTTTCCAATAATTTCTACAAGTCTTATTTTTTTGTGATAGAGTGATTGGAGCACATACTTGTTGGTCACGAAAAAACATTCATGAATTTTGGTTCTTTTATGAATTTACTGAAAATGTGACCAAATCTGCTGGGTCAAAAGTATACATACAGCAATGTTAATATTTGTTCACATGTCCCTTGGCAAGTTTCACTGCAATAAGGCACTTTTGGTAGCCATCCACAAGCTTCTGGTTGAATTTTCCTCTTGACAAAATTGGTGCAGTTCAGTTAAATGTGTTGGTTTTCTAACAAGGACTTGTTTCTTCAGCATTGTCCACACGTTTAAGTCAGGACTTTGGGAAGGCCATTTTAATACCTTCATTTTAGCCTGATTTAGCCATTATTTTACCACTTTTGATGTGTGTTTGGGGTCATTGTCCTGTTGGAACACCCAACTGTGCCCAAGACCCAACCTCCGGGCTGATGATTTTAGCTTGTCCTGAAGAATTTGGAGGTAATCCTCCTTTTTCATTGTCCCATTTACTCTCTGTAAAGCACCAGTTCCATTGGCAGCAAAACAGGCCCAGAGCATATTACTACCACCACCATGCTTGACGGGAGGAATGGTGTTCCTGGGATTAAAGGCCTCACCTTTTCTCCTCCAATCATTTTACTGGGTATTGTGGCCAAACAGCTCAATTTGTGTTTCATCTGACATCACAAGGACAAAGATAAGACCTTCTGTAAGAAAAGTTCTGTGGTCAGATGAAAAAAAAATTGAGCTGTTTGGCCACAATACCCAAGACAAACCCCACCCACTTCTCCTAAATGGGGTAAGAATTGCTTCAAGTTCAAAATGTTTAGTATGTATTTTAGTGCAAGTTCTGCTAACAGTGTCACGACTAGGACTGTGGCGTGGTTTGTTCTCTCGAGGTGCAAAAGATTTGGACCGTACGTGGCGCGAAGGGGAGTACATGATTTATTTAAACACTATAACCACAAAAAAAAGGATCAAACAAAAGGCGCGCACAGGGGCGGAAGTACAAAACTTGACTATAAACACAAAACTTGCACAAAGGCAGAAACTATGAACAATTAAACAAAACTTGCAAACTATGGCATGAATAAAGAAAACTTACTTGGACGAGAAACCGGCATGAAAAAAGAGCAGCAAGGGTCTTAAGGGTGTGTGGAGAGTTTGCAGAAGCATAAATGTGGGATGTCACCAGAAAGACAAACTGAAAACAATGAACTTAAATACTGCAGACATGATTAACGAAAACAGGTGCGTGACTCAAAACAGGTGCGTGACGTGACAGGTGAAAACTAATGGTTGCTATGGTGACAAAACAAAACAAAAGTGCACAAAAAGTCCAAAAACAAAACCGAACATGACTAAAACAAAACATGATCACACAGACATGACAAAGAGATTGACAGTCCATTTTTTTGTTTATGTCAAGACTGGGACTATGGCATGATTTGTTCTCCTGTGGTGCAAATGATTTGGACCATACGTGGCGTGAAGGTGAGTACATGATTTAATATGATGACAATAAAAAGGAACAAACAAAAGGCGCTCACAGTGGAGGTACAAAACTTGGCTATAAACACAAAACTGGCACAAAGGCAGAAACTATGATCAATGAAACAAAAACACTAACTGTGGCATTAATAAACAAAAACTTACTTGGCATGGACTATGAAGCAAGCAGCGTGAACTGGGCATGAAACGTAAACATGGCATGAAGCAGAGTGTCAGGGGTGTGATGTCGCCAGGGAGACTTCCTGGCAACAATGGGTTTAAATAATAGCGACATGATTAAAGACAGGTGCGTGAGTCGTGAGGGCAGGTGAAAACTAATGGGTTGCTATGGTGACAAACAAGAGTGCACAATGAGTCCAAACGTGGAACAGGTGAAACTAATGGGTATCCACGGAAACAAGACAAGGGAGTGAAAAGCAGGAACTAAAAAGAGTCCAAAACCAAACATCACATGGCCAAACAAAAACACGATCAACACAGACATGACAACTGGTGCCAACAGTGCTCAATCAGCCTATTGCCTGTGTTTAAAACTAGGGATGTCCGATAATATCGTAAAATGTAATATCGTAAATTATTGGTATCGTTTTTTTTATTATCGGTATCGTTTTTTTTTTGTTTTTTTGTTTTTTTAATTAAATCAACATAAAAAGCACAAAATACACTTACAATTAGTGCACCAACCCAAAAAACCTCCCTCCCCCATTTACACTCATTCACACAAAAGGGTTGTTTCTTTCTGTTGTTAATATTCTGGTTCCTACATTATATATCAATATATATCAATACAGTCTGCAAGGGATACAGTCCGTAAGCACACATGATTGTGCATGCTGCTGGTCCACTAATAGTACCTTTAACAGTTAATTTTACTGATTTTCATTAATTACTAGTTTCTATGTAACTGTTTTTATATTGTTTTACTTTCTTTTTTATTCAAGAAAATGTTTTTAATTTATTTATCTTATTTTATTAATTTTTTTTTTAAAAGTACCTTATCATCACCATACCTGGTTGTCCAAATTAGGCATAATAATGTGTTAATTCCACGACTGCATATATCTGTTGATATCGGTATCGGTAATTAAAGAGTTGGACAATATCGGAATGTCGGATATCGGCAAAAGGCCATTATCGGACATCCCTATTTAAAACCAATGAGTTTTTATTGATAGTCTGTTTAAAATTTGATAAAGAAGTCAGGTCAGTGATCAAAGCAAAGGTTTTCCAGCTCAGATTTCTTGCTAAAGTAAAAGCCAAGTCTATCCAGAGACCAATTTCCAAGGGTCTTTCATATGCTCAATTTCTCATGCTTTTAAAATGCCTTTTAATTTGGACTTGACCACTCCACTGGCAACCTCCAGGGTCCATTGAGGATTTTATTGCTCGTTTTAAATGGTCCTCCACATTTATCAGGAGTTGTTGTCTGTTGACTTTCTTCTGTATTGTCCAAAGACTACAACACAAAAACTATAGGAAGTTTGCAGATGCAGGCCGCAAACTATGGAACTCTGTAACTTAAAACTTTGGAGTTATAAGTTGCTCAAAAGGGTTCCTTATGTCTTCCTAATTCACATACTTTATAATTGCCTGCAAGTCAGACAATATTGTCAGTATAATGGATAAAACGTGTACCTAAAAAAAATTCATCCATTATACCGAAAACATTGTCTGACTAGAAGAACAATGAAAAGAATGCAGAGTCTTAAATCAGCGCTTAATATGTTTATGCTTTCAAACAAAAACAAATTGCTGAGCTCGACCTTTTAGTGCTGTTTTGATATTTGCTTGTGTCAGCTATTCAATGTTTTGTCCGTCAAATGTGTTTTTTTCTTTTAAATATTGTTTGATCTTTGTAATTTTACTTAAATGGACTGTGCTTAGGAAATAAACATTGACCTTGGTCAATGATCATTAAAATGTTTAAAGAATATGAATGGAAAAAAATTGTCATCAACACCAATGTAACCACAATGTTCCCTCTAAGGTGCGCGCCTGTGCAATTGTGCACTGCTCAAGCGTCCTCTGCGCATGGCAAATCTATGCCACGCACAAAATCAAATAAAAAAATAAGCGCATAACAATTTTCGACACACGGACACGACAGAGAAAACAGTTTTCGTCATCATTGTTCGAATATTGTAACGTCTGTCGAGACGCTTTGAGGACATGAATTCCATCTATCACTTTACTGAGCAAAACTCTTTATTGTCGGCCATAAACACATCACCAAAACATTAGTAAAAAAAATGATATCTGGCAAAAGTGGTCATTTTCTGCAGTACAAACCAGACCAAAAGCAACTTTGTTATATCAACAGCAGCCGCTCGCTCTTTCTCACTTGCGCCAAAACACATGCACATATGGCACTTAGCCAGTGATGCGTTTACAGCCACACAAAAAGTCGGACAACTCCAACACCACACATAAAGTGTCATTCCAGGTCGTTACACTGTGATTTACCAATCAAATGTGTGCTTATTCTAGTGTCAGGAATCTTAATTTATAAATATTAATCATGAAATGCTGCTAGTATATTAAATAAATACTGGGCTTCCCTGCTTAGGCTGCTGCCCCCACGACCCGACCTCGGATAAGCGGAAAAAGACGGATGGATGGATGGAATTGCAGAGACAGGACGATAGGGATTCTCATTGGCCGATTCAAACTACACGTTTGTCACCAACCTTTGAACATAAACTATTCGGCAATAAAGCCAGCTGATCTTCATCCTCCGTCCTCGTCTATCTCCAGTCTCCCAATAACTTGTTGTCATCCATCTTTGCGGTTATCCATCCATCTGCCTATTTATCCATTAATTCCCTGTTCCCTCTCTCTTATCTTATTTCCAGATAACTCCTTTTCTTTCCCACCCAGACTCATCCCATTCTGGCTACAAAGAGAAAACTCCAAATCACTATTGATTCGGCTCTCATGAAAAATACATTTTGTGCATTGCGATTCCGTATCAGCCCTCTTTCTGTAGGCCCACTGCGTCTGCTCCTCTCCTAATCTCCACCCTGCATCATTTCATCCCTCTTCCCCTCTCGCAGCAGGTGAGAGGTATGCGCTCGATCCATACATCTGGGGAAGTTTCTGCCCTCTGATTGATCTGCCACTGGAACTCTCTCGGTTCATTAGGATAAGTGTTTTTATCGGAAATACTTGCCTGGTCTCTGTCCGTTTCCTTCCTTTTCTATTATATTCATACTCCCTCTTTCCCTCCCTGTCACGGTTTTGTTCCCCCAGTGTGCCACTCAAGTGTTTACTTTATGACAGGACGGCACCTACAGTTTCCGACGCTCTCCTTAAAGGGGAACATTATCACCAGACCTATGTAAGCGTCAATATATACCTTGATGTTGCAGAAAAAAGAACATATATTTTTTTAACCGATTTCCGAACTTTAAATGGGTGAATTTTGGCGAATTAAACGCCTTTCTATTATTCGCTCTCGGAGCGATGACATCACAACCTGACGTCTCTGTCAGGAATTGTAGGTGACGAACCCCAAGATGCAGAGATGGCAGCAGGCTTGGTACAAGAAAACATGGTTTTAATGTTCAAAAATAAGAAAAGGAAAACACGAACCAGAAAGCAGGAAGCAGGAACAGGAGTCAGGATCCAGGGAATAGCTTAACGCACACAGCTAGCAACGACAGCATACAGCAAACAACGACACGACAGGTAGGAACGACAATAATCCAGCACTGACTGGAGGGGAAGGCAGGTTTAAATAGCAGCTGGCTGATTGACACCAGGTGTGGCCAGGTGCCAATCAGCCACAGCTGAGAGGAAGCAGCACTCAGGGAGACAATCAGGAATTGAAGACAAAATAAAAGTGATGACAGAAAACTACACACAGAGGAAAACTAAAACACAACCAAACTGTCAGGGGCAAGCCTGACAGTAGCCCCCCTTCCCAAAACGGATACCAGACGTTCTAGAAAATCCCCCCAACCCCCCCCAAAAAGTCCAAAGTCACGGGAGGGTGGAGGGAGGACAAGGAGGTGGGCCACCAGGCCAAGTGTCCCCGCAATCAGCGGGGAAGAGTTAGGTGGCGACGGCGAGTTGAACGCCGCCGCAATCGGCGAGGCGGCTCGTCCGCCGACGTGGGAGTACCCACCGGAGACGATGGTGGCGCCCTCTGCTGGCCCACCGGAGACGATGGTGGCGCCCTCTGCTGGCCCACCAGAGAGGATGATGGTGGCGCCCTCTGCTGCAGGCCCACCGGAGACGAGGATGGTGGCGCCCTCTGCTGCTGGCCCACCGGAGACGAGGATGGTGGCGCCCTCTGCTGCTGGCCCACCGGAGACGAGGATGATGGCGCCCTCTGCTGCTGGCCCACCGGAGACGAGGATGGTGGCGCCCTCTGCTGCTGGCCCACCGGAGACGAGGATGGTGGCGCCCTCTGCTGCTGGCCCACCGGAGACGAGGATGGTGGCGCCCTCTGCTGCTGGCCCACCGGAGATGAGGATGGTGGCGCCCTAATAAAAGTACTAACAGAAAACTACACACAGGAAAAACTAAAACACAACCAAACTGTCAGGGGCAAGCCTGACAGTCACATCGGGAAGCAATCCGCCATTTTCTCACTTTCGTCGGTGTGTTGTCGGAGGGTGTGACAACACGAACAGGGACGGATTCAAGTTGCACCAGTGGCCCAAAGATGTGAAAGTGGCAATAAATTGGACAAAATTTGTTCAAAATACGAGGGTGTGGGGAAAGCCGACGAAATGGTCAGTCGTTTGTTCCGCACACTTTACCGACGAAAGCTATGCTACGACAGAGATGGCAAGAATGTGTGGATATCCTGCGACACTCAAAGCAGATGCATTTCAGACGATAAAGCCAAAGAAATCTGCCGCCAGACCCCCATTGAATCTGCCGGAGTGTGTGAGCAATTCAGGGACAAAGGACCTCGGTAGCACGGCAAGCAATGGCGGCAGTTTGTTCCCGCAGACGAGAAAGCTAAACCCCCTATCGACCCTGGCTTCCCTGGCCTGCTGACATCAACTCCAAAACTGGACAGCTCAGCTTTCAGGAAAAGAGCGCGGATGAGGGTATGTGTACAGAATATATTAATTGATGAAAATTGGGCTGTCTGCACTCTCACAGTGCATGTTGTTGCCAAATGTGTTTCATATGCTGTAAACCTAGTTCATAGTTGTTAGTTTCCTTTAATGCCAAACAAACACATACCAATCGTTGGTTAGAAGGCGATCGCCGAATTCGTCCTCGCTTTCTCCCGTGTCGCTGGCTGTCGTGTCGTTTTCGTCGGTTTCGCTTGCATACGGTTCAAACCGATATGGCTCAATAGCTTCAGTTTCTTCTTCAATTTAGTTTTCGCTACCTGCCTCCACCCTACAACCTACAATCTGTTGAATCGCTTAAGCCGCTGAAATCCGAGTCTGAATCCGAGCTAAGGTCGCTATAGCTTGCTGTTTTTTCCGCCATGTTTGTTTGTGTTGGCATCACTGTGTGACGTCACAGGAAAATGGACGGGTGTATATAACGATGGTTAAAATCAGGCACTTTGAAGCTTTTTTTAGGGATATTGCGTGATGGGTAAAATTTTGAAAAAAACGTCGAAAAATAAAATAAGCCACTGGGAACTGATTTTTAATGGTTTTAACCCTTCTGAAATTGTGATAATGTTCCTCTTTAATATCTCTATCTGTTGGTTGCATTTACTCTTATAGGCCACCAAACGATGCAAATTTAATTTACGTTTCCTCATATTTTGGGGGCAGAAATGCAATGCAAATGCAAACTTTGTGCTGTTTTTTGTTACGAGTTGCAATGTTTTCCACAGTGACTTTCATCAATTCCTGTCAATGAGAAAGGACGCAAAAAAAAGGCTCCGCTTCTGCTACCGGAGTTTTTGTTAAGTTTGAAGATTTTGACCACTGATTTGCGATCACAGCCACAGGAGAGTCACCTGGCATCTTTGACCTGATTTTGGTCAGTTGAGAGGCACTGATACGCTGAAATAGGGCGAGTTGGAAGAGCCAACGGCGCCTGACCGCAATTCAAAGCGGTTGCCGAGCAACCAAAAGCTACGGCGAGTTTATAGCTGTTTTAAAGTGCTTCCGACGAGTGATATAAGTTGACAGGCTGACACCTGTCAGGTTCAAACACTGATGACATCTATTAAAACAGACGAGAAGCAAGGAATCATGCAGAGACAGAGTTACATTTTGCTCAATGAGGAAAGACGTTATTTGGCATACTTATCAACTTTGAGACCTCCAAATTCGGGATATTTGGGGGGGTTGAGGTGGGCGGGGTAGGGGTTGCATGTTAAGGGGGAGGAGTATATTTATTGCTAGAATTCACTGAAATTCAAGTATTTCTTATAAAATAAATATTTGACTTTCAGTGAATTCTAGCTATATATATATATATATATATATATATATATATATATATATATATATATATATATATATATATATATATAATAAAATACATATATATATATGTATTTTATTATATATATATATATATATATATATATATAATAAAATGTATATATATGTATTTTATTATATATATATATATATATATATATATATATATATATATGTATAAAATACATATATATATATATATATATTAGGGCTGCAACTAAGGATTCATTTGATATCGATTAATCTGTCAATTATTACTACGATTAATCGATTAATAATCGGATAAAAGAGACAAAGTACATTTCTATTCTTTCCAGTATTTTATTGAAAAAAACCAGCATACTGGCACCATGTTCTGGACATTGGGGGTGCAGCATCTTGTACATGTTTCTGTTGTGAATAATAAAGGATTCATTTTAGGCTGCCTCTGAATAATAGCATGAAATATTCCAGCACCTTCATAACGTTTAGTTATACTAAAGAGTCACTCAAATCTACATGTATTTATATAGCTTTATCGGGCCCGGCTACATTGATCCATTATGAAACCAACCTGAGATATTTCTGTCTGTTACGTTTATTTCGAAATTGGTAACCGTGTGTTTTCTCTCTCAAAATGGAGTCAAATGTGCCGGAGACACATTATCAACCCCGCGTTGCAACAAAGGCATAACGTTAACGTTGCTCACAAAAAAGCTGAACTCATGAATGCCTGTTGCCACTATGGACTTAAAAAGTTACATACCGTGAGTTCTTCCCTTCATCCATGGCTCCAACATGTTTCCTTTTCAGGTGCTCCTGAAGCAATGTTGTACTTCCGTGCCATTTTGCAGGAAACGGTCTTCTTTGAAGTCTTTAAAGTAAAGTGTTCCCACACTTTTGACGACTTAGGTCGTACACTTTTCTCCATTGAAGCAATAACCGCAAGATGTTTCTCCGCTAAACTATCCGTACTGTTCTCCTGCGCCATTTTTCCAATGTTTCCAGCAAAGGAGACGGCGTCGTCACGTGAGCTGCACATGACACATCATTGGCTAGCTTACGCCACCTCACGAGACGTAGCCTCAGCGCCGCCCTGGCGCTGTTTTGTACTGTTTTTGTACTTATTTTAAATATTGTTTCTCAGCTGTTTGTAAATGTTGCAGTTTATAAATAAAGGTTTATTTAAAAAAATAAAAATAAAAAAGCCTCCGCGCATGCGCATAGCATAGTTCCAACGAATCGATGACTAAATTAATCGGCAACTATTTTTATAATCGATTTTAATCGATTTTAATCGATTTAATCGATTAGTTGTTGCATATATATATATATATATATATATATATATATATATATATAATATATATATATATATATATATATATATATATATATATATATATATATATATATATATATATATATATATATATATATATAAATAAAATAAATACTTGAATTTCAGTGTTCATTTATTTACACATATACACACATAACAATCCTCTCTACTCATTGTTGTATTTGAAAGTGCAATGCTTTGCAGCCAGTAGCACAGTCTTTGAAGTGTAATATTCTGGGTTGGAGTCAATAACCAGGCGAGGTGACGAAGTTACGTCTCTTTACTTCATACTCCCACACTTGCCCATGATAAATTTGTGCTGTGTTTTGAAGATGTGATATTTGGATTTACACTATATGAAAAAACATTTTTAAATGAATTTTACCTGAGCAACCTCATTATACTATTGTCTCAGTTTTATGTTCACAAATGTAAGTTTCTCCATGCCCGACCTGTTTTTTGTGTCTTTAAAAAAGATTTAAACTTTACATTAAAACACTCTCTACCTCTAACAACCAAAAAGCTGTGAAAACGATGATGCTGTGTTCCAAATTTGGATTATTTCCGAAACCTGTGTGAGCCTATGGCTTTACATTTTGTTACATATATATATATATATATATATATATATATATATATATATATATATATATATATATATATATATATACATACCGTATTTTTCGGACTATAAGTCGCAGTTTTTTTCATAGTTTGGCCGAGCTCCAGTGCGATTTATATATGTTTTTTTCCTTTTTTATTATGCATTTTCGGCAGGTGCGACTTATACTCCGGTGCGACTTATACTCCGAAAAATACGGTATATATATATACATATATATATATACTTTTATATATATATATATACATACATACATACATATACATATATATAAATATACTGTATATATATTTTGCATTCTTCTTTAGTTGCTTTATTGAGTTTACAAACCCCCTGGTGCTGTTTTGTACCGTTTCTGTACTTGTTTTGTTTTTTTAATGGTTTTAACCATTCTGAAATTGTGATAATGTTTCCCTTTAAACCTGCACGCTTGGCTCTTGTGCCGTGTCTACAGTGGAGCTGCTAGGAAGCGACTTCCACAGTGTATTAAAACTGCATCGGATCGTAAGGACCACAGCTGAGAAACAGATACGCAGCACAACAATGGTTAGGAAACACTGGTATATATATTCTCTACAAGACAATTCTGGACGTTAAACTAATTCCTCGAGCCAACAAGCACTTTTATTCAGTATAATTAGTAATTGTGAAAAATGTAGACATTCCAAAATATATAAGTACTGTTTAACCACATGACATAAGCTTGGTTTGAAAACTGGAACTGTGAGCAAGTAGCAAACAGCCCTTTTAACATCCCTTTGACAATTTTTCCCCTTTGCCTTTTTCTTTCAAGCAGGTTTTGCACAGGCTTTTGACACAATCCATAGTGCTTACAAAACATACACTGCACAATGTCTTTTATTACAAAATGAAGACATGCTCAAAATATTTGCTTTTTGCAACTTTTTCCACATCAACTTCTTCTTAAGCGCCACTGAAATATGTTTTTTTTTTTGTTTTCTTACAAGCTCCCCTGTATTAGATGTAGTAACTTAACATTTATATTTCCCCAGTTTGTTAAGATAATCCTGCCTCAGTGTGCCAAGGAGAAAAGCCAATTAAATTGGGCTTGGCGTGGTTCCCTTACACCTTTACACCTCCCTTATGCTTTCGACAACTCAAATGAAAGCCGTTTTTTTTATTCAGTCCAAGGTAACCATAGGCTTAGTGTTTTATTATTGAATGGCTGGTATCCACTCCATTTGTCTCGCAAAGCGGTATGTTTGAATGTTCTAACGTTTGAATGTTCTTGCCCTTACCTGTGTTACTAAGTTAAAGGGGAATTGCACTTTTTGGGGGGGAAATTTGCCTATCTTTCAGAATCCATCCATCCATCCATCTTCTTCCGCTTATCCGAGGTCGGGTCGCAGGGGCAGCAGCCTAAGCAGGGAAGCCCAGACTTCCCTCTCCCCAGCCACTTCGTCCAGCTCTTCCTGTGGGACCCCGAGGCATTCCCAGGCCAGCCGGGAGACATAGTCTTCCCAACGTGTCCTGGGTCTTCCCCGCGGCCTCCTACCGGTCGGACGTGCCCTAAACACCTCCCTAGGGAGGCGTTCGGGTGGCATCCTGACCAGATGCCCGAACCACCTCATCTGGCTCCTCTCGATGTGGAGGAGCAGCGGCTTTACTTTGAGCTCCCCCCGGATGGCAGAGCTTCTCACCCTATCTCTAAGGGAGAGCCCCGCCACCCGGCGGAGGAAACTCATTTCGGCCACCTGTACCCGTGATCTTGTCCTTTCGGTCATAACCCAAAGCTCATGACCATAGGTGAGGATGGGAACGTAGATCGACCGGTAAATTGAGAGCTTTGCTTTCCGGCTCAGCTCCTTCTTCACCACAACGGATCGATATAGCGTCCGCATTACTGAAGACGCCGCACCGATCCGCCTATCGATCTCACGATCCACTCTTCCCTCATTCGTGAACAAGACTCCGAGGTACTTGAACTCCTCCACTTGGGGCAGGGTCTCCTCCCCAACCCGAAGATGGCATTCCACCCTTTTCCGGGCGAGAACCATGGACTCGGACTTGGAGGTGCTGATTCTCATCCCAGTCGCTTCACACTCGGCTGCGAACCGATCCAGCGAGAGCTGAAGATCCTGGCCAGATGAAGCCATCAGGACCACATCATCTGCAAAAAGCAGAGACCTAATCCTGCAGCCACCAAACCGGATCCCCTCAACGCCTTGACTGCGCCTAGAAATTCTGTCCATAAAAGTTATGAACAGAATCGGTGACAAAGGGCAGCCTTGGCGGAGTCCAACCCTCACTGGAAACGTGTCCGACTTACTGCCGGCAATGCGGACCAAGCTCTGACACTAACATACAGGGAGCGGACCGCCAAAATCAGACAGTCCGATACCCCATACTCTCTGAGCACTCCCCACAGGACTTCCCGAGGGACACGGTCGAATGCCTTCTCAAAGTCCACAAAGCACATGTAGACTGGTTGGGCAAACTCCCATGCACCCTCAAAGACCCTGCCGAGAGTATAGAGCTGGTCCACAGTTCCACGACCAGGACGAAAACCACACTGTTCCTCCTGAATCCGAGGTTCGACTATCCGGCGTAGCCTCCTCTCCAGTACACCTGAATAGACCTTACCGGGAAGGCTGAGGAGTGTGATCCCACGATAGTTAGAACACACCCTCCGGTTCCCCTTCTTAAAGAGAGGAACCACCACCCCGGTCTGCCAATCCAGAGGTACCGCCCCCGATGTCCACTTCAAAACCCTCCATCAACAATTTATATACACATTGCAAGTATATATATATAATGTAGTAACAGACACTTTCATAACAATATGTTCAATACTTACCGTATTTTGGTCATTTTAATTATTTTCATTTCTTCCGCGCATTGATTTCCATTTCCATAGCAGCACGCTTCCTACTTCCGGAAACAAACACTGGTGTTTTTTCAATCATGGTAGACGACTATTTTTAGACAAATGAGGATTCACAACCTTATCTTTTTGAAGCTGAATATACAGAGGATGAACTGCTGCTCGTAGAAGCGAGCGCGAAGAGAGGGTGAGACGTTGGAGCAGACGGAAGACGAGAGAGTGAGATTGGCACGTGGATTTTAAAGCCAAGCGATTTCGACATAAATGGAGTGCTTACCCAAATAAACCGAAAACCCAGCTGGACCAAACGTGCAAATATCGATCATGATACACGCAGCACGCCATGTGTGATATTACAACTACTTAGGTACAAACAAAATATGAAATGTGGGCTAATACTTTACAGGTACTGTAATATGAATATTCATGTTTTCAGTCAGTTCACATTGGTGTCCTATTGCAGTGTTGTGCATTACAAACTCAAAAGTGTTTCGTGCTGACTTACAATTTAGCTTATCTCTTTCCGTTGCTAATTTTACGGCTAATACTGAAGCAAGAAAAATAGTTCCTCAGTGTTCGCTCTTACAACAGCTTGGTTATTATACAGGTTACGGAATGTAAATAAAGTTTTGTTGACGGTTTTTGAATGCATTTTTAAAGTGATTTAGAGGTAGAATTTATTGTTCCCATTAACTGCAATGCTAGCAACCTAGAACAAGTCGATTTTAACATGTAGGAATTATAAAGAATTAAATAAAACGGTTGTCTTCTTGTCTCTCATAATGATTGTGAACGATAGGCAAAATTCCAAAATTCCCCTTTAAGGCTGTGAGTCGTTCTTATTTTGTACAATTACGTTTCCGCTTCTTGCTCTTCTAATTTTTGTCGTATCTAGAAATGAACTCTCAAAAAGTTATGACCTTATTTGCTGTGGTGTTTTATGCAAGGTAAGCATCGGACCAAACCAGACCTGATTAGAGATTGATATGAAAAGCCGTCATTTGTTCACATATCATTTGCATTCAACTCATGCTTCCATCATTTCTGCAAATACCCAATCAATCAAACCTTGACTGAGTTCACCACCTCACACTCTATTGGAAAGGTCGTGTTTCCAAGTGGGAGCTTTCCGGGAATGTGCTCATACTGCATAATTAAAGAAATGTCATTCATGTTAGTTGTAAGTGTATATTTAAAACAACTTCTACACCTATCTATCTTTAAAGGGGAACTGCACTTTTTTCGGAACTTTGTCTTTCGTTCACAATCATTATATACATGAAGGTGGATGTATTTTTTTCTAATGCATTCTAAAACATAAATAAAAGTCCGCTGACAACGGAGCCAATGGGAGGTCCTCTATTCCGCCCTTAAAACCCTTTCCAAAAAGCTCCAACATTACTTAATTTACATTTTGCGACCTGAATATTAACCAAGTATTAGTGATATTGTTATTATAAGCGCTAACACAGACAAACTATTTATAGCGGCGCCGTGATCACTACCGTGTTTGCCAATGTTTACATAATTGAGTGGTAAGCTGCTTCCTCGCTTCCCTGCTCCCTGTAAATGTATTGTAGATCATAAATCATGCCTCTCACCTGGATAGTAGAAAGACGAGGGTGTAATCCAACAAGTTGGCACACTTTGACAGTCAAATTAGACCCACCTTTTCTTCGGGAGTCATTTTTCATCTAAAACGGGACTATAACAAACAATCTGATGACAGCACACCTTGTACAGTAAGTGATATTTTTTTTAATGTTTGTTGGCTCTTATGAGGTCTTCAGTGAGTAAATATCAGTGATGTAGTGGGGGGATAGGTTTGTGAAATTAATGTGCCGTGTATGCTTAAAATTATCAAACAATTTAAATATGTAAATGTTATTATAAATGTGTGTATAAAACCTTAATGGAGGTGTTTGGATGATTTTTAAGGGCTTTATAGGCAGTTTATTGTAGATCGAAAATCATGCCTCTCACCTGGATAGTAGAAAGACGAGGATGTAATCCAACAAGTTGGCACACTTTGACAGCCAAATTAGACCCGCCTTTTCTTCGGGAGTCATTTTTCATCTAAAACGGGACTATAACAAACAATAATTTCAGTCGGCATCCTGGTGAGAGCAGACCTTGTACAGTAAGTTATGTTGTTTTTTTATGTTTGTTGTATCTCATGAGGTCTGCAGTGAGTAAAAAATCAGTGATGTAGTGGAGTGATGAGTTTATGAAATTAATGTGCCATGTACGCTTAAAATTATCAAAATATGTAAATATGTAATGTTATTATAAATGTGTATATAAAACCTTAATGGAGGTGTTTGGATGATTTTTAAGGGCTTTATAGGCAGTTTTATTGTAGATCATAAATCATGCCGCTCACCTGGATAATACAAGGACGAGGATGTAATCCAACATGTTGGTACATTTTGACAGCCAATTTAGACCCACCTTTTCTTCTGGAGTCATTTTTCATCCAAAACGGGAACATAACAACTATTTATGTCAGTCGGCATCCTAATGACAGCAGACCGTGTACAGTAAGTGTTGTTGTTATTTATGTTTGTTGCCTCTCATGAGGTCTGCAGTGAGTAGAAATCAGTGCTGTAGTGGGGAGATAGATTTGTGAAATTAATGTGCCATGTACGCTTAAAATTATCAAAATATGTAAATATGTATTGTTATTATAAATGTGTACATAAAATCTTAATGGAGGTGTTTGGATGATTTTTAAGGGCTTCATAGGCAGTTTTTTGTAGATCATAAATCATGCCTCTCACCTGGATAGTAGAAGGACGAGGATGTAATCCAACAAGTTGGTACATTTTGACAGCCAATTTAGACCCACCTTTTCTTCTGGAGTAATTTTTCATCCAAAACGGGACCATAACAACTATTTATGTCAGTCGGCATCCTAATGAGAGCAGACCATGTGCAGTAAGTGTTGTTGTTTTTTATGTTTGTTGCCTCTCATGAGGTCTGCAGTGAGTAGAAATCAGTGATGTAGTGGGGGGATAGGTTTGTGAAATGAATGTGCCGTGTATGTTTAAAATGTTTAAAATGTGTAAATAATAAATGTTATTATAAATGTGTGTATAAAACCTTAACATAGGTGTTTTGATGTTTTTTAAGGGCTTCATAGGCAGTTTATTGTATATCATAAATCACGAATTGATTAACGTGGACCCCGACTTAAACAAGTTGAAAAACTTATTCGGGTGTTACCATTTAGTGGTCAATTGTACGGAATATGTACTGTACTGTGCAATCTACTAAAAAAAGTTTCAATCAATCATTCAATGCCTCTCACCTGGATAGTAGAAGGACAAGGATGTAATCCAACAAATTGGTACACTTTGACAGACTCTTCGGGAGTCATTTTCATCTAAAACATGACTACAACAAACATTTATGTCAGTCGGCATCCTGATGACAGCAGACCTTGTACAGTAAGTTATATTTGTTTTATGTTTGTTGGCTCTCATAAGTTTGAGGTCTTTAAATCATAATCGCTAAAAAAAAAAAAAAAAAAAAGGCCAGATAAAAATCTCTCCGAGAATAATCCAATTGCAGGACGCAGCTGTTATACAGAAGAACTAAAAATAGGGACACAGCGTTGTGCCGCTGACGAATAAACGATCATATCTCACACTTCCGATTAGAATGACAAGTGTAACTACAGTCTTCGTTCCTGAGCTGACTGCAGATCAGTGGACGGCAAAAAGTGAACCACCTGTTGTCTTTTTTTCATTGTGACTCATTCTGTGTTCTAGGTAACACTCGCCATACCCAGCTACTTCTTTCCATTATCAGCGCTTGTGTCTGCCGACCATTCCACCTTATCAAAATAGGATCTGCACTGGTCAGGTCGTGCAATGTTCTTCCTTGGTCTGATTGATACATTCCATCGCCACTCGTGTCAGAGCCCTTATCACTTCTCGCTGCAAGCAGCGTCTCCATGACACCGTGTGGCCCTGAGATTAATAAAAGGAATGGGCGGACAAAGGAAAAGACATCGGCGAGGAGTGAGGAACATTCAAGTGAAGAGAGTGAAAGGAAATAAGTGATAGGCAGTAAATAGAATCAATGGTGTAAGTTTGTTTCAAAGATGCATAGAGTTACAATATGTCAGGTTTCTCATTACGACATGCCCGAAAAGGAGTAGGAAGAAGCAGAGCTTATTTTTTATTCTACCCCTGTTTCTATTTCATAGCAATTTCTAACACATTTGTTCACCTACTGTTCTTAAGTTCTCAAAAATATTTCAATACTGTAGAGCAGAGTTTTTCAACCTTTTCTGAGCCAAGGCACATTTTTTTCATTGAAAAAATCCCAAGGCACACCACCAGCAGAAAACATTAAAAAAATGAAACTCAGCAGCCGATATTGACAATAAAAAGTCGTTCTCGCAATTGTTGTATTTGATTTTAAACCAGAACCAACCATGCATCACTTTAGCTCTTGTCTCAAAGTAGGTGTACTGTCACGACCTGTCACATCACGCCGGAACTTATTTTGAAGTTTTTGGTGTTTTCCTATGCATAGTGTTTTAGTTCTTGTCTTGCGCTCCTATTTTTGGTGGCTTTTCCTGTTTTGTTGGTATTTTCCTGTAGCAGTTTCATGTCTTCTTTGAACGTTATTCTAAGCACCTGCTTTGTTTTCGCAATCAAGACTATTTAAGTTGTGCAGATGCTATCCTTCTTTATGGAGACATTGTTGATTGTCATGTCATGTACGGATGTACTTTGTGGACGCCGTCTGCTCCACACGCTGTAAGTCTTTGCTGTCGTCCAGCATTCTGTCTTTGTTTACTTTGCAGCCAGTTCAGTTTTAGTTTCATTTTGCATAACCATACCTAATCTTCAATGGCTTTTCTCAGCGGCACTCGCCTTTTGTTTATCTTTGGTGAAAGCGTTAGATACCTTTTTACCTGCACACTGCCTCCCACTGTCATCTGCATATTGTGATCACGACAAACATCAACAACGCAATTAACTTTCTGCTGCCACCTACTGATATGGAAGAGTATTACACAGTTACACTGCCGAGCTCTAGACAGCACAGACACTCAACAACGGTACATTTGCGGATGATAATTACTGGTTTGCAAACAATATTTTTAACCCAATTAGGTGAAATTACATAATCTCCCGTGGCACAGTGGTTGAAAAACACTGCTGTAGAGGTTGCCCTCTTGTGGGTTCCCCTGATCGCGACAGACTTTCTCGAGAGCCCGGTAGTCAGGTGCAATAATATTTTTATTGTGCGCACACGCGCCAGGTTAGAACTCTTTTCAGCAACTTTTCAGTCTTTCGGCTGCTCTCCCTCTTGCGGCGTGGTCTCGGGCGCATGTGTGGGTTGTCTGCCTCAAACTCCAACTCCCACAGCTGTGTCTCGGCCCGGCTGCTGCTAATAAGCATGGCAGGTGATTGGATGATCTTCCCCAGCTGGGTAATCCAATCACCTGCCAGCTGTGCTTGGAGGCCGGTCCTTACACACCCCGCTCTGCGGCAGGCCCTGCAGACCACGCCCCTCTCCACAAATACATTTTAAAAATATTTATTATTAGGATTCTCCTTCTTTGTACTCTGTGAACACTTTCTTAAACTGGATCCTATTAGTACCTTATTTCACTTTTATTGTTAATCTATTTCATGAATTAATTCCACATGCTGATATGCTAAAGATTTTAAGTGTTGCACGTGCATACAACTGTTTTTAGTCAAATCATTCCCTAAGATTATATTTCAATTCATGTCTTTTGTTGAGAAGAATTGTTGTACATTTTTAGGTAACAGGTTATAGTTTGCTTTCTGCATCATTTTTGCTGTTTGCAAATGCACCAAATCATTGAATTTCAATAGTTTAGATCCAATAAATAAAGTGATTGTATGTTCTCTATATCCAACATTGTGTTATTCTAACTGACCTTTTTGTAACACGGTTAGCGAATGAAGTGTACTTGTGTACTTATTTCCCCATATTTCTACACAATAACTCAGATATGGTAACAATAGACAGCAGTAGAGAATATGGAGTGATTTTTGGTCTAGTACATATTTTGCTTTATTCAATATTAATGTATGTCTTCAATCAATCAATCAATCAATGTTTATTTATATAGCCCTAAATCACAAGTGTCTCAAAGGGCTGCACAAGCCACAACGACATCCTCGATACAAAGCCCACATAAGGGCAAGGAAAAACTCACCCCAGTGGGACGTCGATGTGAATGACTATGAGAAACCTTGGAGAGGACCGCATATGTGGGTAACCCCCCCCCCCTCTAGGGGAGACCGAATGCAATGGATGTCGAGTGGGTCTGACATGATATTGTGAGAGTCCAGTCCATAGTGGATCTAACATAATAGTAAGAGTCCAGTCCATAGTGGGGCCAGCAGGACACCATCCCGAGCGGAGACGGGTCAGCAGTGCAGAGATGTTCCCAGCCGATGCACAGGCGAGCGGTCCACCCCGGGTCCCGACTCTGTCTTGCCACCTTATGTTGTATATTTTTTTATTTGAGATTTCCAGTTCATTTTTATCATCGATTATTAGACTTAGACTTAGACTTCCTTTTTATTGTCATTCAAATTTGAACTTTACAGCACAGATAAGAACGAAATTTCGTTACATAAAGTCATGGTAGTGCAGGATAAAAAAGCAATAAGGTGCATGTATGAATAAATAAATATATATAAATAATATATAAATATATATATATAATAAATAAATATATAAAAATAAATGTAAATTATTACACCCAAAAGTTTAAATGTCTACTCCGTCTGTTTGTATTTATGTTAGAATTTATTTTCTACAGTTACCATTATTATTATTGTTATTATTATTAATTAAAAAAACAATAACCAATCCAGTTCAACCTAAAAACAGCTTAAGTCCATTCCAGACGGTTAATAACAAATAGGTTAGTGCTTTTCACTCTTAGTTTGACTAATTCCACTTGATCAAACCTTTTCTAACGTTCTACACTACAAACTAATACAAGTATGCGTGATTCCATTTGGCTAATTATGAGACACAATTGTGTCAAAATCATGATTTTTTTTTTCATGCTTGAAATAAGAAATGATTACTTTAAAAAAGCAGTTTTATACTTGTGAGTGTTGATGACACAGCTTTGCAACAGTTGATATTCTAGTTTCAAGCATGTTTTACTCAATATAGGTCATCAAATCTCAGCAACAAGCTGGAATATCTTACTGAGATCATTAGGACCAAAATCCTTAAAACAAGTAAAACACTAACATAAAAACATGCTTAGTGAGAAGAATGATCTTATCAGACAGAAAATAAGCAAATATCACCCTTATTTGAGATATTTCATCTTACTTAGATTTCAGTTTTTGCAGTGTGTGTTACAAAAGGATTGTGAATGATAAACAACTCATATCTTTCCAATGTTTGCACATTTCCAGTATGACTGATCCAACACTATGGTCAGAGAGGAGATCGTTACTCCAGTGACGTAGAATCTACGGAATTTTACCAAAGGTGTTCGAAGCAAAATAACCAATAATGACTGACTGAACTTGTGTAATTTTGTGATGTTTGGACGCTGTTTTCACATACTTTGCAGATTGTAAATACAATTGGATATGGTTTAATGGACACAATGAAACACAAACAAGTATATAAAGTCAACTTGTTTTTCCACTCTACTGGTACTTTCAATTAGTCTTCAGTCAATTGAACTGTGGGGAAGAACCCACTCGAGCACACAGAGAAAATGCAAACTCCACATTGAGTTAACGACTATTTGGCAGCCAGTGCAGACCCCGAGGCCAAAGTGTCAACAAATTAGTGCGATATTCGGTTTTGCTCATACGTTTGTTAGTTAGTGGTTGTCCGTGGTCAGGTTCATGTCAGAAAAAAATGCTCAGACTTACACTATATTGCCAAAAGTATTTGACTCACATATGAACTTGAAGTGCCATCCCATTCCTAACCCATAGGGTTCAATATGATGTTGATCCACATGTTGCAGCTATTACAGCTTCAACTCTTCTGGGAAGGCTGTCCACAAGGTTGCAGAGTGGGTTTATTGGAATTTCCGACCATTCTTCCAAAAGCGCATTGGTGAGGTCACACACTGATGTTGGTCGAGAAGGCCTGGCTCTCAGTCTTTGTTCTAATTCATCCCAAAGGTGTTCTATCGGGTAAAGGTCAGGACTCTGTGCAGACCAGTCAAGTTCATCCCCACCAGACTCTGTCATCCATGTCTTTATGGACCTTGTCGTGTTGGAAGAGGAAGGGGCCCGCTCCAAACTGTTCCCATAAGTTTGAGAGCATGGAACTGTCCAAATTGTTTTGGTATCCTGGAGCATTCAAATGTCCTTTCACTGAAACTAAGGGGCCAAACCCAACTCCTGAAAAACAACCCCACACCATAATTCCTCCTCCACCAAATTTCACACTCGGCACAGTGCAGTCCGAAATGTAGCGTTCTCCTGGCAACCTCCAAACCCAGACTCGTCCATCAGATTGCCAGATGGAAAAGCGTGATTCATCAATCCAGTGGCGACGTGCTTTACACCACTGCATCCGACGCTTTGCATTGGACTTGGTGATGTATGGCTTAGATGCAGCTGCTCGGCCATGAAGCTCTCTGCGTACTGTACGTGGGCTAATTGGAAGGTCACATGAAATTTGGAGCTCTGTAGCAACTGACTGTGCAGAAATTCGGCGACCTCTTTGCACTATACACTTCAGCATCCGCTGACGTGGCCTACCACTTGGTGGCTGAGTTGCTGTTGTTCCCAAATTCTTCCATTTTATTATAGTAAAGTCGAAAGTTGACTTTGGAATATTTAGGAGCAAGGCAATTTCATGACTTGATTTGTGGCACAGGTGGCATCCTACGACAGTTCCACGCTGGAAATCACTGAGCTCCTGAGAGCGGCCCATTCTTCCACAAATGTTTGTAGAAACAGTCTCCATGCCTAAGTGCTTGATTTTATACACCTGTGTCCGGGCCAAGTGATTAGGACACCTGATTCTGATCATTTGGATGGGGGGTGTTGCGTCTGACCAGTATTCCCTCTCATGGAATTAAAGTCACTGGTCAATCCCAAGTTCTTTCAGATGACAAATATGCAGAGTAAGAAGGACCACCAAGACAGAATAGGAATATTATCAAGTTTTACTAAAGCTTCAGGAGACCAGCCCACCCCAATACATTCATACCGGCTTCTGGAGATGGTCTAACATTCAAACGGAAGAGACAACTTCTTGGATACGAAGAAAGCCCCCACCCTGTCCAGGAAGGTATACAGCCAGTTCTAATACAGATAAGATAAAAAAGGGAGTACTCCAACTCCCACATTCCTTCGACCTTCAAGGTAAAGCACACAGTTTACTTGCGGACATAAGATACAAACACAGAAAGAGTACAAATGGAAAAACACTAGCTGATCTAAACATGACTATGAATAAAGAAATAACTCTTAAACATATATGCATTCTCCACAGGGGCCAAATACTTCTGGCAATACAGTGTATTTTCAGAGAAGATGTTTGGTGCCAACTTTTGGTTTGCATGTGTAAATATCTCTACACCCCAGATATAAGATGAGTAGAAACATTATATTCGGGTCAATGAAAACCGCACACTTGAACGATACTGTGGTGTTGACTTCCTTAGGTCCACATGGCTTCGGAGCACTTCTACCCTCGGTCCTAAAAGCCGATCTAATGAGGTCTCACTGTTCACCCGTGTGAAGCAGCAACTTAGAAAGGCAGAAATGGTGAGAAATGCACTTCTCTGAAATTACAGAGTGACAGGGACTCCTTTTTCTGTCTGGTATTCATGACAGTGTGTGAAGTCGGGAGTCTCTCTCCTCGTCATGTACTGCCTCCATTCTTCACAAGGACTCCATGTCTCGGTCTTTCCCTTGTTGGCTTCATTTTATCCTCCCGGAGTCCTTCATCTCGATTCACAAGCCTATCTCCGGCTTCTCCCTGCATATCTCCCACCTATCAGTGTGCAGTGTTCCTTCTCTCGGCAATCTGTCCTCCCGTGCTCCTTTTTGCAGCCCTGCTGTTTTCCTGCTTTATACGGCATAACGAGCGACTTGTGTCAGGCTTGGCTTAGTTTTGGTGTTCCGCTACTTGTTCCTTCTCGTCTTTCTACCGCTGCCTCGGTTTTTGTTCCCTTAGCCTCTAATCGGCTTTTCTGGGTATGGGATTTTCTCTTCCCAACTTTACCCTCTCTCAGTGCCTTGGGATTATCAATGTCAGAGAGGCCGGACTTGCAGGCATGACAAGAGTGAGACTATTTGCATGTGAGTTTCGTCTTTTAACCATCTACATAAATGTGAAAGTGTTGTTTTTTTATCGTATTTTCCGGACTCTAAGGCTCACTTAAAAATCCACGCCGTCCCCACGGATGTAAGGAATACGATTGGTTGAGCTTACCCACCTTGAAACCAAATTTTATTTGGTGCATAGTGTAGTGATAAGTGTGACCAGTAGATGGCAGTCAAACATAAGAGATAAGTGTAGGCTGCTTCAACATACGAGTATTATTATGGTGTGTGTATAAGGTATGACATCTGGCGTTTTGATTCGGCATATTATGCAAAAGCAACTTTTCTTACCTTCTAGTACCTGCTGCTCTGTATTTGGGATCTGCATAAGTCCTGAAAAATTGTGCGCATCCGCCTTTGTAGTCTGTGCCAAAACCGTAGTTGATAAGCTTCTTCTTTTTCTCTATCTTCTTTTTTAGGACATTCATCCTCCGCTGTTGCCATTTCTAATATAAAGTAGTGTAAAGTTTGTACTTATATCTGTCAGTAAACTCGCCATAAAAGCGCTAAAACATACCGGTATAGTGAGTTTACATTATTCACCCAAGGAACTTTAGTTATTAGAGAGTTCTGGTCGGACGGTTTTGTTGTCATTTCCGGAGCTGCTGCTTCGTTATTGATTAGATTAGTTTAGTTCCATCTTTACAAATTTAGAAAAGTATCAAAAAGTATCAAAGTATCGAAATACATTTTGGTACCGGTACCAGAATATTGGTTGAGACAACCCTAGTCAAAAGATGCTCCAACAAGCACAAGTAAACAGATGTACTTAGCCCAAATGTGTGTCTCTTTCGGCGGGTATCTGCTCGTTTTAATTCCTCAAAGGTGCTCTGGAACTAAGTCCTGGGACTAAAGAAGCTGAGTAAGGCTCCAAGTTTCCACAAAATGTGTTAGCTTGATGCCAACATACATTGGCTTTGCTGTTGAAATGCAACATTAGGCATTATCATTAGCAATTTTTACTTTTAATTTCAACACTTCTGGATTTGCTGTGCAAATTACAACTAAAATGCATGTTACAATATGTCAGGTTCAAACACTGATGACATCTATTAAACAAGACAAGAAGCAAGGAATTAAACAGAGACATAATTAAATTTGGCTCAATTGAGGAGAGACGCGTAGACACTGTACCCTTGCACAGTGTCGTCCCACGCCCCTGACGAAAGATTGTACGCCTCCTCTTTTATTTGGACTTTCACTGATTACATGGCAACAGCTGTTTCTAAGGGAGGGGGGGTCGTAAACAGCCATCGCCTTTGCTTACAACAGTTCAAAGAAAAGGTCGTAAAACAGTTCAAAGAAGAGGTCCCTGAAGGGGAGTCAGGTCCTGCTTCTTTAATGTATTGATTACAATACATTAAAGAAACAGAACACCTTCATGTTGCTTCCCATCCTACACAGTGGAGTTTTACAAGCCTTCTTCTTGGTAGGATCAAAGACAGCTTTTGTCTTCTCGCCGGGCGAGCTGAACTCAATGTAACACAAAGTTTTGTGATAACTTAGATACAATTATTCTAACACAATCAAAAACAGCTGGTGTGCAAAAAGTACAATACTTACAGTATTGACACTTTGTAGGGTGCAACAGACATCAACGACTGTGACTGACTAGCCAACACAAAAAAAAAAAAACTATACACCACCGCTATCTTACATCTTAAAGTTGCAACTGTAATTGCAAGGCAGTGTTATTAATGCAAATGAAGCTAAAAAAAAATGATAGTGAAACAAGATATAACAACTGGACAGCAGTTATCATAATCCGCCCTTTTTTAAATGTTGCACAGAAATTAGATGTTATTATCAAAAACAATTATCATTTATTAACACACACAAAAGTACTGAAAATATGTACCGTTGAGAACTGATGTTGATTCCTAGGTACCCTGAATCGGTACCGTATCAGTTCCAATGTGACCGGTAGTTATCCTTAATGTCATCACACAGTATTACCATTTCGTTTTCTGGAGATTCATTTGAAGATAACACTCCCTTTCATAGCACATTACATAACACCTGCCAGCAATCATAGGTGTGCATTAAAAAACCCTGCACAAATATAAATGTTTTTATGATATGCATAGTAAACCACTTGGGTGGCTGTTTGTCTAAAAGGCAGACAATAAAAGCAAGATAAAAAGCACAAATCATAGACAACCAGAACATTGCAGGCCCTGTGGACTTAGTAGGCATTTGCACTCATTATATATCCGTTTGGCCTGCAGCTTTATGACATTTTATTTTCAGCACAGTAAGAACGTACAAATGGATAGTAAGCCAAAAATCGTCATCAAGTCTTGAGATGTTACTGTTTGCATTCATTTAAGTGTTAGCTTTAATTTTGTTTTTGTTGCTATAATTAATTGGGACGTCCCAATATTGGTAGCTTAATTATTGGCCGATACCGATATTGATATCAGCAGGGGTCATTGTGGAGGGGGGCGTGGTCTGCGGGCCTGCCGCGGAGCGGGGTGTGTAAGGACCGGCCTCGAAGACAGCGGCGGGTGAGTGGATTGCCCAGCTGGGACAGGTTATCTTATCACCTGTCACCCTTATTAGCAGCAGCCGGACCGAGACACGTGGTTGGAGTTGGAGCTGCTGGTGAACGGACACAGTTGAAAAGTTGTAGCGTGGAGTGCGGTCCTAGCGTGTGTGCGCTCACAAATAAAGACATTGTTACACCAGATTACCGGGCTCACGAGGGGGTCTGTTACGATCAGGAGGACCGAAACGCCACAGTCATACATAGTTGTATTATTTTGTAGTGTGAAATGTTAGAAAAGGTTTGATGTAGTGAAATGAGTCCAAAAAAAACCCTATTATCAACGACCTATAGACCTATGCTGTTTTTAAGTTCAAATTGAGTGGTAATGTTTTTTTGGGGTCACAATGATTAATTAAGATGACGATGCAGTAGTATTTGGAATGATGTTGATACCTTTGTTACTGGATACTGTCTAATTCCTTTCTGCCTTGCAGACTTTGTATGTGTGAGTAATATGCAACTATAATTATTTGTTTTTATTGACAAATGTGCTGTTGTAGACTGTAATATTGTTCAATTAAGAACACTTATTAGCTATGTCTAGCGTGTGTGCTATAGTGTGCTTAGCTGTTGTGTAGCTGCTAGCTCCCATTAGCCTAGAACAGGGGTCGGCAACCCGCGGCTCTAGATCTTTAGCGCCGCCCTTGTGGCATTTTTAAAAAATGTATGAAAATGGAAAAAGATGGAGGAATTATATTGTTTTGCTTGTTTTCACATGGTTTCTGTAGGAGGACAAACATGACACAAAATGTCATAATTGTTACAAAGTCCACTGTTTAGTATGTTTGTGTTCATGCTTCACTGATGAGAATATTTGGCGAGCGCCGTTTTGTCCTACTAATTTCGGGATACCACTATATATATATATATCGGTATCGGGACAACACTATATATATATATATATATATTTGCTTTCTTTTTAAAGAAAAAATCATATTGTGGGGGGGCGTGGCCTGCAGACCTGCAGTGAAGCAGGGTGTGCCAGGACCGGCTTCGAGATCAGCGACAGGTGATTAGATAAACGCGCCCAGGTGGGCCATCTACGCACTTATCCCCCCCACACACACATATTATATTCATAAACTCAGTAAATGTCTCCCTGGACACATGAGGATTTTGAATGTATGATCCTGTAACTACTTGGTATTGGATCGATACCTAAATTTGTGGTATCATCCAAAACTAATGTAAAGTATCAAACAACAGAAGAATAAGTGATTATTACATTTTAACAGAAGTGTAGATAGAATATGTTAAAAGAGAAAGTAAGCTGATATTAACAGTAAATGAACAAGTAGATCATACTTGCCAACCTTGAGACCTCCGACTTCGGGAGGTGGGGGGGGAAGGTGGGGGGCGTGGTCGGGTGTGGGACGGGGGCGTGGTTGAGGGTGGGGGCGTGGTTAAGAGGGGAGGAGTATATTGACAGCTAGAATTCACCAAGTCAAGTATTTCATATATATATATATATCTATATATATAGATATATATAGATATATATATATATGTGTATATATATATATGTGTATATATATATATATATATATATATATATATATATATATATATATATATATATATATATATATATATATATATATATGTATATATATATATATATATATATATATATATATATATATATATATATATATATATACATCCTGAAAATATGCAAACAAAACTGTGTTTAGATAATTGATACTTCAAACTTGCATAAATAAATCTTAAGGAATATAACATAACTTGGCTTCTGAGAGCTTCAAAATGTAATAAATAAAATGCTAAAGTTGTTGATAAACAAGCAATTATTTTAATAATTAAATATGGTCATTTTAAATGAATTATTATGATAATTTAAAATGTATTATTTCCAATATGTTTATTTTAATGTATAATTCTATGGCTGGATGTAATAAGGAGTCAGAAAAAATACAAATATAATTAATTTTGATGTTTTTAGCAAAATATAGTAAAAATGTATTTAGTTTTTTTTTTTTTTAATTAATAAATATATTTATTTCTAGGTAAGATAAACATAATAATACAATTTATCTCTAGTCTAGATGATTTAGTTCTTGTCACCCTATTGTCCTCCCGTCATAAAAAAAAAGGTCCGTCCTCACTCAGGTCCGCATGGAGCTGGAGGGGGCGTGGCCTCCAGCTCCGGCTGAAAATCGGGAGGTTTTCGGGAGAATTTTTGTCCCGGGAGGTTTTCGGGAGAGGCGCTGAATTTCGGGAGTCTCCCCGGAAAATTCGGGAGAGTTGGCAAGTATGAAGTAGATGAATAATTATTTTTCTACCATTTGTCCTTAATAATTTTGACAAAATAATAGAATGGAAAATGACACAATATGTTACTGCATACGTCAGCAGCTAAATTAGGAGCCTTTGTTTGCTTACTTACTAATAAAAGACAAGTTGTCTAGTATGTTCACTATTTTATTTAAGGACAAACTTGCAATAATAAACATATGTTTAATTTACTGTAAGATTTTTTGTTAAAATAAAGCCAATAATAATGTCATTTTTTGAGGTGTCCTTTATTTAAAAAAGTACTGAAAAGTATCGAAATAATTTTGGTACTGGTACCGGTACCAAAATATTGGTATCGGGACAACACTAGTGTGTTATATATCTATCTATCTTCCCCTCCATTTTTCTGCATTCCTTTGTATCTTTAGTTATCGTTACGTATATGTATTGTTGCATTTGAACAACTGTATTGTTGATAATTATTGGTATTGTTCATTATAAATAGTGCTATTTCTATTGGTATTTGTATTGCTCCATTTGTAGTTTAATAATGCTCATTGTCATTTCTGTGTTATTATTAATTTCGCTAACTTTTACCATCATATTTGTACATATCGTAATTGCTGATGTTGCTCTATTGTTGTTGTTGTTGTTTTTGTCTCTCTGTCTTATCTCCCTGTTGTTATTCAAATGTATTGTTATCTTATCGCTGTTGTGTAATCTTCCTGATTAATATTAACAAGGTCTTATCAACTTTTTTGCGTTCATGTCCCATGTTGCCTTTTTGTTTACCCATTTACCATTGGTAAATGGGTTATACTTGACAGTATTTCCACATTCACCCATTCACACACACATTCACACACTGATGGCGGGAGCTGCCATGCAAGGCCCTAACCACGACCCATCAGGAGCAAGGGTGAAGTGTCTTGCTCAAGGACACGACGGACATGACGTGGCCGGTAGAAGGTGGGGATTGAACCAGGAACCCTCAGGTTGCTGGCACGGCCACTCTCCCAACCGCGCCACGCCGTCCCCAGGCCTGATTTTTGTTTGGACGCAGTGCCAGGAAAAGGAGAGGATGATACTTGGCCTGAAGTCTCCTGCATTCTGAGCGGCCTGATGGCGTCCCTTTGTGGAAGCGTCCCAGTCAAACATGTACAAACCCTGTATCCATATGAGTTGGGAAATTGTGTTAGATGTAAATATAAACGGATTTGCAAATCATTGTATTCCGTTGTCTTTGATCCTACCAAGAAGAAAGCTTGTAAAACTCCACTGTGTAGGATGGGAAGCAACATGAAGGTGTTTTGTTTCTTTAATGTATTGTAATCAACACATTAAAGAAGCAGGACCTGACTCCCCTTCAGGGACCTCTTCTTTGAACTGTTTTACGACCTTTTCTTTGAACTGTTGTAATCAAAGGCGATAGCTGTTTACGACCCCCCTCCCTTAGAAATAGCTGTTGCCATGTGATCAGTGAAAGTCCAAATAAAAGAGGAGTCGCACAATCGTTCGTCAGGGGCGTGGGAAGACACTGTGTGAGGGTACAGTGTCTACGCGTCTCTCCTCAATTGAGGCAAATTTAATTCTGTCTCTGTTTAATTACTTGCTTCTTGTCTTGTTTAATAGATGTCATCAGTGTTTGGAATATAAACGGATTTGCAAATCATTGTATTCCGTTTATATATACATCTAACACAATTTCCCAACTCATATGGAAACGGGGTTTGTACTTGCTTGATTTAAACCAAGTTGTCACGAAAAGGAAGGTTTCCATATTGCCTTGTCATTCTCCCCCCTGGTGGCAAAGCCGCAGATTAAACCAGGTAACCATTACAGCGAAGGTGGGCATCTAAATTCACCATATGGCACCAACACTCTGCTGGGTAGCAACAGCAGGTTTTTGCCTGCCATGTGGGGACTGGCATTTAGTCTTGGGAGTGTCACTCTTTCTTTTGTTCCTCTTTCCATCCCCGGGTACCTTCTTTATTTAACTGGCACTCTGTAAAGGTCCTGCTGTCAGCCTCCACCTGTCCCCTTCAAAGTAAACAAAGAGAGACGCAGCATCCTCTCTGTTTCCTCCCGTGTCAGCTTTCTTCCTACCCGTTGCATCTTCCTCTTAGTTATTTAGTTTTGTCATATCTTAATTCCAGTCGTGGGACCGACTCGTTTACTCTCATTTCGTGGGTTGAAGAACGGAATCCTGGCTCCCCTAAACTTAAGTGTCGGTTGCGGAATGCAGGACGTTGTTTTAGCTCTATTTATTTACAAACCCCGTTTCCATATGAGTTGGGAAATTGTGTTAGATGTAAATATAAACGGAATACAATGATTTGCAAATCCTTTTCTTTTTTTTTTTTTTCTTTTTTTTTTTTTTTTTTCTTTTTTTTTTTTTTTTTGTGTCCTGTCCAGCTTCTCAGGCAAATCATATAGTTGATGTAGATGCCCATGTCGGCTGTTCAGATTTACTTTACAAAAGAGAAGTGTAGGATACTTCTCTTGTTGCCTTATTTGTATTTGACTTTATTATATATATTTATATTATCATTTAGTGCAGCCGGGCCGGAGCAGGAGGGGATAGAAAGAGAAAAAAAAAGAAGACAGAGGGGGAAATTGTGGGGACAAGAGGGGGATTAGACAGAGAGACAAAAACAACAACAGCAAACAACAACAACAACAACAATAGAGCAACATCAGCAAATATGACATGTACAAATATGATGGTAAAAGTAATAGCAAATAAGCAGTTAGCGAAAAATAAAAAATAATACAGAAATGACAATGAGCATTATTACACTACAAATGGATCAATACAAATACCAATAGAAATAGCGCTATTGATAATGAACAATACCAATAATTTACCTTTATTATCAACAATACATATACGTAATGATAACTTGAGATACGAAAGAATGCAGAAAAATGGAGGGGGTGAAAGAGAAGCAACCTACATTAACCTTGTAGATTGTTATAGTCACAATAGGTTAAGCTTTGTCAGTGTGCCATGTGTTACACCCAGTTTACCCTAGGGCAACAAAGTTAATATATGTTTGATGAAACGTGATTATGTGCATGAGTGTAAGTATGCATATGTACTTGTATATGTACAGAATGTGTATATGTGTTTGTACAATGAATGTATATGTACAGAATGTGTATATGTGTTTGTACAGTGAATGTATATGTACAGTATGTGTATGTGTATGTTTGTATATTGAATGTGCGTGTGGATGTACGAACATTAGGTAGGTAAATATGTACTGTATTTGTGTATGTATGTGGGAGCGTAGGTACCTATGTACGTATGTGAGCATATGTGAATTTGCATGTACAATACATTCGACTCCCAGAGTGCGTGGGAGCCAGAGCACGGCCCCATCACCCCCGAGAGCCCAACCCACAAACAGGAGGCGTGGTGCCCAGGGAACCAGGGACCACCGCCCCCACGCAGCCAAGCCGGCCAGCGACAGGAACCCCAGAGCCCGACCCACCGTACCGCCCACAAGGGCCAGCAGCAGGCCGCAGACAGACGCACCCGGCAGAGGACAGGGCACGAGAAAAGCAGGGGACAGCCAGACCCCAAGCCAGCGAGAGACCACACCCCACACGGGCAGAAAGGCGAGACGCCCCGCCCGAGGGACCCAGAGACTCCCCGCAACCGGACGGGAAGACCGCCCCCGCCCCACCAGCAACCGGGCCCCCACGAGCCCACCCCCCACCCCCGGAGAGCGCGGCGAGGCCAGCCCCCGGCCACCCCACCCAAACCGGCCGCCGCAGGACCACCCAGGCACAGGGCCACGGGAACCACCCACCCCACCCGCAGGGACCCCAACGATGGAGATGGAACAACCAGCAACCGCCCCGCCGAGCCCCCCCCCTGAGGGAGGGGAAAAATTAAAAAATAATATTAATAAAATATATTAAAAAAATAAATAAATAAATTAATTAATTAATTAATTAATTTAAAAAAAAAAAGAATTAAAAGAAGATCACAGACATGCTGACAAACAAGGTCACTACCCCAGCAACTGGCCGACTCGCAGCACCTCGGAATACCTTGCAGCACCAAGCTACCACAATAGACGCAGGGACTAGGCCCAACAGGCCCCAACCAAGACGGGCACCCGGAAGGGATGGACAGCGGGACCCAGGAGCTCCAGACACGCAGTTCGGATGCAGTAGCCCGAGGCGTCGACCCCCGTCTGACAGGCAGGCCCAGAGCGTACCCCCAGAAATATACATACATACATACATATATACATACACATACACACATACATGTATACATACCCACACATACACATATATACATATACATACACATATGTACACATACACATATATAAACATACATACATACACACACATATACATACATATACACAATCCTTTTCAACCCATATTCAGTTGAAAATGCTACAGAGACAACATATTTGATGTTCAAACTCATAAACTTCATTTTTTTTGCAAATAATAATTAACTTTAGAATTTGATGCCAGCAACACATGACAAAGAAGTTGGGAAAGGTGGCAATAAATACTGATAAAGTTGAGGAATGCTCATCAAACACTTATTTGGAACATCACACAGGTGAACAGGCAAATTGGGAACAGGTGGGTGCCATGATTGGGTATAAAAGTGGATTCCATGAAATGCTCAGTCATGTCACTTTGTCAACAAATGCGTGAGCAAATTGTTGAACAGTTTAAGAAAAACCTTTCTCAACCAGCTATTGCAAGGAATTTAGGGATTTCACCATTTACGCTCCGTAATATCATCAAAGGGTTGAGAGAATCTGGAGACATCACTGCACGTAAGCAGCCAAGCCCGTGACCTTTGATCCCTCAGGCTGTACTGCATCAACAAGCGACATCAGTGTGTAAAGGATATCACCACATGGGCTCAGGAACACTTCAGAAACCCACTGTCAGTAACTACAGTTGGTCGCTACATCTGTAAGTGCAAGTTAAAACTCTCCTTTGCAAGGCGAAAACCGTTTATCAACAACACCCAGAAATGCCGTCGGCTTTGCTGGGCCTGAGCTCATCTAAGATGGACTGATACAAAGTGGAAAAGTGTTCTGTGGTCTGACGAGTCCACATTTCAAATTGTTTTTGGAAACTGTGGACGTCGTGTCCTCCGGACTAAAGAGGAAAAGAACCATCCGGATTGTTATAGGCGCAAAGTGTAAAAGGCAGCATGTGTGATGGTATGGGGGTGTATTAGTGCCCAAGACATGGGTAACTTACACATCTGTGAAGACACCATTAATGCTGAAAGGTACATACAGGTTTTGGAGCAACATATGTTGCTATCCAAGCAACGTTACCATGGACGCCCCTGCTTATTTCAGCAAGACAATGCCAAGCCACGTGTTACATCAACGTGGCTTCATAGTAAAAGAGTGTGGGTACTAGACTGGCCTGCCTGTAGTCCAGACCTGTCTCCCATTGAAAAAGTGTGGTGCATTATGAAGCCTAAAATAGCACAACGGAGACCACCGGACTGTTGAACAACTTAAGCTGTACATCAAGCAAGAATGGGAAAGAATTCCACCTGAGAAGCTTAAAAAATGTGTCTCCTCAGTTCCCAAACGTTTGCTGAGTGTAGTTAAAAGGAATGGCCATGTAACACAGTGGTGAACATGCCCTTTCCCAACTACTTTGGCACATGTTGCAGCCATGAAATTCTAAGTTAATTAGTTAATTTATCAGTTTGAACATCAAATATGTTGTCTTTGTAGCATATTCAACTGAATATGGGTTGAAAAGGATTTGCAAATCATCGTATTCCATTTATATTTACATCTAACACAATTTCCCAACTCATATGGAAACGGGGTTTGTACATGTATAACAAGAAATTAAGTGTGAAACTAATCCAAAATGTGAAGTGAGTATCTGTAGAGTGTTACCGGAAGTGTTGAGCGAGTTGCGGAAGTCCAAGGGGGAAAGGCAAGCCAGAGGTCCGTGGGCAGGCGTGAGGTCAAGGGCAGGAGCGAGGCGTCAGAGTCCGTGTCCAGGCGGGAGGTCGAGATCCGAAGAGGCGGCCAGGGAACCAGAGGGAATACGGGGAGACGAGACACACAGCTCGTGACACGGGAACTGAGGAACGCCGCTGGATGACGACAAGGGACACGAGACAAATGAACACTGAGAGGGAGAAACAGAGAGAGAGACAGTGTGCATAGAGCTAGAGATTGTCGACATACTGTACTGAAAGAGGTCGCTACGTTCTGGCCCGGAACGCATGTTGTCACTGGCTTAAGAAGCCCAGGAAGCTCATCAGCGACAGGTGTGTAGATTGCTGATTGACTGCCGATCGAATGCAGCCGAGTGGCGCACGCTTGGAGGTGCACTCAGCACAGTGCACAGATGACTGCGCACTGGAGTGTCATTTTAGAAGACACTAAACCAGGAGATGCATCGGTGTTGTCTTACCTAATGGTGTGACTTGGAACTTCTAGGACATTTCACTTTGTCACAACCCTGTTATTACTTTCTTTATTTCTGCTTTCAGTGAAGCCGTTCTAAAATGTAGGATTGAGACCCGAAATGACTCCCTGGCAAGGTTTTATTGGATGGCCTATTGTCAGAATCAAGTGACCAAGCTATTTCATTTGTCGCCAATCGGGAACACATTTATTTAGTAGTATTGGTTGTGGTAAGATACTAAAGCTGCAGAAATGTTACAAAGCCCAAAACCAGTGAAGTTGGCACGTTATGTAAATCATAAATAAAAACAGAATACAATAATTTGCAAATCATTTTCAACCTATATTCAATTGAATAGACTGCAAAGACAATATATTTAGTGTTCGAACTGGAATATATTTGCAAATATTAGCTCATTTGAAATTTGATGACTGCAACATGTTTCAAAAAAGCTTGCATAAGTGGCAAAAAAGTTGAGGAATGCTCATCAAACACTTATTGTGAACAGGCTAAATAGGAACATGAAATGCTCAGCCATTCACAAACAAAGGACGGGGCGAGGGTCACCACTTTGTGAACAAATGCGTGAGCAAATTGTCGAACAGTTTAAGAACAACATTTCTCAAGTAGCTATTGCAAGGAATTTAGGGATTTCACCATCTAAGGTCCGTAATATCATCAAAAGGTTCAGAGAATCTGGAGAAATCACTGCACGTAACATTGAATGCCCTTGCTTTTGGATTTCTTAGGTGGTACTACATCAAAAAGTGACATCAGTGTGTAAAGGATATCACCACATGGGCTCAGTAACTACAGTTTGTCGCTACATCTGTAAGTGCAAGTTAAAACTCTACTATGCAAAGCGAAAGCCATTTATCAACAACACCCAGAAACGCCGCCGGCTTTGCTGGGCCCGAGCTCATCTAAGATGGACTGATGCAAAGTGTGAAAAGTGTTCTGTGGTCTGACGAGTCCACATTTCAAATTGTTTTTGGAAACTGTGGAACGACAACACTGGACATGCAATGCTAACAACGCGGAATGCTAACAACACAGCTAATGGTCGTAGGGCAGAACAAGTTACGCCCGTGATGTTATTGACTTAGAGGAATTACCCAGAATGTGACAACGTATTTCCACGTCATGGCTATTTTGTAGTGGCCGGGTGAGGACCATAGGATCATTTGAGTTGAGTGAGTACTATAGTCTACAGTAGGACTCACTCAAGGCTACTATATCGGGTTAAACGAGTGTAAAGGTGACTATATGGGTGTTATTTCATGAATAGAGGGCTCTATGTAAAGAAAAAAAAAACATTTAGATGATCGGAAATCTGTTTTTAATGTTATGTACAGAGAAGGGAACAGGCGACAACCAAGGCAGAACTGCGGTTTTCAAGGGTTATTTAAACCTTTGATGATTACGTGGCGTGTGTATGCTACCCTAAGTGAATGGGTGTAGGCTATGTGTATAATTAATATAAATGTTACCAGGGGTTGTTGTCTGTGAGTGTTGGATGTATCCTCCGTCAAATCAAAGGGGGGGCAAGGCGAAGAGGCAGTCCGTAAACAGGCAAGGGGTCGAGGCTAGGAGCGAGGCAGCGTAGTCCGTGTCCGAGCAGGGGTCGAGGATCGAGGAAGTCAGTCAGGAATCCGGATGGATGTCGATAGGCAAAACACGATCACGGATGACAGGGAAGTCACTGCAGGAGACACAAGGGACATGAACAAGGGAGACACGGAGAGAGCAACGAGAAGGCGAGCAAAGCACAGGGGAGGGAATGCCAGACGTGATGCTTACTGGGAAGATGATCGACGTTCTGGCAAAGGTTCCTCGGGTCCGCTGGTCTTTATGCCGCTGCCTCTCATCAGGTCCAGGTGCGCGGATTTGTGATTGTCTGCAGGCTTGTTGCTGCCAACGGAAGTGAAATGCAGGTTTGAGTCCGCGCCGTGACATTTAATGCTCTTACGAGAATATTTTATTAATAATAATCATACTTTGCGGAAATCAATATACCACGGTCTGGTCTGGAGCCAAATGGCAATGATAAACTACAGGACAAGACTAACAAATCGGGGCGGAAAAATAATTTGATATATTAAAACTCAACCTGACTTGAAAGCCTCCCGCATGCACTTTTTTGGGTTCATGGCACACAGTTTTAGTAAGAATATAGCTACCGAGTTCAGTACTTTATAGGCACCGACCAGATTCTGTCGGTACTACGGAGTACAGACATATTGAAAATCAAACAGTAGCAAATTTACCTTTTGTTGCACTTGTTTTGTGAGCTTTGGCAACGGCTCAAACATTCGGCCGGCAAACAGTCACATTCGTAGCCGAGCGCCTCAATTGTTCATGCCAACAAATCAAGCATGCCTGATAGAGAGCTCTCAAACTGAAACAGTCAAATGTAAAAAAGCTCTTTTTAAAATAGAAAGCTTAGTCAAACACGTAATCTCCCTGTTAAATGCAGGTTTATATTCAGGCCTGGTTTTCCCTACAAATAGTTTCTCGGCAGACTGCAAATGTCTGCATTATGCAAATCACTTCCTGCCCGCACAAACAAGCCGGGACCAATCAATGTCAATCCCCGTTCCCTCGGCCAATCAATGTCATTCCCCGTCCTCCAGAAGCAGGTCTAATCGAAAGCCATTGTTCCTGAGGCATCGCATGCTAAATCAGGAGGGCTGAGAGACTCCACATTTTTTCACATTCCACTTTTTTTTTTTTTTTTTTGCACATAACTTCAAGAATCACTCAGAAGGAAGAGGTGAGAGCATCGCTCGGGGACACCGAGGTTAGGAAAACCCAGGTAACTTTGTTTTTCGACCGCTCCAGAGGACATTCCAAAAGATGTCAGTTAAGTACGCCGTGTACCGTAAATGCAAATAACTTATTCACATTATGGACCAGGGGTGTCAAACTCATTTTAGCTCAGGGGCCGCATGGAGGAAAATATATTCCCCCGCGGGCTGGACTGCTAATAATCATGGCATAATAATTTAAAAATAAAGACAACTACAAAATTGTTGTTTTTGCATTACTTTGGCCAAGAAATACGACAAGCACATTCTGAAAATGTAACCCTAACCCGAACCCTATCCTGAACGCTAAACCTAACCCTAACCCTAACCCTAACCCTAACCCTAACCCTAAACCCTAACCTGAACCTTAACCTTAACCTTAACCCTAACCCTAACACTAACCTTAATCCTAACCCCACCCCCAACCCTAGCCCTAACCCTAACCAACTCTTTTTCTTTATGCCTAACCCTAACCCTAACCCTAACCCTAATCCTAACCCTAACCCAAACCCCATCCCCAACCCTAACCCTAAACCCTAATCTTAACCCTAACCCTAACCCTAATGCTAAACCCACCCCCAACCCTAGGCCTAACCCTGACCAACTCTTTTCTTTATGCTTAACCCTAACCCTAACACTAATCCCAACCCCAACCCCAAACCTAATCCTAAACCCACCCCCAACCCTAGCCCTAACCCTAACCAACTCTTTTTATTTATGCCTAACCCTAACCCTAACCCTAATCTTAATCCTAAACCTAATCCTAACCCTAACCCCAACCCCAACCCTAACCCTAACCCTAAACCCTAACCGTAACCCTAAACCCACCCCCAACCCTTGCCCTAACCCTAACCAACTATTTTTCTTTATGCCTAACCCTAACCCTAACCCTAACCCTAACCCTAATCTTAATCCTAACCCTAATCCTAACCTTAACCCCAACCCCAACCCTAACCCTAAACCCTAACCTTAACCCTAACCCCAACCCCAACTCTAAACCTATCCCCACCCCAACCCTAGCCCTAACCCTAACCAACTCTTTTCTTCATGCCTAACCCTAACCCTAATCCTAATCCGAACCCTAATCCTAACCCTAACCCCAACCCCAACCCTAACCCTAACCCTAAACCCTAACCTTAACCCTAACCCTAATCCTAAACCCACTCCCAACCCTATTTCTAACCCTAACCAACTCTTTTTCTTTATGCCTAACCCTAATCCTAACCCTAACACTAATCCCAACCCCAATCCTAATCCTAAACCCACCCCCAACCCTAGCCCTAACCCTAACCAACTCTTTTTCTTTATGTCTAACCCTAATCCTAACCCTAACCCCTACCCCAACCCCAACCCCAACCCTAACCCTAAACCTAAACCCTAACCCTAACCTTAACCCTAACCCTAACCCTAACCCTAATCCTAAACCCACCCCCAACCCTAGCCCTAACCCGAACCAACTCTTTTTCTTTATGCCTAACCCTAATCCTAACCCTAGTCCTAACCCTAACACTAATCCCAACCCCAACCCCAACCCCAACCCTAATCCTAAACCCATCCCCAACTTTAGCCCTAACCCTAACCAACTTTTTTTCTTTTTGCCTAACCCTAACCCTAACCCTAACCTAATCCTAATCCTAACCCTAATCCTAACCCTAACCCCAACCCCAACCCTAACCCTAAACCTTAACCTTAACCTTAACCCTAACCCCAACCCCAACTCTAAACCTAACCCCACCCCCAACCCTAGCCCTAACCCTAACCAACTCTTTTTCTTTATGCCTAACCCTAAACCTAATCCTAATCCTAACCTTAATCCTAACCCTAACCCCAACCCCAACCCTAATCCTAATATCCTCTGGGCAAAACACTTCGAGCTAGGTGAAAAATCTGAGGAAAAAAATGCTGCAGTTTCAAAAACACCATGAAAAACACAATTAATTTGGACTTTGTCTCAGTGTTTTTACAAAGCCACTAAACTTTAAGCATTTCCTGTTCAGCATTCTCATGTTGGAAGTTCATTCAAAGACGTGTTCGGAAAAGCAGCCGAGTGTTTCCTCAAACCGCCGCTTCAGTGGCATCCGCAACTGCCACAACACATGCATTTATCATTCAAATAGTACATCCATGCATCCATTTTCAACCGCTTGTCTTTTTCTGGGTCGCGGGGGGTGCTGGAGCCTATCTCAGCTGCATTCGGGAGGAAGGCGGAGTACACTCAGGACAAGTCGCCACCTAATCGCAGGGCCGACACAGACAGACGGACAACATTCACTCTCACATTCACTCACTAGGGCCAATTTTAGTGTTGCCAATCAACCTATCCCCAGGTGCATGTCTTTGGAGGTGGGAGGAAGCCGGAGTACCCGGAGGGAACCCACGCAGTCACGGGGAGAACATGCAAACTCCATGCAGAAAGTTCCCGAGCCCAGGATTGCATAAGCATTTAAGTCCTATCTTATAACTCAATTGTATACTTTAGCCTTTAAATAGACTCCCTTTTTAGACCAGTTGATCTGCCGTTTCTTTTTTTTTCTGCTCTGCCCCACTCTCCCTTGTGGAGGGGGCGGCACAGGTTCGGTGGCTGTCCAGAGTCGGGACCCGGGGTGGACCGCTCGCCTGTGCATCGGTTGGGGACATCTCTGCGCTGCTGACCTGTCTCCGCTCGGGATGGTCTCCTGCTGGCCCCACTATGGGCTGGACTCTCACTATTATGTTAGATCCACTATGGACTGGACTCTCACTATTATGTTAGATCCACTATGGACTGGACTTTCACAATATTATGCTAGATCCAAGGGCAGCACGGTGCAAGAGGGGTTAGTGCATCTGCCTCACAATACGAAGGTCCTGAGTAGTCTTGGGTTCAATCCCGGGCTCGGGATCTTTCTGTGTGGAGTTTGCATGTTCTCCCCGTGGGTTCCCTCCGGGTATTCCGGCTTCCTCCCACCTCCAAAGACATGCACCTGGGGATAGGTTGATTGGCAACACTAAATTGGCCCTAGTGTGTGAATGTGAGTGTGAATGTTGTCTGTCTATCTGTGTTGGCCCTGCGATGAGGTGGCAACTTGTCCAGGGTGTACCCCGCCTTCCGCCCGATTGTAGCTGAGATAGGCTCCAGCACCCCCGCGATCCCAAAAGGGAATAAGCGGGAGAAAATGGATGGATGGATGCTAGATCCACTCGACGTCCATCGCGTCGGTCGCCACATCTACGGTCTTCTCCAAGGTTTCTCATTGTCATCCCACTGGGTTGAGTTTTTCCTTGCCCTGATGTAGCATCTGAATCAAGGATGTCGTTGTGGCTTGTGCAGCCCTTTGAGACACTTGGGATTTAGGGCTATATAAATAAACATTGATTGATTGATTGATTGATTGATTGATTGATTGATTGAACCCAGGACCTTCGTATTGTGAGGCACATGCACGAACCCCTTTCAATTATGATATAAACAAAACAATTGTCAACATGACAACATTATAGCCGAAATTAAGGTAACATAACTACAAACTTAACCAATGTGAACATAGTAGATTTAAGCACAAAATAAAATAGAACAAACAAATGTAGAAACACACATTTTTACAATGGAGTTCAAGGTGCGCCGCACAGAACTCTAACTGATACAAAGAAGATGATCATGGTGACTTAGGTCTTTGCATCTCACCGTTTCGTTATTTTATCCGCCGAGTGGATAGTTTCCATTGAAAAAAGGTATTGTGCGTCGCTTCAGCATCAGTCTGCCGCCATCTGCCGCCAGCCACAACAGGAGCACCTGATTGCTTGCACCCGCACTGACTGGAGTAGCGGCAGCCAATTCAAGGGGCGCTTAAAGTCAGCTGACCCGTCATCTTCAAACAGTGTCATGTGTGACGTGGGTTACACTTAAATTGCTATAGCGACATCCAGTGGACACATTTAGAACAGCAGTTTCTTTCATAAAAAAAAAATTGCAGCTCATTTTTATACTTACGTTTGACACCCGTGCTGTAGACATTTTAATATATAGACCACAATTACTCTTAGAAATACTTCTCATTTGTTGAACCTAATGCTGTGGCTGATTGGGGTACTTCCTCTCTGACTAAATGTCAACGGGGTTTGCTCTTCAAGCTTCAAACATCACAGTTTCCTCGCCAAGAACGCCCACAATCCATACTTTCCCTTTTATCTCTTGAAGATGTGAGGCTCCTCCAGCCTGGGCGGAGTCGTTAAAGTCAAAGACGCTTGTGTTAATTGCTGGTGAATTGGTCTTTTATGAGTAATGACGCCTCTGGTATGGGCTGCTTGTACATTTAATCAGCCATCGTGTACTTTGTACCACCTACACACTTTGTGGGTGGTAGTGTGAGAGGACTTAAGGTGCTCAAAGACTCTAGCGTACTGTGGGCGGAGCGGGCGCCGCACGGAATGTCTGCAGTCATTGAAGCTGTCGTAGTCGCGTAGGGCTGGGAACCGTTCACATATGAACCAATACAGTACCAATTTCCCGTACATGGGAATGGATACCGGTACCAAGTTTCGTTACTTTTGTGTGTTAATGGATACAAATGGATAACATCTCATTTATTATAAAAAATTAGCTGATCGTGATAACTGCTATCCAGTTGTTATAACTTGTTTCATTACCACATTTCCTAAAAAGTGTTAGTACTGTAAGTAGTGTACTTATTACGCACCAGCTGTTTTATGGTTTTATTTTCATTAACAAGCATTTAAGTCCCATCTTAAAACTCATTTGTATACTCTAGCCTTTAAATAGACCCCCCTTTTTAGACCAGTTGATCTGCCGTTTCTTTTCTTTTCTCCTCTGCCCCCCTCTCCCTTGTGGAGGCGGGACACAGGTCCGGTGGCCATGGATGAAGTACTGGCTGTCCAGAGTCGAGACCCGGGGTGGACCACTCACCTGTGCATTGGTTGGGGACATCTCTGCGCTACTGACCCGTCTCCGCTCTGCATTGTCTCCTGCTGGCCCCAGTATTCAAGATTCAAGATTCAAGATTCAAGATGATTCATTGTCAATTCTTAACATGCACACATAAGAACTGAAAAGTATATTTTCGGCACAGTCCCACTAAGAGCAGACATACGTTACAGGGAGACAAGACAAGACCGCCGATGGCGCAGCCATTTTTACGGCGCTCCTTAAAAATAAGGTGAGAAAAAGGTGATATTGGGAAGGAAAGGGGGGAGAGTATCAATCAATCAATCAATCAATGTTTATTTATATAGCCCTAAATCACAAGTGTCCCAAAGGGCTGCACAAGCCACAACGACATCCTCGGTACAAAGCCCACATAAGGGCAAGGAAAAACTCAAACCAGTGGGACGTCGATGTGAATGACTATGAGAAACCTTGGAGAGGACCGCATATGTGGGTAACCCCCCCCCCCCCCTCTAGGGAGACCGAATGCAATGGATGTCGAGTGGGTCTGACATAATATTGTAAGAGTACAGTCCATAGTGGATCCAGCATAACAGTAAGAGTCCAGTCCACAGTGGGGTCAGCAGGAAACCATCCCGAGCGGAGACGGGTCAGCAGCGCAGAGATGTTCCCAACCGATACACAGGCGAGCGGTCCACTCCGGGTCCCGACCCCGGACAGCCAGCACCCCATCCATGGCCACCGGACCTGAGTGTCTCCCCCTCCACAAGGGATAGGGGAGAAGAAAAGAAACGGCAGATCAACTGGTCTAAAAAAAGGGGGCTATTCAAAGGCTAGAGTATACAAATGAGTTTTAAGATGGGACTTAAATGCTTCTACTGAGGTAGCATCTCTAATTGTTACCGGGAGGGCATTCCATAGTACTGGAGCCCGAATAGAAAACGCTCTATAGCCCGCAGACTTTTTTTGGGCTCTGGGAATCACTAATAAGCCGGAGTTCTTTGAACGCAAATTTCTTGCCGGGACATATGGTACAATACAATCAGCAAGATTGGATAGAGCTAGACCGTGTAGTATTTTATACGTAAGTAGTAAAACCTTAAAGTCGCATATTAAGTGCACAGGAAGCCAGTGCAGGTGAGCCAGTATAGGCGTAATATGATCAATAAAAAAATATCAGTCAAAGACTGGATCCGCAAGAGGGGTCCAGACTGAGTCCAAGGGAAAAAAACCTCATTTGCAATGCAAACATAAACACGTTAAGTTTAGTCACAACAAACTCGCAACAGAGAGAGGGGGAGTTGGAGCAAACAAGCGGTGGTGAAGGCGGTGGTTGGGTGAGGGGCGGGTGCGTGCGTGTATGCCCAATCAACTTGGGTGTGATGTTGAAGTGTTTTTGTGGACTGGGGCCGATCTCAAAGTTCGACACCAGGTGCTTGTTGAGAAAAAGGGAGGTCAAAAGCGTCCATCGTTGAGGTGTCCTCGGGGGTGTTTTTCAGAGCAGCCTGTTCCTGATAACACAGCGTCAAGGCCATACTATGGACTGGACTCTCACTATTATGCTAGACCCACTCGGCATCCATTGCATCCGGTCTCCCCTAGAGGGATGGGGTCACCCACATCTGAGGTCCTCTCCAATGTTTCTCATAGTCATTCACATTGACATCCCACTGGGTTGTGAGTTTTTCCTTGCCCTTATGTGGGCTCTGAACCGAGGATGTCGTTGTGGCTTGTGCAGCCCTTTGAGACACTTGTGATTTAGGGCTATATAAATAAACATTGATTGATTGATTGAACAAAGTGTTGAAATCGCCATAAAAAAATTGCTAATGCTAATCAGTAGCAAAGCTAATGTATAGCACATTTTCTGAAACGTGGAGCTTTACTCACTCAAGTTGGAGTATTTTTTTAATCAATTAATTCGATGGCATTAAAAATCGCAACATTACCTTGAGGTAAAATTCTAGATTTTTACCAATTTTTAAAAAAATGTGCGCTTTTCCAGAAATTCCCAATTTTGGGGGAAATTCCCATTTAAATCAATGGGACATTCTTCAAAGTTCCACAATTCCCACATTTTTCATCCGATTCATACCATTCCAACTACAAACTGTTCATTCTATTTGGGAATTTCGGGATTTCCCTTAACAAATTCCAAAAATTCCCAGATTTCCCAGAATTCCAGGTTTTTCGGGACATTTTTCCCATTCAAAATGAATTGGTCATTTTTCAAACTTCCACCATTTCCACATGTTTCAACCCATTCTAACCATTCCACCTTCAACACATTCCACCATTCTGGAAATTCAAACTATCATTTTTCCAAGTTCAAAAAAATTCCAGGATTTTCCAGAAATCCTGGTTTTCCAAAGCCCTATTTCCATCCTTTTTTCTGGCGACTACTCCTCCCACATTTTTCAACCCTCTTCGACAGTTCCACCGTCAAAACATTCCTCTTAATTAGGACAAAAAACAACGTTTTTTTTTAACTGTTTTTCCGGAATTCCAGGAATTCCTTAATACCATTTATATATTCAACATGTTACTACTTCAACATTTCTCGACCGATTTAAAAAAATTCCAACACCAACCATTTCAACTCATTCAGAAAATTCTAGATTTTTAAAAATTAAAAAAAAAATGTGCACTTTTCCAGAAATTCCCAATTTTTTGGGAAATTCCCATTTAAATCAATGGGTCATTTTCCAAAGTTCCACAATTCCCACATTTTTCATCCGATTCAAACCGTTCCAACTTCAAACTGTTCAGCCTATTTGGGAATTGCGGGATTTCTCGTAAAAAATTCCAAAAATTCCCAGATTTCCCAGAATTCCAGGTTTTCCGGAACATTTTTCCCATTCAAAATGAATTGGTCATTTTTCAAACTTCCACCATTTCCACATGTTTCAACCCATTATAACCATTCCACGTTCAACACATTCCACCATTCTGGAAATTCAAACTATCATTTTTCCAAGTTCCAAAAAATTCCAGGATTTTCCAAAATTCCTGGTTTCCAAAGCCATATTTCCACCATTTTTTCTGGCGACTACTCCTCCCACATTTTTCAACCCTCTTCGACCGTTCCACTGCCAAAACATTCCTCTTAATCAAGACAAAAAAAAAAAAAATCTTTTAAACTGTTTTTCCGGAATTCCAGGAATTCCGTAATACCATTTATATATTCAACATGTTACTACTTCAACATTTGTCGACCGATTTAAAAAAATTCCAACACCAGCCATTTCAATTCATTCAGAAAATTCTAGATTTTTACCAATTTAAAAAAAAAATGGCGCTTTTCCAGAAATTCCCAAGTTTTTGGGAAATGTCATTTAAATCAATGGGACATTCTTCAAAGTTCCACAATTCCCACATTTTTCATCCGATTCAAACCGTTCCAACTTCAAACTGTTTAGCCTTTTCGGGAATTGCGGGCTTTCCCTTAACAAATTCCAAAAATTCCCCAGAATCCCAGGTTTTCCTGAACATTTTTCCCATTCAAAATGAATTGGTCATTTTTCAAACTTCCACCATTTCCACATGTTTTAACCCAATCTAACCATTCCACCTTCAACACATTCTACCATTCTGGAAATTCAAACTATCATTTTTCCAAGTTAAAAAAAATTCCAGGATTTTCCAGAAATCCTGGTTTTCCAAAGCCCTATTTCCATCCTTTTTTCTGGCGACTACTCCTCCCACATTTTTTAACCCTCTTCGACCATTCCACCGTCAAAACATTCCTCTTAATCAGGACAAAAAACAAAGTTTTTTTTTAAACTGTTTTTCCGAAATTCCAGGAATTCCGTAATACTATTTATATATTCAACATGTTACTACTTCAACATTTCTCGAACGATTAAAAAAATTCCAACACCAACCATTTCAACTCATTCAGAAAATTCTAGATTTTTAAAAATTAAAAAAAAATGTGCACTTTTCCAGAAATTCCCAATTTTTTGGGAAATTCCCATTTAAATCAATGGGTCATTTTCCAAAGTTCCACAATTCCCACATTTTTCACCCGATTCAAACCGTTCCAACTTCAAACTGTTCAGCCTATTCGGGAATTGCGGGATTTCTCTTAACAAATTCCAAAAATTCCCAGATTTCCCAGAAATCCAGGTGTTTCGGGACATTTTTCCCATTCAAAATGAATTTGTCATTTTTCAAACTTCCACCATTTCCACATGTTTCAACCCATTCTAACCATTCCACATTCAACACATTCCACCATTCTGGAAATTCAAACTATGATTTTTCCAAGTTCCAAAAAATTCCAGGATTTTCCAAAATTCCTGGTTTTCAAAACCCTATTTCCACCCTTTTTTCTGGCGACTACTCCTCCCACATTTTTCAAACCACTTCAACCATTCCACCGTCAAAACATTCCTCTAAATCAGGAAAAAAAATGTTTTATTTTAACTTTTTTTCCGAAATTCCAGGAATTCCGTAATACCATTTCTATATTCAACATGTTACTTCTTCAACATTTCTCGACCGATTTGGAAAATTCCAACACCAATCATTTCAACTCATTCAGAACATTCAAGATGTTTACCATTTTAAAAAAAAAGCGTTTTCCCGAAATTCCCAAATTTTGGGGAAATTCCCATTTATATCAATGGGACATTTTTCAAAGTTCCACAATTCCCACATTTTTCATCCAATTCAAACTGTTCCACCTTAAAAATACTCAACCTGTTAAGGAATGGTGTGCTCTATTCAACAATTCTAAAATTTTTTCCAGGATTTCAGTTCAACTTCAGCACTCACATGCATTTCCTTCAGGAATTGCCTCATCTAGTTTTTATTCAATTTCTTTGTAAAAAAAAAAATATAGATTTTTGTATTCCGTTTAAAACCCCTAATGGTAACATATGCAAGCCGGGGGTAGTGTTCTTATACCTTTTGGTTTAAAAAAATGCAACTTTGAACCTGTGACATATTACTGCTTGAATAAAAAATAAAATGCCTTAACATTCATCCCCCCAAAAGCCATACCTTCTGATAAATTTCATGAGAAGACGTTTATTCCAGCGTTTCAACTCATAACATCACATTGGGGTCACAGGTTTCCCTGCAGTTTATCCCCTGTCTTTATCTCCCATATTTCTCCTCTCTCTGCTCAGCATAATAATCAGCACAACGGAAATGTCATAAAAATGATTTCACATTTTTCCAACTGATTAAAATTCATGCCAGTGAAGTAGACGGTCAACTGTTCTGCTGTAGAGCTCCTCGCCGCTCGCCCTGTTTCCTCGCCGCACTTCATTTTAATGAGTTCCGTCGTACTTTTCCGAGATTTACATTTAAACTGAAATTCCACTTCTGTTTTCCACCTTGCAATAAAAAAAAAATGCAAGTGTTGATTACTAAGGAAGTGAAAAGTGCAATTGTTGAAAAGATCCATCATCCAAGCATTACTCTTCCTACTTATCCTGTTTCACAGATTTACACATTCATGGAGTAGAGATTGTATACTTTATTAATAGGAAAAGAAGGGTATGGAGTAGCCCAAAAATTGTACTTAAAATATTTTGGAGTAGTTCTTTGTAGTGCTTTATCAGTATCACGCAGTTAAAAAAAACTAAATCTTCACACATTTTCGTATTAATTTTTGTTTTGTAGGTTAGTTGTTTATAAATAGTGCTCCTGAGTTAATGTTGATGATAATTTTGTATTGACTATTATTTGTTGATTTTATTTCATGATTTTTTTTAGTATCAAAAAGGTCAGGTCGGTCAACACATGTTTATAGTTGAAAGAAAGATTTTTTTCATTATACAAAACCCAAAACCAGTGAAGTTGGCACGTTGTGTAAATGGTAAATAAAAACAGAATACAATGATTTGCAAATCCTTTTCAACCTATATTCAATCAAATAGGCTGCAAAGACAAGATATTTAATGTTCAAACTGAAAATTGTTGTTATTTTTTGCAAATATTAGCTAATTTGGAATTTGATGCCTGCAACATGTTTCAAAAAAGCTGGCACAAGTGGCAAAAAAGATGGAGAAAGTTGAGGAATGCTCACCAAACACTTATTTGGAACATCACACAGGTGAACAGGCTAATTGGGAACAGGTGGGTGCAATGATTGGGTATAAAAGCAGTTTCCATGACATTCTCAGTCATTCACAAACAAGGATGAGGCGAGGGTCACCAGTTTGTGAACAAATGTGTGAGCAAATTGTCCAACAGTTTAAGAACAACATTTCTCAATGAGCTATTGCAAGTAATTTAGAGATTTCACCATCTATGGTCCATAATATCATCAAAAGGTTCAAAGAATCTGGAGAAGTGACCTTCGATCCCCCAGGCGGTACTGCATCAAAAAGCGACATCAGTGTGTAAAGGATATCACCACATGGGCTCAGGAACACTTCAGAAAACCACTGTCAGTAACAGTTCATGGCTACATCTGTAAGTGCAACTTAAAACTCTACTGTGCAAAGCAAAAGCCATTTATCAACAACACCCAGAAACACAACTGGTTTTGCTGGGCCCAAGCTCATCTAAGATTGCCTGATGTAAAGTGTTAAAAGTGTTCTGTGGTCTGACGAGTCTACATTTGACATTGTTTTTGGAAACTGTGGGTGTTGTGTCTTCCAGACCAAAGAGGAAAAGAACCATCCGGACTGGTATAGACGCAAAGTTCAAAAGCCAGCATCTGTGATGGTATGGGGGTGTATTAGTGCCCAAGGCATGGGTAACTTACACATCTGTGAAGGCACCAGTAATGCTGAAAGGTACATACAGGTTTTGGAGCAACATATGTTGCCATCCATGAACGCCCCTGCTTATTTCAGCAAGACAATGCCAAGCCACATTCTGTACGTGTTACATCAACGTGGCCTTATAGTAAAAGAGTGCGGGTACTAGACTGGCCTGCCTGTAGTCCAGACCTGTCTCCCATTGAAAATGTGTGGCGCATTATGAAACCTAAAATACCACAACGGAATGCTCCAGGATACCAAAACATTTTGGACAATTCCATGGGATGGCACTTCAAGTTCATATGTGAGTAAAGGCAAGTGGCCAAATACTTTTGGCAATATAGTGTATGTATGGTGCATGTTCTCACCAGCAAGTGTGGACCATATTCTCCATTAACTGCTGATTCCAGCTTCAACAAATGTCAGCTGCTTGGGCTAAGAGCTCGGTGGGAACAACCCACTCTCCTGCCCTCTTCCTGTCCACGATTTACAGCTCGGCTAATGTATGTTTCCAGGGGTGACACGCCATGACAGATACTGCAGGTATAATGGAGACGGACATTTGACGGAGTGACAAGGGTCAGAGGGAGATGTAAACATAACCGCTGCGGAGGATGTATGGCTTCCATTCCCTTTCACACCTATAAACCTTCGCCGCTTGACGCTCAGCCATGTATAGATCCATTTTTTTTTTAATGACCAAAGTTAGATTAAATGAAATGTTAATTCATAAAGGTCGATTAAAAAAAATGCTAACCGGATGGGATATATGGCTCCTGGAAGGGAGCCGAATCTTGAGGAGCCGTTCAAAGTCTGGCTCGTAAATATTTATTCTTTTAAGTAACACCATGCGTACGTTGATGAACCTCACTCCCTGACAACTTCATGCCGAGTTGGTCAGCACGCACGCCTCTCATGCCGGTGACCAGGGGGTCACGCCTCGCAGTAGGAAGAACAACACATCCCAGAGCCACTACATCATGGGTGTCAAATTTGGCCAACTATTCTCCCGAATTTCTCCCGGTCAACATTATTGGGGGCGTGCCTTAAAGACAGTGCCGTCAACGTCCTCTACAACCTGTCGTCACCTCAGCTTTTCCTCTATATAAACAGCGTGCCAGCCAAGCTTTTACACACACATAAGTGAATGCCAAGCATACTTGATCAACAGCCATACTGGTCACACTGAGGGTGGCCGTGTAAACAACTTTAACACTGTTACAAATATGCGCCACACTGTGAACCCACACCAAACAAGAATGACGAACATATTTCCGATTCAAACTGTTCCAACTTCAAACTGTTCAGCCTATTCGGGAATCGCGGAATTTCCCTTAACAAATTCCAAAAATTCCCAGATTTCCCAGAATTCCAGGTTTTCCGGAACATTTTTCCCATTCAAAATGAATTGGTCATTTTTCAAACTTCCACCATTTCCACATGTTTCAACCCATTCTAACCATTCCACCTTCAACACATTCCACCATTCTGGAAATTCAAACTGTAATTTTTCCAAGTTAAAAAAAATTCCAGGATTTTCCAGAAATCCTGGTTTTCCAAAGCCCTATTTCCATCCTTTTTTCTGGAGACTACACCTCCCACATTTTTCAAACCACTTCAACCGTTCCACCGTCAAAACATTCCTCTAAATCAGGAAAAAAAAAAATAAAATTGTAACTGTTTTTCCGGAATTCTAGGAATTACGTAATACCATTTATATATTCAACATGTTACTACTTCAACATTTCTCGACCGATTTAAAAAAAATTCCAACACCAACCATTTCAACTCATTCAGAAAATTCTAGATTTTTACCAATTTAAAAAAAAAAGTGCGCTTTTCCAGAAATTCCCAATTTTTGGGGAAAGTCCCATTTAAATCAATGGGTAATTTCCCAAAGTTCCACAATTCCCACATTTTTCATCCGATTCAAACCGTTCCAACTTCAAACTGTTCAGCCTATTCGGGAATTGCGGGCTTTCCCTTAACAAATTCCAAAAATTCCCAGATTTCCCAGAATTCCAGGTTTTTCGGGACATTTTTCCCATTCAAAATGAATTGGTCATTTTTCAAACTTCCACCATTTCCACATGTTTCAACCCATTCTAACCATTCCACCTTCAACACATTCCACCATTCTGGAAATTCAAACTATCATTTTTCCAAGTTCCAAAAAATTCCAGGATTTTCCAAAATTCCTGGTTTCCAAAGCCCTATTTCCACCATTTTTTCTGGCGTCTACTCCTCCCACATTTTTCAAACCACTTCAACCGTTCCACAGTCAAAACATTCCTCTTAATCCAGGAATTCCGTAATACCATTTCTATATTCAAAATGTTACTTCTTCAACATTTCTCGACCGATTTGGAAAATTCCAACACCAACCATTTCAACTCATGCAGAACATTCAAGATTTTTACCATTTAAAAAAAAAAAAAAAGCGTTTTCCCGAAATTCCCAAATTTTGGGGAAATTCCCATTTAAATCAATGGGACATTCTTCAAAGTTCCACAATTCCCACATTTTTCATCCAATTCAAACTGTTCCACCTTCAAAATACTCAACCTGTTAAGGAATGGTGTGCTCTACTTCAACAATTCTAAAAAAATGTCCAGGATTTCAGTTCAACTTCAGAATTCACACACAATTCCTTCAGGAATTCCCTCATCTAGTTTTTATTCAATTTCTTTAAAAAAAAAAATATATAGATTTTGGTATTCCCTTTAAAACCCCTAATGGTAACATATGCAAGCCGGGGGTGGTGTTCTTATACCTTTTGGTTTAAAAAAATGCAACTTTGAACCTGTGACATATTACTGCTTGAATAAAAAATAAAATGCCTTAACAATCATCCCCCCAAAAGCCATACCTTCTGATAAATTTCATGAGAAGACGTTTATTCCGCGTTCTTTGCAGCGTTTTCAACTCATAACATCATAACCCTCCCCCACCCACCAAGTTAATGTTGATATTTACCTCAGAAGGTCGCAAATAGAAAAGAAGCATTCAATTTTTTATTTAAATTTTATTTAATATACCATTGATGTTTTTTTGTTTGTTTTTTGAAAGTTGATTTTGCACTATTAAGTTGCTTGTTCCGTATTCAGTGTTGAAGCAAATCAGTGTAGAAGATAATTAACGTTTTATTCATGCACTTTCTCTTGAATGTTTGATTCATTCATTATTGTTATTTTATTTTCAAATTTATTAGCCTGTGGAAAAAGTTAATGTTGATATTTACCTCAGGAGGCTGCAAATAGAAAAGAGGCATTCAATTTGTATTTAAATTTTATTTGATATGCCATTGATATTTTTTGATGAGGTATTATTATTTGAAACTGGATTTCGCATGTCACTATAAAGTTATATAAGCCTTGCTTGTTCAATATTCAATGCAAAACTTGTTTGGGTCCCTATTAAAAGGTTAATTTGTTCATGTCATGTCTGTGTGATCATGTTTTGTTTTAGTTATGTTCGGTTTTGTTTTTGGACTATTTGTGCACTCTTGTTTTGTCACCATGACGACCGATTAGTTGCACCTGTTTTCACGTTCGGTCTCACACACCTGTTGTCAATCATGTCTGTAGTATTTAAGTCCATTGTTTTCAGTTAGTCTGCCTGGCAACATCACCCGTTATCATCACTTTGCTTCATGCCTTGTTCACAGTCCCATGCCAAGTAAGTTTTTGTTTCATGTTTATAGTTTGTTGCCTTTGTGCAAGTCTTTTGTTTTCATTAGCCAAGTTTTGTACCTCCGCCATTGCGCGCGCCTTTTGTTTGTTCTTTTTTGATAGTGTTAAATAAAATCATTCCCGTCTTGCCCGCGCCAACTTTCCGTTGCCTTCCGGGAAAACAAACCCCAAGGACCAAGTCCTGACAGTTCAACCTTGGCCCGCGGCTTTGTTCAGTTTTAAATTTTGGCCCACTCTGTATTTGAGTTTGATACCCCTGCACTACATAAACCAGTGTTTTTCAACCTTTTTTGAGCCAGGGCACATTTTTTTAATTGAAAAAATGCGGAGGCACACCACCAGCAGAAATCATTAAAAGCTAAAACTCTTCTAAAAAGTCGTTGTCGCAATGGTTGGATATGACTTTAAACCATGACCAAACATGCATCAGTATAGTTCTTGTCTCAAAGTAGGTGTACTGTCACCAATTGTCACATCACGCCCTGACTTATTTGGAGTTTTTTGCTGTTTTCCTGCGTGTAGTGTTTTAGTTCTCCCATTTTGGTGGCTTTTTCTCTTTATTTGGTATTATCCTGTAGCAGTTTCATGTCCTCCTTGACTGCTATTCCCCACACCTACTTTGTTTAAGCAATCAAAATATTTCAGTTGTTGTATCCTTCTTTGTGGGGACATTGTTGATTGTCATGTCATGTTCGGATGTACTTTGTGGACGCCGTCTTTGCTCCACAGTAAGTCTTTGCTGTCGTCCAGCATTCAGTTTTTGTTTACTTTGTAGCCAGTTTAGTTTTAGTTTCATTCTGCATAGCCTTCTCTAAGCTTCAATGCCTTTTTTAGGGGCACTCACCTTTTGTTTATTTTTGGTTTTAAGCATTAGACGCCTTTTTACCTGCGCCCTGCCTCCCGCTGTTTCCGACATCTACAAAGCAATTAGCTACCGGCTGCCACCTACTGATATGGAGGAGTATAACGTGGTAAATCTGTCGATCTCCAGACAGTACAGACACTCAACAACGGCACATTATTTGCGGATTATAATTACTGGTTTGCAAAAAACATTTTTAACCCAAATAGGTGAAATTAGATCATCTCCCACAGCACACCGGACTGTATCTCACAGCACACAGTGTGGTTGAAAAACACTGACATAGACTACACTTATTAAAGATTTCTTTTAACACTACCGTCAATTCTGACTATATGCCACTACTTTTTTTTTTCCCTACGCTTTAAACCCCGCGACGGTGCGGCTAATTAATGATTGTTTTCTTCGCCGACGACCATGATGCAAATAGTTTTAAAAAATACACCGAAACGGTTTGTTGTTGTTTGTGCTATGGTGCCATCTTTTGGACGAGTTTGCTCAATGGTGCTGCAGTGCGCTACTGTTTAGAGATTTGAACCAGAAGTGTCGTTCAGTCTTCCATAACGTTTCTACTCGAAAGGAATCTTTATTCCAAGCAAAGCTTGTAAGTTTTTCAACATATCTAAAACAATTCATGCTTACTAAACCGTCCCACATGTGATGTCTATAAGAGTGTTTTCATACATATTTGTACGTGCTATTGTACTACAATCAATCTAGCGTCGATAGCATTAGCTAATATGCTAGCACAATTACAAGTGTTTGTGTTAGTATTATTAAGTTGCAATGGCATTCTGTTTGTATTGTTTGTTTCGTAAATTCAGCAAAACGTCACTGTGGAGTTATTTAGTCCATGACGATGACTTCTGTTTTGTTTGATCAGCCGTTTTACTGCCGTGTTACAGACATTGTTTGTAAACAATTAAGGTATGCAAATAAACATTTACAAAGTATTTCACTGTAAATAACTCATTCCACAACGTATATATATCTGTGGCTTATAATCCGGTGGAAAAATATATTTGTTCTCCTAAAATTTAGTTGGTGTGCGCTATAGTCCCGAAAATACGATTGTGGAGGTTGCCCTCTAGTGGGTTCTTCGGATCACCACACGCTTGCACGAGAGCCCGGTATTCAGGGTCTTTTATTGTGAGCGCACACACGACAGTCTCTGCTCTGTTACTTTTCAGCCTTTTAGGCGTGTCGACTTTCTGGCCTTCTCTCTCTCGCAATATCCAGCGTCTGTGTCCGCTCACCAGCACCGACTCCAACCACGTGTCTCGGGCCGGCTGCTGCTAATAAGGGCGACATGTGATTAGATAACCAGCCCCAGCTGGGCAATCCACTCACCTGCCGCTGGCGTCGAGGCCGGTCCTTACACACCCCGCTCCGCGGCAGGCTCGCAGACCACGCCACCCTCCACAACGATACGTCTATCTGCTATTAGTGACAGTTTATTTTGGGTAACCAAAATGTGATAAAATATTTCAATCGTCGCAAAATAATGCCTTACCCACTGCAGATGTGATACAGATATACAATACGATATCATTTTATTTTGTTTGTTTCCTTTCGTTGTGTCAGTCTGTGATAAATCTTTATTCATAGCACTTCATTGCCATTGGCCTGCCTGCCCTCTAAGAGTCTTTCTTGGAACCTGCGCCGATACTTTTATCATTTTCTCACGCACACGCTCACTTTATCACACTCTACTGTAAGTCCTGAAACCTTTGTCATCTCCCTCCCCTCGCTCGCTCGCCCCGTCAGACTTCCTTTCCCTACACCTGGCCGTGACTTTTCCCCACATAGCTGTGTTTGCCCCTCTCCACCTCTTTGACGGCTTCACATAAATCATTTCCACATCCCCACCCCAGACTACATCCCCGCATTGCATTCTATTCAGCGTGTAAATCTCTTTACTCGTCTTCATTTCGCTCAATTTTCCGTATTGTTTCTCTAAATTTGGCCCAAACTTTAGTTGTTGGCAATGCTGTCTAGATTTGAACACTATTTTTTACATAGGAAACGCATAGGCTGGTACAGGCCATCCATAAACTGGTGAGAATCCAGCTTCCGCCGTCTTAGTCACTGCCGTTGTGCCCTTGGGCAAAACACTCCATCCACTTTCAAGATTCAAGATTCAAGATTCAAGATGCTTTTTTATTGCCCATTCTTTAACATGTACAAGACACATAAGAACTGAAATTTCATTTTGGGCACAGTCCCACTAAGAGCAGACATACGTTACAGGGAGACAAGACGGGACCGCCAACGGATCAGCCACTTACGGCGCGCCTTAAAAAAGGTGGGAAAAAGGTGATATTGGGAAAGGGGGGAAGAGTAAAAAATATCAGTCTAAGGCTGGACCCCCTCCCGAGGGTCCAGAGTCCAAGGGAAAAAACCTCACATAGCATAGCACACATAAACATGTTACATATAATCACAACAACTCGCAACAGAGGGAGGGGGGGGGCGGGGATTTGGGGCCCTGGAGGCCGGCCTGCTGCTATAAAGTGCTACTAGCCATCCATAACCCCAGGAATTAAGCAGTGGTGAAGGTGTTAGTTGAGGAAGGGGCGGGTGCGTGCATGTTTGCCCAATTAACTTGGGTGTGATGTTGAAATGTTTTTTGTGGACTGGGGCCAATCTCAAAGTTCGACACCAGGTTTTGTTGAGAAAAAGGGAGGTCAAAAGCGTCCATAGTTGAGGTGTCCTCGGGGTTTTTTTTCAGAATAGCCTGTTCCTGATAGCGTCAAGGCCATTCGAGGGAGTCAAATCGTAGATTAGGATGTTGTTTTCTTGGAGCAGTCAAAAACAATGACTTGCCTGCTGTATTTGTCCATGCTGGTTTCTCTCAAATTCAATTCAATTCTCCTTCTCAGCAAATTTCTCCATGATGTGATCCATTTTGCGATTCAGTTCAGAAATCGCCACAGTCTGTGTTCCCACATCCCGGCCCAATCCTTCCATTGCGACGAACAGCCGTTAGGGTCCTTGAGTGGCTGCCATCATCTTCTGAATTTGACAATACACCAGAGAAATCCCCAGCCCAATCAGCAGGTGCCCTGGAATCATGGTTCCAAATAGGTAGATGTCTTCCACGTCCTCGATGGAAAGGACTGAGAGGCACATGATTCTCCATTTATCCCAGGAGTCTCTCACGTACCCCGCAGCAATGGTTCCATCAGGGCAGCCAGGCTCCCCTGAACCTCTTTTCCTTGTCAAAAAGACTTTGTCATTTGCGTCGAGAGTCCAGCTGATTATATCCATGTTTGATGTTTAGATTTGAAGACAGCGCAAAGAAAGAGGCTTCAAAAAAGTTCAGACAAGACAAAAACAAAGAGAGCAAGCAGGGAAGGAGGGAGCGGAGAAAAATGTGACCGCCCTCACCAGAGGCAAGACAGAAACTTTGCTCGCAGATACACTTAAACCGGTATAGGGGAACTACAGATGAAAACGAGCAACTATGCATTAAGGGGTGTCAAACTCATTTTAGCTCAGGGGGCCACATGGAGGAAAATCTATTCCCAAGTGGCTCCGTAATGTTAAAATCATGGCAAGATAACTTAAAAATAAAGACAACTCCAGGTTGTTTTCTTTGTTTTGATTTGGCCAAAAACAGAACAAGCACATTCTGAAAACGTACAATCCTCTGGACAAAACACTTCAAGTTTGTTGAAAATTCTGAGGAAATCGGTACAGTTTCAAAAACACAATGGGCCCCATTCAGCAACCGTTCTTAAGAACAAATTTTGTTCTTAGGCCCACTTACGAAGTTTTTAAGGAGATTTTTCTATTCACCAATATTTTCTTAGCTGGGATTTGTTCGTAGGTAAGAACAAAATCTACGAGTGCTCCAGAGCACTCTTAGGGTGGCCTATTTGTTCTTAAGTGTGACAAGTTCTCTTACTTCTATTGTCTAATGTTACATTAATATCATAGATAGATAGATAGATAGATAAATAGATAGATAGATAGATAGATAGATAGATAGATAGATAGATAGATAGATAGATAGATAGATAGATAGATAGATCGATAGATAGATAGATAGATAGATAGATAGATAGATAGATAGATAGATAGATAGATAGATAGATAGATAGATAGATAGATAGATAGATAGATAGATAGATAGATGGATTGATGGATGGATGTGATTTTAAATAAACACTGTAAACTAGGGGTGTTCGAAGTGGTCCAAAAGCCACAATGGCCCACAGGAACTTTTTAGTTACAGGAAATCCAGTTATGGCTTCTGGTGGAAAAGAGGCTATGTGCCCTTGAGCACCCTGTCATAATTATACTGAAGTCTGACTCAGAGTTATAAAAAATATTCTCACAGCCTGCTTCCAAATAACTTATTTAAACCAATTTGTCGTCTTTGTTGCTATTTTATGCAAATAGTCAAGATTCCTTGGACTAATTATACGGTTAGTTCTTTCAGTATGGAGTTTGTTTGTCCCCGGTTAACCCTTCTCCCTCAAGGCTGGCTTTCCATTGAGTTTCCAACATTTTTAGCCTTCAAAGTGGTTTCCCCCAGGCAACGCTGTGAGCTGTTGGCCCAGTCGCCGGTGTCCATCCCGAGCCATCAGTCTTCTGACATATCAAATAGCTTTCCCGTCCCCACACTTCCCCTGGCTCCGGTGGTGCGTTGACCTGTTCCCCGGCATCTCCGAACTTTCAAGTCCAGCCTGTTACTCATCCGACACAGGAGGAAGATCAGCATGAGCCTTAAAGAGATAAACCTGCCAAGAGCCCAAAAGTTCCGCTCAGTTAGGTAAAGTTAATACCGTGAGATGAGCGAATATGTTCTTCCCCTGTTCCGAGTAGGGGAAGAAAAGTTCTCCGGGGTCGCTAATTAGAACACTGGAGCACTGGAAGATGCTAGTCTGAGAAACGTTGACACCACATATCGAAGCCCATTTGCATCAAACAAACTAGTCAGTCCTTCTAGGAAGTCGCAAATCACCATGGCGCCAATTTAGACAAATTCAACCTATTCGCGCAAATTAAGTGCGGACTCGCAGATTTTTGCAGCTTCCCTACCCAAATGTGCACGTCAACCGTCGATTCGGTGACCACTGATGAAGCGCTAGCTGTCCAAAGTCGGGACCCGGGTGGACCACTCATCTGTGCGTCAGTTGGGGACGTCTCTGCACTGCTGACTATGGTCTAGACTCTCACACTATTATGTTAGATCCACTATGGACTGGACTCTCACACTATTATGTTAGATCCACGATGGACTGGACTCTCACACTATTATGTTAGATCCACTATGCACTGAACTCTCACACTATTATGTTAGATCCACTATGGACTGGACTCTCACAATATTATGTTAGATCAGCTATGGACTGGGCTCTCACACTATTATGTTAGATCCACGATGGACTGAACTCTCACACTATTATGTTAGATCCACTATGGACTGGACTCTCACAATATTATGTTAGATCAGCTATGGACTGGACTCTCACACTATTATGTTAGATCCACTATGGACTGGACTCTCACACTATTATGTTAGATCCACTATGGACTGTACTCTCACACTATTATGTTAGATCCACTATGGACTGGACTCTCACTATTATGTTAGATCAGCTATGGACTGGACTCTCACACTATTATGTTAGATCCACTATGGACTGGACTCTCACTATTATGTTAGTTCCACTATGGACTGTACTCTCACACTATTATGTTAGATCCACTATGGACTGGACTCTCACAATATTATGTTATATCCACTATGGACTGGACTCTCACACTATTATGTTAGATCCACTATGGACTGGACTCTCATACTATTATGTTAGATCCACTATGGACTGAACTCTCACACTATTATGTTAGATCCACTATGGACTGGACTCTCACACTATTATGTTAGATCCACTATGGACTGGACTCTCACACTATTATGTTAGATCAGCAATGGACTGGACTCTCACACTATTATGTTAGATCCACTTTGGACTGGACTCTCACACTATTGTTAGATCCACTATGCCATAGTGGATCTAACATACAAGTGTCCAGTCCATAGCTGATCTAACATAATATTGTGAGAGTCCAGTCCATAGTGGATCTAAAATAATAGTGTGAGAGTCCAGTCCATAGTGGATCTAACATAATAGTGTGAGAGTCCAGTCCATAGTGGATCTAACATAATAGTGTGAGAGTTCAGTCCATAGTGGATCTAAGATAATAGTGTGAGAGTCCAGTCCATAGTGGATCTAACATAATAGTATGAGAGTCCAGTCCATAGTGGATCTAACATAATAGTGTGAGAGTACAGTCCATAGTGGATCTAACATAATAGTGTGAGAGTCCAGTCCATAGTGGATCTAATATAATTGTGTGAGAGTCCAGTCCATAGTGGATCTAACATAATAGTGTGAGAGTACAGTCCATAGCTGATCTAACATAATATTGTGAGAGTCCAGTCCATAGTGGATCTAACATAATAGTGTAAGAGTCCAGTCCATAGTGGATCTAACATAAAAGTGTAAGAGTCCAGTCCATAGTCACTATGGACTGGACTCTCACACTATTGTTAGATCCATAGTGGATCTAACATAAAAGTGTAAGAGTCCAGTCCATAGTCACTATGGACTGGACTCTCACACTATTGTTAGATCCACTATGCCATAGTGGATCTAACATAAATATTCTAGTTTCAAGCATGTTTTACTCAATATAGGTCATAACATCTCAGCAACAAGCTGTAATATCTTACTGAGATCATTTAGGACCAAAACCCTTAAAACAAGTAAAAGACTAATATAAATAATTATCTTATCAGACAGAAAATAAGTAAATATCACCCTTATTTGAGATATCTAATCTTACTTAGATTTCAGTTTTTGCAGTGTGGTCGTGGATGTACACGTGAGCGAGGAGAGAAATTGAAAGTCAGAGTACCTGAAAGTTGTTCTCTGGTTCCCGCCTCTTCATCGGCCCCTTGCTATATCTTCCCCAGACTGCTCTCCTCATCCAATCTCTTTTGTCACTGCTATCATCACCTGCGGGTGTCTGTGCGCCACGGTGCGGCACAACCGGGTCCACCTGCCGCTGATAGAACCGCAGTGACATCTACTGAGATGAGAGTGAGGACTCGCACCGTTGATTGGCAGAAAAAGGAATGAACGGACAAACCCCTAAATGTTTATTTCTCTAATAACAACCTCTTAGAGCTTGCCCAAACTCAGAATGGTTTATTTTACCTGTGGTAAAGAGGATATGTCTTCTTTTGTGTGATTTTTTTTTCTTCCCCAGCCTGGATTTCTGGTAGTATTTTCTGTAGCGCTGGACTTCCTCTGGTTGACTGACAGGGTAATGGCGGTCTGTTAAGGCGAGGGACGGAGAAAAAAAGTAGACAGGTGATATAGAAATGGTACCACTCGAACTAGGTGGAGGGGATTAAGTACAAGTGACTGGCGGAATGGAGAGAAAAGATTTTTTTTAAAACACTAAAAAACATGGATATGAAGGAAAGGGGTCAATGTTCGCACAATGGGGAAGAACTCCCGGATCACAGTAACTTTGCATTGTTTAAAGGGGAACATTATCACAATTTCAGAATTGTTAAAACCATTAAAAATCAGTTCCCAGTGGCTTATTATATTTTTCGAAGTTTTTTTCAAAATTTTACCCATCACGCAATATCCCTAAAAAAAGCTTCAAAGTGCCTGATTTTAACCACCCGTCCATTTTCCTGTGACGTCACATAGTGAAACAAACATGGCGGAAAGAACAGCAAGCTATAGCGACATTAGCTCGGATTCAGACTCGGATTTCAGCGGCTTAAGCGATTCAACAGATTACGCATGTATTGAAATGGATGGTTGTAGTGTGGAGGCAGGTAGCGAAAACGAAATTGAAGAAGAAACTGAAGCTATTGAGCCATATCGGTTTGAACCGTATGCAAGCGAAACCGACGAAAACGACACGACAGCCAGCGACACGGGAGAAAGCGAGGACGAATTCGGCGATCGCCTTCTAACCAACGATTGGTATGTGTTTGTTTGGCATTAAAGGAAAATAACAACTATGAACTAGGTTTACAGCATATGAAATACATTTGGCAACAACATGCACTTTGAGAGTGCAGACAGCCTAATTTTCATCAATTAATATATTCTGTAGACATACCCTCATGTCAGCAGGCCAGGGAAGCTAGGGTCGATATTCTTCTCTTGATCATCTTCGGGACAGTGTGAGCCAAGACATCAAGAGGGTTTAGCTCGCTCGTCTGCGGGAACAAACTGCCGCCATTGCTTGCCGTGCTACCGAGGTCCTTTGTCTCTGAATTGCTCACACACTCCGGCAGATTCAATGGGGGTCTGGCGGCAGATTTCTTTGACTTTATCGTTGGAAATGCATCTGCTTTGAGTGTCGCAGGATATCCACACATTCTTGCCATCTCTGTCGTAGCATAGCTTTCGTCGGTAAAGTGTGCGGAACAAACGTCCAATTTCTTGCCACTTTCGCATCTTTGGGCCACTGGTGCAACTTGAATCCGTCCCTGTTCGTGTTGTTACACCCTCCGACAACACACCGACGAGGCATGATGTCTCCAAGGTACGGAAAACAGTCGAAAAAACGGAAAATAACAGAGCTGATTTGACTCGGTGTTTGAGAAAATGGCGGATTGCTTCCCGATGCGACGTCACATTGTGACGTCATCGGTCCGAGAGCGAATATTAGAAAGGCGTTTATTTCGCCAAAATTCACCCATTTAGAGTTCGGAAATCGGTTAAAAAAATATATGGTCTTTTTTCTGCAACATCAAGGTATATATTTACGCTTACATAGGTCTGGTGATAATGTTCCCCTTTAAACCTTGTGTAATGTTTATATTGTTGTTACTCAACCAGCGTTTGTGGGTCTGATGGACCCGTTGCATTTTGTGGCTTTTAATGCCTCACAATCAAACACTTTTATGTTATTTATGCCTCATATAACGTACACTTATTCAGCCTGTTGTTCACTATTCTTTATTTATTTTAAATTGCCTTTCAAATGTCTATTCTTGGTGTTGGGTTTTATCAAATAAATTTCCCCAAAAAATGCGACTTATATATGTTTTTTTCCTTCTTTATTATGCATTTTCGGCCGGTGCGACTTATACTCCGAAAAATACGGTATATGTAATAGAAATGTGTAGGGGAGGGTGTAATAATAATACTATTAATGGATTGGATTTTATATTGCGCTTTTCTATTATTAGATACTCAAAACGCTCACAGAGAAGTGGGAACCCATCATTCATTCACACCTGGTGGTGGTAAGCTACATTTGTAGCCACAGCTGCCCTGGGGTAGACTGATGGAAGCAAGGCTGCCAGTTTGCACCTACGGCCCCTCCGACCACCACCTCTCATTCATTCATCATTCATTCACCAGTGTGAGCGGCACCGGGAGCAAGGGTGAAGTGTCCTGCCCAAGGACACTACGGCATCGATTTGGATGTCAAGAGGCGGGGAGCGAACCTGCAACCCTCAGGTTTCTGGCACAGCCGCTCTGCCCACTACGCCATACTGCCCCTACCGTGTTCATTAAATATGTATTCTGATATATGTGCTTCACAGAAAATGAGCCAAAGTCAGTGAGTCTCAGTTTGAAAAATGTATTAATTGTATCATTTTTCTTTGAATGAAAAATGAAAACGGGTCCCACAGACCCGAACACCACACCAGGGTTAAGTAGAACAGACGCACTGTGCTTCACACATGCATCATCTCAGAGAGTGTTGCAGGACTTTAGTTAGAAAACTGCGTGCAATACAAGAACTCCTTACTTTAACCCTCAAACGGTAGAAAATTTGGAGCATACTGTACCTATTAGGGTTGTACGGTATACCGGTATTAGTAAAGTACCGCGACACTAATGAAGGATATTCGGTTCTATACCTCCTCTAAAAAGTACGGGTCACCCACAACCCCGACCCCCTGTCGTCGTCATGTCGTGTCATTGCTGGTTTACGAGCATGTTCGGCAGCGCACAATCACGGAGTACTTACAAGCAGACACAGTGTGTAGACAGAAAAGGGAGAACGGACACATTTTGGCTTAAAAACTAAAGATAAAGGTGAACTTATAACACTTAGACGTCCTCAGGAAGAGGTGCTTTAAGACATGGCTAGCTAGCGACTAGCCATGTAGCTACTTCTAAATCACTAATCCTCGCCTCCATGGCGACAAATAAAGTACGTTTCTTACAAGTATCATCCCTGCAGGACGAGGAATAGCTAAACATGCTTCACTACACACCGTAGCTCACCGGCGTCACAATGTGAACAAACGGCATGGTTGGATCTACACCTAACATCCACTGTAATGATACCAAGTACAGGAGTGTATCTCGTCCATACTACTATGATTACATCGATATTTTTTAGCATCACAACATCTTCTTTCATTTAAAAAAAATATATATTGTGTTCATAAACTCAGGAAATATGTCCCTGGACACATGAGGACTTTGAATATGACCAATGTATGATCCCTTAACTACTTGGTATGGGATTGATACCTAAATGTGTGGTATCATCCAAAACTAATGTGAAGCATCCAAACAACAGAAGAATAAGTGATTATTACATTTTAACAGAAGTGTAGATATAACATGTTAAAAGAGAAAGTAAGCAGATATTAACAGTAAATGAACAAGTAGATTAATAATTCATTTTCTACCACTTATCCTTAATAATTCGGACAAAATAATAGAATAACAAATGACACAATATGTTACTGCATATGCCAGCAGCTAAATTAATAATAGTAATAATTAATAATTACAAATTAATAATAATAATAATAATAATATAATTATAAATGACACAATGTGTTACTGCAAATGCCAACAGCTAAATTAATAATAATAATAATCAATAGTTAAAAATTAATAATAATAATAATAACAGAATGATAAATGACACCATATGTTACTGCATATGCCAGCAGCTAAATTAATAATAATAATAATTAAGACTTACACATTAATAATAATAATAATAATAATAATATAATGATAAATGACACAATATGTTACTACATATGCCAGCAGCTAAATTAATAATATTAATAATTAATAATTACAAATTAATAATAATAATAATAATAATAATATAATTATAAATGACACAATGTGTTACTGCAAATGCCAACAGCTAAATGAATAATAATAATAATTAATAGTTAAAAATGAATAATAATAATAATAACAGAATGATAAATGACACCATATGTTACTGCATATGCCAGCAGCTAAATTAATAATAATAATAATGAATAATTACACATTAATAATAATAATAATATAATGATAAATGACACAATATGTTACTGTTTATGTCACCAGCTAAATTAATAAAAATAATAATAATAATAATTAATAATATAATGATAAATGACACAATATGTTACTGCATATGCCAGCAGCTAAATTAATAATAATAATATGTTGGATCCACTATGGACTGGACTCTCACAATATTATGTCGGACCCACTCGACATCCATTGCTTTCGGTCTCCCCTAGAGGGGGGGGGGGGGTTACCCACATATGCGGTCCTCTCCAAGGCTTCTCATAGTCATTCACATCGACGTCCCACTGGGGTGAGTTTTTCCTTACCCTTTATGTGGGCTTTGTACCGAGGATGTCGTTGTGGCTTGTGCAGCCCTTTGAGACACTTGTGATTTAGGGCTATATAAATAAACATTGATTGATTGATTGAATAATTAATAATTACAAATTAATAATAATAATAATAATAATATAATTATAAATGACACAATGTGCTACTGCAAATGCCAACAGCTAAATGAATAATAATAATAATTAATAGTTAAAAATGAATAATAATAATAATAATAATAATAATAACAGAATGATAAATGACACCATATGTTACTGCATATGCCAGCAGCTAAATTAATAATAATAATAATTAATAATTACACATTAATAATAATAATAATAATAATATAATGATAAATGACACAATATGTTACTGCATATGTCAGCAGCTAAATTAGGAGCCTTTGTTTGTTTACTTACTACTAAAAGACGAGTTGTCTTGTTTGTTCACTATTTTATTTTCAGAATAAAATTTAAAAAAGAAACATATGTTTATTGTACCGTGAAATTTTTTGTTAAAATAAAACCAATAATGCCATTTTTTGTGGTCCCCTTTATTTAGAAAAGTACCGACAAGTATCGAAATATATTTTGGTACCGGTACCGGGACAACCCTAGGTATGAATGATTTGTTCCCTCCACTGCATATGTTTTATGAAATAGCAAGAGCGGTGCACTTATAGTGCCAAATAAGTTGTTTTTATTATGTCGCAGGGTGATACAGCACACAATAGCGGATCGATATGAGCACGTTCCACTACAGGACACACAAACGTTGACACGACAACAATGCGGTAGAGGGGTTGGGGGGGGGATAAAAATCTACATAGCCTGCACGTCGGCAGACAAACACGCATTTTGCATCTTTGCCCATTTTCCCAGTTTTGAGATAATTAGTGTCCCATTAGCGGCGCCCTGCACACCCACTCTTTATGCAGGCGGTGCCATTGCAGGTTGAGGCATTGTTACCTGGGGCCATGAATCATCTGCTTCCTCAAATTAAAACCGGTGTGTCATAAACGCATTATGGCGAGCCTGCAAGTGCGGGGAGCTGAAGAACAACGCAAGTGTGTGTGTGTGTGTGTGTGTGTGTGTGTGTGTGTGTGTGTGTGTGTGTGTGTGTGTGTGTGTGTGTGTGTTTGATGAAGCGCCTGGTATCCCAGTTAAGGGTAATAAAGCACAGGGCTAAAATAATGTGATGAGTTTAACGAGCACAACATCCATGCATTCCACATCTCCCCCCCCATGCCCTACACGCCACCCTCCATCTCCCCCGTATATGCGCGGGCAGCTCCAAGCTGGGCTGGGAGGTAATGTGATTCGACTTGAACGATTAATCTTGCTCAGGTGAGAGTGCATTGGGGGTGGGGGGAGAACAAGGGAGGTGACAGCGGAAAGAGATATGGTTTTAGATGGTAGCTTAAATGTAGAGGGGGGTGGAGAGCGGGGGGGACTAAGAATGACATATGGCACCGTTTTCCCCGCCTCCATGCCTTAGTCCCTTAATCGTCATTTAATACACATGCTTCTACTCATTATTACATCTTTTGAAACATTGTTTGTGATTCTCAAACCGTGGCACGCCATAGAATCACTTAATTAAATATTAAAACACAGTGTTACTGTTCAAACTGTGCGTGATGCAGTGTTGTACCGATACCAATATTTTGGTACTTTTCGGTACTTTTCTAAATAAAGGGCACCACAAAAATGTCATTATTGGTTTTATTTTAACAAAAAAATACTACGGTACATCAAACATATGTTTCTTATTCCAAGTTTGTCCTTAAATAAAATAGTGAACATACAAGACAACTTGCCTTTTAGTAGTAAGTATGCAAACAAAGGCTCCTAATTTAGCAGTAATGCAGTAACATATTGTGTCATTTTCCATTCTTATTATTTGAATGACATTATTAAGGACAAGTGGTAGAAAATAAATGATTAATCTACTTGTTCATTAACTGTTAATATCTGTGTGGAGGGGGCGTGGTCTGCAGGCCTGCCAAGGATCGGGCTGTGGAAGGACCGGCCTCGAAGCACAGCTGGCAGGGGATTAGATTGGATTACCCAGTTGGGGATGATCATCCAATCACCTGCCAGCTGTGCTTCGAGGCCGATCCTTCCACACACCGCTGAGCGGCAGGCCCGCAGACCACGCTCCCCTCCACAATCTGCTTCCTTTCTCTTTCTCAGTGTCCGCCCTGAGATCGGTAGGTTGTGAGTTCAAACCCCGGCCGAGTCATACCAAAGACTATAAAAAAATGGGACCCATTACCTCCCTGCTTGGCACTCAGCATCAAGGGTTGGAATTGGGGGTTAAATCACCAAAAATGATTCCCGGGCGCGGCACCGCTGCTGCCCACTGCTTCCCTCACCTCCCAGATGGTTCAAATATAGAGAACAAATGTCGCCACACCTAGTGTGTGTGTGACAATCATTGGTACTTTAACTTTAACTTTTAACTTCTATCTACACTTTTGTTAAAATGTAATAACCACTTATTATTCTGTTGTTTGGATACTTTACATTAGTTTTGAATGATACCACACATTTAGGTATCAATCCAATACCAAGTAGTTACAGGATCATACATTGGTCATATTCAAAGTCCTCATGTGTCCAGGGACATATTTCCCGAGTTTATGAACACAATATAACATATCAAGTGTCTATTTCTTTATTTTGTGCAATATAAAATGAGAAAAACATCAATACAGTATAAAGTTGTACGGTATATCGGTATTAGTATAGTCCCGCGATACTAATTAATCATATTCGGTACTATACCGTCCAAAAAAGTATTTTGTTAAACTAAAGCCAATAATGCATTTTTTTTTGTGTGGTTCCCTTTATTTAGAAAAGTATCGAGAAGTACCGAAAAGTATCGAAATACATTTTGGTACCGGTACCAAAATATTGGTATCGGGACAACACTAATACAGTATTTGTTTTCTTTTTCTTTCTTTTTTTATCCTGTGCTTTTTGAGGTTATAAGGAACACATTGATAACAAATTTAAACAAATCACAAGTTGGTTCAATGTTATTAGAGAAAAAAAAAGCCTTAAATATCAGAACTTTTCTGAAAAAAAAAATAAAATAAATAAATAAATAAAATAATAATTAATTAATTAATTAATTAAAAAATATAATATATATATATATATATATATATATATATATATATATATATATATATATATATATATATATATATATATATATATATATATATATCCCTAACTCTTCCGGGCTACATTATACACCCCCGCTACCTCCGTGCGTCGGTTGAGGTGGGCGGGGTTTGGTGGTAGGGGTTTGGTGGTAGGAGGGGGCGGGGGGGTGTATAATGTAGCCCGGAAGAGTTAGGGATGCATGGGATTCTGGGTATTTGTTCTGTTGTGTTTATGTTGTGTTGCGGTGTGGGTTGTTCTCCCGAAATGTGTTTGTCATTCTTGTTTGGTGTGGGTTCACAGTGTGGCGCATATTTGTAACAGTGTTAAAGTTGTTTATACGTCCACCTTCAGTGTGATTTGTATGGCTGTTGTCCAAGTATGAGTTGCAGTCACGTACGTGTGTAAGCAGAGGCCGCATGCAACATGTGACTGGGCCAGCACGCAGATAGTATGGTGAAAAGGCTGACCCTACGACATGTTGAAGAGGACGCTAAAGGCATGCCGCCCTCAATATTGTTGTCTGGGTGAAAATCGGAGAATGGTCGCCCCGGGAGGTATTCGGGAGAGGCACTGAAATTCGGAAGTCTCCCGGAATAATCGGGAGGGTCGGCAGGTATGCAGCTGAGCTGCATCAGAGTGATCAAAGAGCCGCATGTGGCTCCTGAGCCGCGGGTTGCTGACCCTTGCACTAGGTCAGGGGTCAGCAACCTTTACCAGTCAAAGAGCCATTTTGACCAGTTTCAAAAATTATAGAAAACAATGGGAGCCGCAAAATTCTTTTGAAATTTTAAATGAAATAACACTGCGTACGAAGTTTTTTTTTTTTGCTTTGTGCTATGTATAACCAGGGGTCTCAGACACGCTGCCCACATCTTTATGTGGAATTTGAAAGCTGGTGCGGCACGCTGGTTTTAATTGATTGGCGCTTGTCAGCGTCATGCCTGCCGTGATGGTACAGCATATAGCACCCACTACAACCAGCGTGCCTGATCAGCCACACGCTGTATGGGGCTTCCGCTTTGATCACGTAGGTGACAGCAAGCATACTTGGTCAACAACCACACAGCTCACACTGACGGTGGCGGTATGAAAAAAAAAACTTTAACACTCTTACTAATAATGCGCCACACTGTGAACCCACACCAAACAAGAATGACAAACAAATTTCGGGAGAACATCTGCACCTTAACACAACATAAACACAACAGGACAAATACCCAGAATCCCATGCAGCCCTAACTCTTCCGGGATACATTATACACCCCCCCCCGCTACCAAACCCCGCCCACCTCAACCGACGCACAGAGGAGGTGGGGGCGGGGTTTGGTGGTAGCAGGGGTGTATAATGTAGCCCGGAAGAGTCAGGGCTGCATGGGATTCTGGGTGTTTGTTCTGTTGTGTTTATGTTGTGTTAAGGTGTAGATGTTCTCCCGAAATGGGTTTGTCATTCTTGTTTGGTTTTGGTTCAAAGTGTGACGCATTATTAGTAAGAGTGTTAAAGTTGTTTTATATGACCACCGTCAGTGTAACCTGTGTGGCTGTTGACCAAGTATGCATTGCTGTCACGTACGTGTGCAAGCAGAAGATGTATATTGTATAACAAGTGTTGGACTGGCACTCTGTTAATACAGATTGTAGAGGGCGCCAAATGCACGCCCTTATTATAGCCGTAAGGGTGAAAATCGGTGAATATTAATCCCGGGAGTTTTCTGCGAGAGGCACTGGAATCCGGAAGTCTCACGGAAAATTGGAGGGTTCAGCAAGTAAGCTGCTGAGCCGCATCAGAGTGATCAAAGAGCCGCGTGCGGCCCCGGAGCCGCGGGTTGCTGACCCCTGCACTAGGTGGACAAAAAACACCGGAGACGAGCGAACATTTTAGAGACTTCTTGGACCTTTTAAATAGCTCGGATCATTCTCTCCCAGCGCTGGCATTTCTATTGTTTGTACTTAGTCCTGTCTTGGAGAATAAATTGGTCAACTTAAATTCATCATTTTAGACAGCCTTAGAACAAAAGGATTTGGGTGGACTAAAAAAAAAAGGCTGGGGTAGATTGGGTGCCATTCAAGGAAATGAACGTTAACTCTGACAGCGACTCGTGTTAAAATGATGCAGGTGTTCTCTTTGTAATGCAATCTATGTCTGCCAGCTTTCTAGGAAATTCCTTAAAAGTGGCTGACGGGAAAAAAGTGATGGAATAAAAAACTAATTGTAGTCGTCGAGCTATGACATTTAATCTATACCCATTTAAAAAATGTCCTTTATCAAATAAAGTGTGGTCATTTGTTTGGGGGACCAGAATTTACCCAATTTAGCCGCTAAGCTCTTTGGCAGCGGTAATGGGGATAAACAGCTAGCAGCACCAGCATCCTAATCATACTGCGTCTGTTAAACACACACACACACACACACACACACACACACACACACACGCGGTCTTATTCTTACACAAATATTCATAAATCCCAAATTATGGCTTCAGACGAATAAGCAGCCTGTCAACTAACCTGTTAGCCAAATTGATTTGTAGAGAGACACACACACACACACACACACACACAAAGGAATTCAGATGCCTAATTTTGTATCTTACGCAATCCATAGTAATATGCCATCCGTTTAATTTTAATTAGCGCGTCAGAGTCTTCCAGCATGTTTTTGTTTTACCCAGAGATGACCAGATAAGAGGGAATACAAAGTTGTACGTCTGGTAAACCAAAACATTGCGAAATGTTTTGAAATGTGATGAAATAACTTAGGGTATTCCAAAAGGGTCAGGAGGAATAGTGTTAGACTTAGACTTCCTTTTTATTGTCATTCAAATTTGAACTTTACAGCACAGCATACCTGCCAACCTTGAGACCTCCGATTTCGGGAGGTGGGGGGCGTGGTCAGGGGTGGGGCGGGGCGTGGTTGGGGGGCGTGGTTAAGAGGGGAGGAGTATATTGACAGCTAGAATTCACCAAGTCAAGTATTTCATACATACATACATAAATAAATAAATAAATAAATATATATACTATATATATATATACATCCTGAAAATATGCAAACTAAACTGTGTTTAGATAATTGATACTTCAAACTTGCATAAATAAATCTTAAGGAATATAACATAACTTGGCTTCTGAGAGCTTCAAAATGTAGTGAATAAAATGCTAAAGTTGTTGATAAACAAGCACTTATTTTAATAATTAAATATGGTCATTTTAAATGAATTATGATCATTTAAAATTAATTATTTCAAATATGTTTATTTTAATGTATACTTCTATGGCTGGATGTAATAAGGAGTCGGAAAAAATACAAATAAAAATACAATTAATTTTTATGTTTTTAGCAAAATATAGTAAAAATGTATTCCGTTTTTTTTTTTTTTTTTTTAATTAATAAATATATTTATTTTTAGGTAAGATAAACATAATAATACAATTTATCTCTAGTCTGGATGATTTAGTTCTTCTCACCCTGTTGTCCTCCCGTCTGAAAAAAGGCTGTCCTCACTCAGGTCCGCATGGAGCTGGAGGGGGCGTGGCCTCCAGCTCCGGCTGAAAATCGGGAGATTTTCGGGAGAATATTTGTCCCGGGAGGTTTTTGGGAGAGGCGCTGAATTTCGGGAGTTTCCCGGAAAATTCGGGAGGGTTGGCAAGTATGCAGCACAGATAAGAACGAAATTTTGTTACATAAGCTCATGGTAGTGCAGGATAAAAAAGGTATATATAAGGTGCATATATAAATAAATAAATATTTATAAATAATATTTAAATATATATATATAAAATAAATAAATAAATATAAATAGATTACTGTACAGATAAATATATTGCACTTTTTCACATGCGTCCACGTTTATGGATGTATAAATGATAAATAAATGGGTTGTACTTGTATAGCGCTTTTCTACCTTCAAGGTACTCAAAGCGCTTTGATACTACTTCCACATTTACCCATTCACACACTGATGGAGGGAGCTGCCATGCAAGGTGCTAACCAGCACCCATCAGGAGCAAGGGTGAAGTGTCTTGCTCAGGACACAACGGACATGACGAGGTTGGTACTAGGTGGGGATTGAACCAGGGACCCTCGGGTTGCGCACGGCCATTCTTCCACTGTGCCACGCAGTCGTATGTTATATTGTCTTTTTTATTCCAGCGAGTTAATCCATTTTGGGGGGAGTTGAGGGGATAATTTAATTATGATGCGTTCAAGAGTCTTACGGCTTGAGGGAAGAAGCTGTTATAGAACCTGGAGGTTCTGCTTCATAGGCTGCAGAACCTCTTTCTAGAGTCCAGCAGTGAAAACGGTCCTTGGTGGGGGGTGGGAGGAGTCTTTGCAGATTTTCTGAGCCCTGGTCAGGCAGCGGCTTTTTGCGATCTCCTGGATAGGAGGAAGAGGAGTCCTGATGATCTTTTCCGCCGTCCTCACCACTCTCTGGAGAGACTTCCAGTCTGAGGCATTGCAGGCTCCAGTCCAGACAGACAGCTCTCTATAGTGCCTCTGTAGAATGTGGTGAGAATGGGGGGAGGGAGCTGTGCTCTTTTCATCCTACGCAAAAAGTGCATGCGCTGCTGAGCTCTTTTTACAAGAGCTCCGGTGTGTAGGGACCAGGTTATATTGTCAGTTATCTGCACCCCCAGGAACTTGGTGCTGCTTACTATCTCCACTGCTGTGCCGTTGATGTAGAGTGGAGCGTGGCTGGACTGGTACTTCATGAAGTCAACGATGATCTCCTTGGTCTTGTTGACATTCAGGACCAGGTTGTTGGTTCTGCACCAGTCAACCAGATGTTTCACCTCCTCCCTTTAGTCCATGGCGTTGTTGTCACGGATGAGGCCCACTACTGTCGTGTCGTCCGCATACTTCACAATGTGGTTGGTAGTGGACCTGGCGCAGCAGTCATGAGTCATCAACGTGAACAGCAGCGGACTCAGGACGCAGCCCGTACATCTGTACCTCAGGGTATACGTTTTTATTTGTATTTATTTTATTTTTTTCATATTGCACAAGGGAGCTAGTCTTCTACAGTAACATTCTTTATTTTCATGTGCATTCTTGGTGTCTCATTCAGTAAAAAATTGTAAAATTCCATTGTGTTTTTTAAGGCGGTCTGTCACAACGTTTTCAGCATTCAATCAGACATTATTGTGCGGTTTTGTAATAGTGTTCCTAAAAATAGATATACCGGCCCCCAGACACATTTCTTTCTCTAAATGTGGCCCCCGAGGCAAAATAACTGCCCAGGCCTGCTCTAACCACTCGGCCACTGAGTTGGTTTAGTAGTATTAGACCAGTCTTCACAGTTTACCTATGGACTTGGGAGTATGTCGCACTTTTAGCGTGGGTGTGACTCCTCAACGATGGACGCTTTTGACCTTCTTTTTTTTCAATTACACCTGGTGTCCAACTTTGAGATCGGCCCCAGTCCACAAAAACATTTCAACATCTCACCCAAGTTAATTGGGCATAAATGCACGCACCCGCCCCTCCCCCAATCAACGTCTTCACCATTGCTTAATTCCTCTTCGGGGTTGTGGACGGCTGAGTAGCCCTTTATAGCGGCAGCCGTCCTCCAGGGCCCCAAACCCCCCCCCCCCTTTGCTATGTGAGGTTTATTCCTTGGACTCAGTCTGGACCCCTCCCAAGGGTCCAGCCTTAGACTGATCATTTTTTTTACTCTTCCCCCTTTCCCAATGTCACCTTTTTCCCCACCTTTTTTAAGGAGCGCCGTAAGTGGCTGATCCGTTGGCAGTCCCGTCTTGTCCCCCTTGTAACGTATGTCTGCTCTTAGTGGGACTGTGCCATCCATCCAGCCATCCATCTTCTTCCGCTTATCCGAGGTCGGGTCGCAGGGGCAGCAGCCCAGACTTCCCTCTCCCCAGCCACTTCGTCCAGCTCCTCCCGGGGGATCCCGAGGCGGTCCCAGGCCAGCCGAGAGACATAGTCTTCCCAGCGTGTCCTGGGTCTTCCCAGTCGGACGTGCCCGAAACACCTTCCTCGGGAGGTGTTCGGGTGGCATCCTGACCAGATGCCCGAACCACCTCATCTGGCTCCTCTCGATGTGGAGGAGCAGCGGCTTTACTTTGAGCTCCCCCCGGATGACAGAGCTTCTCACCCTATCTCTAAGGGAGAGCCCCGCCACCCGGCGGAGGAAACTCATTTCGGCCGCTTGTACCCGTGATCTTGTCCTTTCGGTCCAAACCCAAAGCTCATGACCATAGGTGAGGATGGGAACGTAGATCGACCGGTAAATCGAGATCTCTGCCTTCTTCACCACAACGGATCGATACAGCGTCCACATTACTGAAGACGCCGCACCGATCCGCCTGTCGATCTCACGAGCCACTCTTCCCTCACTCGTGAACAAGACTCCGAGTTACTTGAACTCCTCCACTTGGGGCAAGATCTCCTCCCCAACCCGGAGATGGCACTCCACCCTTTTCCGGGAGAGAACCATGGTCTCGGACTTGGAGGTGCCGATTCCCATCCCAGTCGCTTCACACTCGGCTGCGAACCGATCCAGTGAGAGCTGAAGATCCTGGCCAGATGAAGCCATCAGGACGACATCATCTGCAAATAGCAGAGACCTAATCCTGCAGCCACCAAACCAAACCAGATCCCCTCAACGCCCTGACTGCACCTAGAAATTATGTCCATAAAGGTTATGAACAGAATCGTACTGTGCCGAAAATGTAATTTCAGTTCTTATGTGTCTTGTACAAGTTAAAGAATGGACAATAATAAAGCATCTTGAATCTTGAATCTTGGGTGCGTTAAGAATTCCAATGTCTCGATTTGATTGACACAACACCCAAGATAGACAGCAGGTTCCGCAGACCTCCCTCCACGTTCTCACTCTTCATCTCCACAACACTCGCTCGCTGCTTTCAACAAAACACAATCTGTCACCATCATCACATCTCTCGGTTATTCATGTTTTTTTCACCCGAGCGCACGCTTTCATTTATTCTATAGCATTTTTCCGACGTTAAGCCTCATGCATTTGTGTCCTTTGCCTCCTACATAAGGTTCATGGTGCTCCGCTTGCTCTTGAACTAAACGCTGGCGTCTATTCATCATCGCAGACGTCGATGCTGCGAGCCAGCAAAAAGCCATTGGCGCCACTTGAAAGCACAAAAGTATAAAGTGACAGCGTGTTGACATTACCTCGAACATTCAGCTCTGCGCATACTTGACAATACTCATAAAACAATGGCGGACGGCTGGAATATGTTGCTGTTTGGCTATACTACAGTCGTGGTGAAAAGTTTACATACACTTGTAAAGAACATAATGTCATGGCTGTCTTGAGTTTCCAATAATTTCTACAACTCTTTGGTTTGGTTATTTTATGAATTTATTATGGGTCTACTGAAAATGTGATGGGTCAAAAGTATACATACAGCAATGTTAATATTTGGTTACATGTCCCTTGGTAAGTTTCACTGCAATAAGGCGCTTTTGGTAGCCATCCACAAGCTTCTGGCAAGCTTCTGGTTGAATTTTTGACCACTCCTCGTGACAAAATTGGTGCAGTTCAGCTAAATTTGTTGGTTTTCTGACATGGACTTGTTTCTTCAGCATTGTCCACACGACAGGACTTTGGGAAGGCCATTCTAAAACCTTAATTCTAGCCTGATTCAGCCATTTTTTTACCACTTTTGAGGTATAAATGTCTGATAATATCGGCCGATAAATGCGTAAAAATGTAATATCGGAAATTATATACATATAACATATGTTATAGACATATGTTATATGTATATATGTTAAAGACATAATATAATATATCTGTATATATGTTATTCTGTACCATACTTCCTAACCTTGAGACCTCCGGTTTCGGGAGGTGGGTGGAGGGGGTGAGTGTGGGCGTGGTCGGGGTGGGACGGGGGCGTGGTTGGGGGCGTGGCTAAAAGGGGAGGAGTATATTTACAGCTAGAATTCACCAAGTCAAGTATTTCATATATATATATATATATATATATATATATATATATATATATATGTACATATATATATATATATATATATATATATATACATATATATGTATATATATATATATATATATATATATATATATATATATATATATAAGAAATACTTGACGTTCAGTGAATTCTAGCTATATATTCTATATATTTTAGAATTCACTGAACGTCAAGTATTTCTTTTATATATATATATATATATATATATATATATATATATATATATATGAAATACTTGACGTTCAGTGAATTCTAGCTATATATATATATAAATATATATATATATATTTATTTATTTTATTATATATATATATATATATATATATATATATTTATTTTTTTTTATTTTTATTTTTTTTTTTTTTTATATATATATATATATATATGTATAAAATAAATACTTGAATTTCAGTGTTCATTTATTTACACATATACACACACATAACACTCATCTACTCATTGTTGAGTTAAGGGTTGAATTGTCCATCCTTGTTCTATTCTCTGTCACTATTTTTCGAACCATTATAAACACCCTCTCTGATGATGCATTGATGTGTGGCACGCACAAAAGTGCTTTCATCAAATGCACTAGATGGCAGTATTGTCCTGTTTAAGAGTGTCACAACATTGCTGTTTACGGCAGACGAACTGCTTTACGGTATACAAAAAAGTGACTGCTGTTGTTGTGTGTTCTTGCCACGTTGGGAGGACGTTAATGAAACTGCCTAACAATAAACCCACATGAGAAACCAAGAATTCGCCCTCCATCATTCTATAGTTAGAACGTGATTGGGCAGGTACGGTTTTGATATTGTGGAGGACCTGAGTCCGCCTGAATTTCGGGAGATTTTCGGGAGAAAATTTGTCCCGGGAGGTTTTCGGGAGAGGCGCTGAATTTCGGGAGTCTCCCGGAAAATCCGGGAGGGTTGGCAAGTATGTTCTGTACACATATTATGTATATTTTCGTATATATGTTGGATTTTTTATCGCTATATTAGTCTATTTATACCTGCATTGTCTTTTCCATCCTTACACTTTCCATCGTTGTAACTGAGCTACTGTATTGAACAATTTCCCTTGTGGATCATTAAAGTTTGTCTAAGTCTAAGTCTAAGTCTATCGGTATGGTTTTTTTTATTATCGAAATCGTTTTTTTGTTTTTTTTAATTAAATCAACATATAATACACAAGATACACTTACAATTAGTGCACCAACCCAAAAAACATCCCTCCCCCATTTACACTCATTCACACTCATTCACACAAAAGGGTTGTTTCTTTCTGTTATTAATATTCTGGTTCCTACATTATATATCAATATATATCAATACAGTCTACAAGGGATACAGTCTGTAAGCACACATGATTGCGCGTGTTGCTGGTCCACTAATAGTACTAACCTTTAACAGTTAATTTTACTCATTTTCATTAATTACTAGTAACTGTTTTTATATTGTTCTACTTTCTTTTTTTATTCAAGAAAATGTTTTTAATTTATTTATCTTATTTTATTTTATTAATTTTTTTCAAAAGTACCTTATGTTCACCATACCTGGTTGTCCAAATTAGGCATAATAATGTGTTAATTCCACGACTGTATATATCGGTTGATATCGGTATCGGTTGATATTGGTATCGGTAATTAAAGAGTTGGACAATATCGGAATATCGGCAAAAAGCCATTATCGGACATCCCTAGTTTGGGGTCATTGTCCTGTTGGAACACCCAACTGCGCCCAAGACCCAACCTTCGAGCTGATGATTTTAGGTTGTCCTGAAGAATTTGGAGGTAATCCTCCTTTTTCATTGTTCCTAAATATTCCAAAGTCAACTGTCGGCTTTATTATAAGAAAATGGAAGAGTTTGGGAACAACAGCAACTCAGCCACGAAGTGGTAGGAGTATGACATTTGGTGGAGGAGGAATTATGGTGTGGGGTTATTTTTTTAGGAGTTGGGCTTGGCCCCTTAGTTCCAGTGAAAGGAACTTTAAATGCTCCAGGATACCAAAACATTTTGGACAATTCCATGCTCCCAACCTTGTGGGAACAGTTTGGAGCGGGGCCCCTTCCTCTTCCAACAT